>NC_135572.1:96450501-96755501 GCF_965152235.1 Eretmochelys imbricata
GCCTCCAGCAGCTGCCACACAAAATGCTGTTGTCTGAAAATGTTCTGTGTACACTATTTCTCTTCGGGTTTGCTAACAGTTTAAAAGGGCTGGAAGCTCAAATAGTGGCAAAAACAGAAAAGAATTTTCATCACTTAGTTTAGATAATATTTTAAAAGTGTGTTATTTTGGTGAAACAGAATGATTCGATAGTCACTATGTAATCAGCTGTGACCTTCATGTGTCACATTTGGCATATGTTTATTTTAAATACATAATCCTGCATATCCTATAATCTGATGCTTGTAGATTTTGCATTATGGGAACTATTTCATAAAATTGGATTAGGCTGTGTTCTGTAAGGGCCTGATCTAAAGCCCACTGAACTATCTGGACCAGGCTCTGACAAAAAAAGTTTTGGTTCCTACTGCTTGCATTGAAGGATAATTATGAAACTGGATTTATATTCCCTGTTTAGGAGAAAAAAATGCAATTGCAAAGCTTTGTAGTCTTTTTAAAAAAATAGTTGTGTGTTCGTTCTACCTCTTCACTAGAGATTTAAGGATGAATGGCCCATGCCAAATTTAGAGCTCTCTTAACCACATGGATGTTTTTGCAGTTGCTATTCTAGAGCAGCTTCATGAGCTTTTCATGTTAAGTAGCAGCTGTGAGCTTTCCTTTCTGAAGGGAAAGCTCCCTGTCTTTACATACCGACTTACCCTATACTACTCTATGTGTCCATCAGTTTATTTATCTCCATGATATTAGTAGATTCTAGTCTACTCTATTTTTTATCATAGTTCTTCGACACCGGCTCGGCCCATCTAGTGTCAGTGTCTCCCTGTGTGTAGATTCGTTCCTGGATGCCTGACAGCTAGATGGTTCTGCAAAAAGCCTGTGCTGTGCCAGCAGAAATTGGTTATCTGAAAAAAGAAGCCATTTAGGCCCAGGGATCTCCCTTTCCTAAGAGAGATGGGAGGATGGATGAAACAGCCATGTTTTTGTTGAGGAATGAGGGAGACCTGACAGATTGGTCCCACCTCAGCAGCAGTGCCAAGTGAGGGGAGGTGGATGAAAATCTGTTCCCAGCAGCCCTTTTTCATGGCTTCCCTGAGTACTGGGAGTGAGGGCATGGGGTCTCCCGTTGGTCCTTAGGAAATATGACTAATTATGCCCATGCCCTGCCCCCAAAGCTGGACAGCGAAAACCTTGCTAATCCATAATGGGTTCCTCCCCAACCATCCATGCGCACTCGTAAGGCTCTGCTACGTGTTTTGTGTCTGTGATCTATAAAATATCCACTAATAGAGAAGAAATTGTAAAACCTGTGCATCTCCATACTAGGAAAGTGATCAGCAAATTAGAGGGAACTCTGAGAAGAGTAACACCATTATTAATGTGCTTGTGTGATCCATTTGTGAGGGGAGTTTGAAAGAGCGAAGTGTTGCTTGGAAAGCCTGGGTAAATGGTAGTGTAACTGTTTCAATATGGGGTCATCTCCCTAGAAAGAAGCTGCTGCAAAGGGCAGGAGAGAGACTGTGAAGCCGCAAGGGTGGAACAAGCTCTTGTTGAGAGCCTTGATAAATGGGCAAGCCCCAGGAAGAAAGCCTGAGAGTTGGGTTTCTGACAAAGACATGGACATACAGAGAGCCAGGCCACTGGGAGGCAGTGAGCAGTACAAGAGCTAGAAAGAACTCAGCAGTGCCCAAGAAGAGGCAAAGAGTCTGCAGAGGAATGAACCCAGGAAGAGGGTGGATACAAGGTGGGGCTAGAGACAGCCCAAAGATATGAAGTAGTCTAGGGAGGCAGCAATGACTTTGGGAAAGCAGACCATAGTTGTTTGTGACAGTCCTCAGACTGGAGCCAGAATAGAGGTTCCTCTACTGGCCATCCAGGAAAGTGGTGTGGAAGCCCCCCTGAGATAAGGGGTGTTAGGATCACTGAGCCCAGTGTCAGACTGAAGAACTAGTGTAAGGTCTCTGAACTATTGTTTTGTGGGATTGTGCTGCACTGGAAGGGGTAAGATTTTAATGTGATCTGTCTGGAGGACTGAGTCATAGGAAAAGGCAGACTACTGTAGGGCCAGAGCAGCTATCAGAAAGAGGCGCTTGATGAGGGGAGATTGTATGCGACATCATGCCACAGGAGGGGAATCCAATGGTGAGTCCACTCTGACACGTCAATACTGGAAACATTAATAATTAGGTCCAACAAAGTAATAAAGTGTACCATGAATAGCATGCTTGTAGTGGTCAGAGAATTGGACTAGAGGACCTATTAAATCTTTCCCAACTCTGGAGTCACACTTGAAAAGGCTAACTCATTATGCTATGTTTTCAATAGGCTAATGTGGGTTATTATATCCCTTACAGCACATGATGTACCCCGTGCATTGTGTCATCATTTTGAAAACATTAAGCATTTACTTTACAAAGTGCGTTTATCTGAAGCTGAATGTATTGAAATTAAAATAAGGAGCCCAATGAGTATGAAAGCAAATGGGTAAACCAGGTCTGCTTTTTATCTGAGAGAAAGAAAAAAGCAGTTAATTACTAAAAAGCATGGAGACGTTTTCCCAGTAGGCCATAAAACTGTACTGGGGATATAGGCGCACTTAGTGGTCTATCATTTTCGCTGAAAAAACTGTAAATTGTACAAAATTACATGTGTTACATTGTTATCTATGCAAAAATTGGAGCAGGTGTTTCCTTAAGAGCACATCTCAGGAGTTGCACATATTGTGTCATAGCATGCAATAGAAAATAACCCTTTTTTTTTTCATTGAATACTATAATTATGTATATGGATATGTATGTAGCCCACATCATTCTAGTAGCTGAGCCCCTGTGGGATGGGAATTATGAGATATGCAAACCTCAGAGATCAAATCCCGTTTCCTTCTCCATAGCTACAAAGAGTGTTGTTCTGTAGTGTAGGGAGAAGACGAAATCTGGAGACTTCATGTACACCCTGTATGTAACAGTGCTGTGCTCTGCAGGGTCTCTCTGCTCCTTCCTGGCAAGAGAGTTCTGGAAATGGCTAGGAGGTGTGTCAGTGAAGAAGCAAGACTGTTCAATACATCCATACCTATGCACATCTACTAGCCATTGCACGGGCAAGGATGATGCATCAGGGCTACTGAAGCTTCAGTACCAGCACTAGAGTTGCTTTACTGCTTTCACAACCTGGAGCAGAAGGATTCCTTCCCCACTACTGTACCAGTTATGATATTAATAAAACTTTACTGTGTGATGAGTTTGTGTAAGTGTGTGTTTAAACTTTTCCCCATGCTATTTGCTAATAGGTAAATACTGATCCTGCTCCATCACTACGGTGAATTTATGCACATACTATACCTGGAGGTTTTCCTTGCTCACAGATACATACAACTTCATATGTGTTTTCACATTGTTTCTAGAAAAGCACCTTTCTCACATACATTTGTGCTACCCTTTTCTAGAGCTGTGTTGTGTGACTTGAGGGACAAAGGTTACTAAGGAGCAAAATTTGCCTTGTGAGGTATCATTTAAAAAATAATAACACACTGATCATCAATACTATTGTGTAATCTATGTACAAAATGCGTATTTAGAGTTATGAACGCAATGTGTTTACCAGACAAGCCTGGGGAGGGTGTAAGCTGTTTTTTTAAAGACCAAGGACAAGTTGACACCTCTCGCCAGGTGTTGTCAAAGTTGATTGCCAATCGTCTGTCAAGTGGCCATTCTTTCGCAGTGAAGGTAGGCAGGAACAGATCAATCTGATTTTAGCAAACAACAGTGTAACTCATGCCTTCATGGTGTGGCACTCTCTCCCTCTCTAGGGGCATCTAGAGCAGGGGTTCCCAAACTTGGTTCTTGGCTTGTTCAGGGTAAGCCCCTGGGGGGCCTTGAGAAGCTTTGCTTACCTGTGCATCCACAGGTATGGCCACTTGCAGCTCCCAATGGGCATGGTTCGTCATTCCCAGCCAATGGGAGCTTCGGGAAGCACCGCGGGCCGGGCCACCACTTCCCGCAGCTCCCATTGGCCAGGAATGGAGAACTGCAGCCACTGGGAGCTGCGAGTGGCCGTACCTGCGAACACTCAGGTAAACAAAGCATCTCACGGCCCACCAGGAGCTTACCCTGAACAAGCCATTTGGGAACCCCTGATCTAGAGATTCATGACTCTGCTACAGTTTTGGATTAGAGCCACAAGCCTTTTAATCCATTCAGTAGAGCTCATGCATTTAGCTCAAGAGGTCCCAGGTTCTATCCCACCTGCCGATGACCGGGGTCTATCAGCATTACAGTAACATGGAACTTCTTTCACTGCAAGACTGCATGTCTCCTTCCCTACTGCTTGAATTAACTTTTTCTAGAGGTAACCCTCAGGAGAATGATTTCAAAAGGTGCCCGGTGCCTGAATTATAAAAGGGAGGGTCAGAAACACCGCAGGTTCATGTTCCTCTCTCTCTCTCTCTCTCTCTCGACACAGGACCAGGTCCTTTAACATTGTGAGGGAAATCCTGACCTGCCAATTTCATCAGCCATGTTGCTAGGAATGTGATCAGGAGTTTACCTGGAAACAAGTCAAGCTTGTTAAGTTTTAACTACTAGAAAGTATTTTATTTTTATTTCTCTTGTAATAATTTCTGACTTTAATACCTTATACTTGTACTCACTTAAAATCTATCTCTTTGTAGTTAACTAAACTTGTTTTATTTTTAGTCTACACTAATCCAGTGTTGTGTTTAAACTGAACTGTTCGATAACTCCAGTTAAAGGAGCAAACTGTTAAATATTGACCCTTTACAGGGGCAACAGACCTTTGACATCTGAACTGTCCAGGAAAGGGCGGAAAGTGCAGAACATATGTTTCTGGGAAAGTATGGGACTGGGAGTGTGGTGGGTTTACCCTAACCAAGTCAGGTGGAAGCCAGAGTGTGATTGGACTGTTCCTGATAGGCTCGTGAGGTCAGACGTGCTGGCCCAGGACTGCAGCTGTATATAGACACGCAGGGTGTGACCTGAATTCTGCTAGGCTATTTTTGTGTGACCCCGGTTGGGAGCAAAGCATTGTGAGGTACCCACGTTTCCAGAGCAGGTGGTGATAGAGCCCTTTAATGATCTGGATTGCACCCTGGAATGCCACAATGGTATAGTCAAAAGAGGATTTATACACAGTTTATTTTAACTGAGATTTATACTTTAAACACTTGTGTAACAGTTTTAAGTGAGTCCCAAGTGTGGAGGCTGGGAACAGTCACAGGAAAGGTAACGGATTTATTATTTTCTGTTTGGTTTTTTGGGGTAAGTAAAATAGAACAATACCGAAGCATAAATATGAGTGCCAGAGAAGCAATTATAAAAAAGAGCTGGCCAGGTTGGAGAAAGAACAGAAAGACAAAGAATTTGAAGACCAACACTGACAAGCAGACATGAGAACCAAAAAGAGGGAGGCAGAGAGGCAGCAGTAGGAAGATGCACACTGGCAAGCCATGGGGTTGGAAGACAAAGAAGCCCTAGAAAAGGAGGAGAGCAGTATAATCTGGACATGATGGCAAAGCATGGGCAGATCCTACAGTCTTCAGTCACTCCCTTCCTCCAAGGAACATTCAGCTGGTATAAGTTGTGCCCTGCATGCAAGGAAACAAACTGCATTGAGGAATACCTTATCACTTTTGAAAGGCTATGGAATGTTTGTAAGGTCCCAGAAGACAAGAAAGTCCCCACATATATTGCAAAGTTGTCTGGCAAAGCATCACATGACTTTAATGAAATGCAGACTGAACAAGCTTTGTTATATGCTGAATTTAAAAAAGCTGTCTTGCAAAGGTTTCAGATTACCCCTGAGATGTACACATTGACATTTAGAAATATCAGGAAAAGTGTTGCTATGAGTCATAGTGAGTATGCCTATGAAATGTGTGGCCTAAAGAGAAAATGGGTAAAGGGAGAGGGAGCAGAGCACTGTGACCAATGGTTTGATCTCTTTGCTTAAGAACATTTCCTAAGCAGCTATTCTGAGGAGGTCAGAGATATGGGATAAATCTTTAAATTCTGTACAGGAAGTTGCCATCCTGACTGAATCCTTCGTGCAAGCGAAAAGGTCCAATGAGCACAAGCCACAGAGGAAGGGGCACAAGCTGATATAAAGGGAATAGCCTGTTTTATTCCTGGGAAGAAGGAGGATGACTGGGAGCCAAGGCACTCACCTCCCCAGAATCATTCCCCTCCTGAAAATCCCTATCACAGACCTCCTTTGCAGGAGAGTGGTCCAAGAAGGTGCTTCCAGTACAATTCTAGTAAGCACAAGAGACATCATTGCCTTAAGATGAGAAATTAAGCCCACCTCCCTGTTCAGCCCAGGTTGATGCAGCTGTCCTTAACACAGAGTGCCCCCCTCCGCCCCCAGGTCACTGCAGGGCCTCTGATGAATTCTGTGATGTCCTGACCTTGTGGGGATAGATATGGAATTCATTTAAAGTGCCAAGACGAATGTCCAAGAATGCATAGGGTGGAGAGACGTTGGTGCCCAGCTCTCCCTGATCAGGAAAAGCATGGTCCAAAAGACTGACATATAGCCTGGCCAGGAAGTAGAGTTTCTGGCACTCAAGAAACATAAAATTCTTGGCTAACGTTAATTTGGAATGGGAACTTTTAGAAGGTGACTTGTCAGTGGGGTTACTAAATAGTATGTCCATGGAAATGCTTTTGAGGAATGATATTTTGCATATGACTAAGGCTGTTAATGTTGTAATCCGTAACAAAAGGAAATAGTGTGCTGGGATCCCAGAGGGAAATGGTAAAGACCTAGAAACTGCTAAGCAGGGAGGGGAAGGCCCTTCCAACTCCACCTCAGCGGAAGAAATCAGTGTGTTTCTAGGTATGGGAGGGGCTGAGACCAACTCTTGTGTGGTAGAGGAAAGTAGTATTCCATCGGGGATAGGAGGGGAGGAATTAACCCCTGTTACTCAAGAAGCTGTCTCAGTTGTCAGCTGCCAGCATTTTGCAGATGAACAAAGGGCAGACCCCACTCGAGAGCCCATAAGGGGATATGTCCTAGAGAGAAACCCAGTAAGAGGAAATGGCAATTGTTTTTTTTTAAGAGGAAGGGAGATTGTACAGGGAAGTTCCAATAAGAGCCTTGGAAAAAACCCTACAAGCAGCTAGTTGTGCCTGCTCAGCACCATGGAAACCTAATGTTGCTAGCACATGACTGTCCTTTTGCTGGTCACTTGCGGGCACAGAGATCCTATGAGAGGTTAAGGAAAGAATTGTACTGGCCAAGGATACAGAATGATGTGAAGAATTATTGCAGGTCTTATAAATTATGTCAAAAAGGAAAAGACCTGCGTGGCCCCAGAAAGTTCCCTATGCCCCTTGCCTGCGATACAAGAGACATTTTATCGAGTAGCAATGGATATTGTGGGCCCTGTGCCACAGCCTATCCATAGGGCGAGGAAATACATCCTGGTGGTGAAGGATTTTGCCACTCGATATCCTGAAGCAGTTGCTCTCACTAACATAGAGGCTCATTCTGTGGCAAAAGCTCTTTTCACTATTTTTAGCAGAGAGGGTTTCCCTAAAGAGATTTTATCTGACCATGGGTCAAATTTCATGTTTCAGCTATTCAGTGAGTTATGGCAGTTAAGTGTGGTGAAGCAACTAGAAGCTTTTCCATATCACCCAGAAACAAATAGTCTGGTGGAGAGGTTCCGTGGAACTCTAAAATCTATTCTGGAAATGTATGCTAAAAAGAGAGTTCAAGACTGGGATGAAATGCTACTGTATTTGCTATTTGTTTATAGGGAGATGCCTGGAGAATTGATAGGGTTCCCCTTATTTGATCTATATGGAAGGAAAGTAAGAGGACCCCTAGATCTCCTCAGAGACTCCTTTGAAGGGGACAGTGAGGCCGAGGGAGAGCCAGTAACTGAATATGTGCAAAGGTTCAGAAGAGAGTTAAAAGACATGGTGGACATGCTTTAGACCAGGGATCGGCAACCTTTGGCACGTGGCCTCCAGGGTAAGCTCCCTGGTGGGCCGGGCCAGTTTGTTTACCTGCCACGTCCGCAGGTTCAGCCAATCGCAGCTCCCACTGGCCACAGTTCACCCCTCCAGGCCAATGGGGGTTGCTGGAAGCGGCGTGGGCCAAGGGGTGTGCTGGCCGCTGCTTCCCGCAGTCCCCATTGTCCTGGAGTGGTGAACTGTGGCCAGTGGGAGCTGCGATCAGCTGAACCTGCGGACGCGGCAGGTAAACAAACTGGCCTGGGTCACCAGGGGGCTTACCCTGGAGGGCCACGTGCCAAAGGTTGCAGATCCCTGGTTTAGACTAACCTAAGGGACAGTCAGTCCAAAAGAAAAGGTGTGGTATGACCAACATACTTTTAAATGCTCTTTTGAAATAGTGGACTTGGTGTTAGTATTAAGCACTGTGGGAAAAAAATGCAAAATGGAAAATTCTTGGGAAGGATCTTTTAAGGTGATAAAGGAGGTGAATGAAGATCCATATCATGTTAAAATGTTAAAATGCAGTCCCACAGATGCTACATGTAAAAAGACTTAAAGCTTATCACATCAGGGAGGCCATGGTAAACATGATCTGTTGTGTAGAAAAGGAAACTAAGGAAAACTCATTGAGTTGATGGCTAACTGCCAAACTGAGTCATCTCTGGAAATCATCCATAACTGCCGTGAGTTAACACCAGTTGAAAAGGCAGAAGTGTTCTGTGCTGCCATCACACAGACAAAATATTTTCTAGCAGCCAGGGAGAACTCACTTGCTGAATCATAAGATCATTACTGTAGGCCCACAGCCACCTCCCAGCAGGGCCTACCATGCAACTGGCAAGGTACTAGAGCCAATTCACACGGAGATACAGAGCATGCTGAATCTGGGAGTAATTAAAAAGCCTGACAACTTTGCGGTATCACCTGTGGTCTTGGTCCCTAAGAAAGACAACACTGTAAGGCAGGGGTGGGCAAACTTTTTGGCCCGAGGGCCATATCGGGGTTGCAAAATGGTATGGCCGGGTAGGGAAGGCTGTGCCTCCCCAAACAGCCTGGCCCCCACGCCCATCCGCCTCCTCCCACTTCCCACCCCCTGACTGGCCCCCTCAGAACCCCTGACCCACCCAACCCCCCCGCTCCTTGTCCCCTGACCAGCCCCCTCTCCCCGTGGAACCTCTGCCCCATCCAACTGCTCTCTGTCTACTGACTGCCCTGCGACCTGCTGCCCCTTATCCAACCCCCTCTTCCCCCACTCCCCACCCCCTTACCTGCCTCTCAGAGCAGCAGGACAGGCTTATTGGAAAGCCTTGGAGGTGGGCGGGTATCAGCCACGCTGCCCACGCAGCAGCGTGGCTGCAGGAGAGGGGAAACAGTGGGCGGGGTGGATAGCCTC
This sequence comes from Eretmochelys imbricata, assembly GCF_965152235.1. NCBI lineage: Eukaryota > Metazoa > Chordata > Testudines > Cheloniidae > Eretmochelys > Eretmochelys imbricata. The sequence goes on from NC_135572.1 coordinate 96,459,868, forward strand.
CCCAGCCCGGAGCTCAAGGGCCAGGCAGGACGGTCCCACGGGCCGGATGTGGCCCGCGGGCCGTAGTTTGCCCACCTCTGCTGTAAAGTGTTGTGTTGATTATAGTGGCAGAAGCTTATCCCACGCCTAGAATTGGTGATATGCGAAGGTAAATGTCTGAGCTCTTTTGACTTAGTTAAGGAGTCCTGGCAAATTCCTTTAGATGATGATTCACAGAAAAATTTGCTTATATTACTGATATGGGACAGTCGGAGTTCACAATAATACCATTTAGGTTAATTAATGCAGGAGCTACTTTTCAGAGGCTGGTGAGCCAAGTGTTAAAAGGAGTACAGGACTTCGCAAGAGCCTGTTTCAGAGTAGCAGCCGTGTTAGTCTGTATCCACAAAAAGAACAGGAGTACTTGTGGCACCTTAGAGGTTAACACATTTATTAGAGCATAAGCTTTCGTGGGCTACAGCCCACTTCATCGGATGCATAGAATGGAACATATAGTAAGAAGATATCTATATATACATACAGAGAAGTTGGAAGTTGCCATACAAACTGTGAGAGGCTAATTAGTTAAGATGAGCTATTATCAGCAGGAGAAAAAGAGTTTTGTAGTGATAAAGTGTTGATGATATTGCTGTGTTTAGCAACACTTGGTCTAATCACAAGAAACACCTGGGAGTTGTGTGGTCAAAGCTCAAAGAGACTGGCTGATTATAAAAGCCTCTAAGTGTAAGATTGGAGGAGCCAGACTTCCACATTTGGGACGATGGGTAGGGGTAGTCAAATCTCACCTGATCCCTTGGATGTTGAAGATATTGTTAATTGGCCTCTGCCTCAGACCAAGAAGGCCTAATGTTTCATCGGTCTGGTAAACTATTACCGACGGTTTGTGTGCGAGTTCAGTGACCTTATATCTGCAATCACAGAACTGTGTAAAAAGACAAGGCCTAACACAGTTGTATTGTCAAAGGCATGTCAAGAGTGTTTTGATAAGGTAAAGAAGATCTTGTCTGAAAAGTTTGTTCTAGTTAGTGCAGACTTTGACAAAATGTTTAAGTTGTGTACATATGCACCCAACATTGGTTTAGGGGCTGAATTAATGCAATCAGGGGAGAATAACGAGAAACACCCCTTTGCTTTCTTAAGAAAGAAACTCACATCTACTGAATGGAATTATTCTGCACAGAGAAAGAATGTTACACCATAGTGTGAGCAGTCAAGAAGGTACTGCCTTATCTTTTTAACAGAACGTTTAGGGTTCTAACTGACCATTCTCCATTAGTCTGATTACACAAAACTAAAGGCTCTAATTCCAAACTACTATGATGGAGCATCATACCCCAAGAATATGAAATGCAAATTGTATGTATAAAGGAAAAAGAAAATATGATGGCTGATGCCCTGTTCAGTAAAGATGGTTCTAACCTGCTGCCTCTGGGTCAGCAAGTGGCTAATGCTCATGCAGTTTTGTAAGGGGGGAGGTGTGACTGAAAGCATTTCTGTATTCACACCCTACACACTGTTGTAATCTTCATGCAAAATATGCTTTGTGATGTATCATTTAAAAACTAACACACAGACCATCTATATTATTGTGTAATGTATGTATGAAACGCATATTAAGAGTTATGAACATATGCTGAAATTATGACTGCAGTGTGTGTACCAGACAAGTCTGGGGAGGGGGTAAATTGGTTTCTCAGAAACAAAGGACAAGCTGATGCCTCTAGACAGGTGTCATCAAAGTTGACTGGCAGTCACCTGTCAAGTGGCCATTCTTTGGCAACAAAGGGGGGTTGGAACAGAATGATGTGCATTTTAGCAAATAACATGGAATCCCTTTCACCATGAGATTACACGCCTCCTTCCTCACAGCAGGAAAGAACTGTTTCTAGGGGTAATGCTCAGGAAAATGCATTTCAAAGGTTGACTAGACTATAAAAGTAAAGGGCAACCCCACCGCAGGTTATCTTTCTCTTTCACCAAAAATGACAAAGGATTCAGCCCTTTGACTTTGGGGAAGAATTTGGTCAGCCATGTTGCTGGGAATGCTGGTCCGAGCCGAGCAAGCCACCTGCCTCCCAAGTGCCAGGCCTAGCTGCTGGCCGTAGCCGCTGACCCCCCAAGCGCCAGGCTGGCCCCAGCACCGGGCCGAGCCACCAGCCCTCCCTCCTCCTGAAGGCCCCCCCAGATGAGCTCTCGCCCTCCCCCGGGCAGCCCCCTGATCTCTAGCTCTCTTTCGTTGTTTAGCATCTGATGGTATGTTTGAAGCTCAACAGTCAAAAGATAGTGGATGGGTTAAATGCTGGCTCATCAAGCTGCTGCACAACACCAAGGGGGGGTTGCCACTGTTTTCACTGGAGTTGAGTGGAGATTCTTGAGATAAAGAGGACAAAGGAAGTTGGCCCATGGGATTGTGGGAAACTTTTGGCAGACTCCCAGGACTGAGGCGGGGGCACAGGCTGTGTCTACATTGCAAAGCAATAGGGCTTGCCCCTGGCTCAGACCCTCTACCCCAGCCACAGGCGCTGGATTTTTCCTTTGCCCAGGAGTGCTAAACCCCCGCTCAGCCCCAGGCCCCGCCCCTGCCCTGCTTTTTCTGCCCCAGACCTGCCTTTTCCTCACGAGTTCCGCCCCCTTCCCAAGCATGCCTTATTCCGTCTCATCCCCGCTCCTCCCCTCTACCCCCCAAGAGCTTCCTGCACACTGCAGAACAGCTGATCACAGCAGGTGGGAGCTGCTGGGAGGGAAGAGAAGGAGTTGATCAGCAGGGCCACTGGCAGATAGGAGGCACTGCAGGGGAGGCGGAAGCTGGCTGCCAATGGATGCTAAGCACCTGCTAATTTTTTTACATGAGTGCTTGAGGGCTGAAGCATGTTCGGAGTCAGCGCCTATGACCCCAGCAATGTTCTAGGACCCTAGGTGTGAGTGATTTGTGTGTAAATAGACTCTTAGAATTGTAAGACTGGAAGGTTCCTTGTGAGATCATCTAGTCCAGTCACCTGCACTCATGGCAGCACTAAGTACTATCTAGACCATCCCTGACAAGTTTTGCTAACCTGCTCTTAAAAATCTCTAATGATGGAGATTCCACAACCTCCCTAGGCAATTTATTCCAGTGCTGAACTACCCTGAGAGTTAGGAAGTTTGTCCTAATGTCCAACCTAAAGTGCCCTTGCTGCAATTTAAGCCCATTGCGTCTTGTCCTATCCTCAAAGGTTAAAGAGAACAATTTTGTACTTGAAAACTGTTATCATGTCCCCTCTCAGTCTTCCCTTTTCCAGACTAAACACATTTTTCAATCTTCCATCATAGATCATGTTTTCTAGACCTTCAGTCATTTTTGTTGCTCTTCTCTGGACTTTCTCCAATTTGTCCACATCTTTCTGGACATAATATTCCAGTTGAGGCCTAATCAGCACGAAGTAGAGTAGAAGAATTTACTTCTCATGCTTTGTTTACAACATTCTTGCTAATACAGCCCAGAATGATGTTTGCTTTTTTTGCAACAGTATTACCGCTGCTGGCACATATTTAGCTTGTGGTCGCTATGACCCTCAGATCCCTTTCTGCAGTACTTCTTTCTAGGAAGTCATTTCCCATTTTGTATGTGTGCAACTGGTTGTTCCTTCCTAAGTGGAGTACTTTGCATTTGTCCATATTGAATTTCATCTTATTTACTTCAGACCATTTCTCCAGTTTGTCCAGATCATTTTGAATTTTTGTCCTATCCTCCAAATCACTTGCAACACCTCCCAGATTGGTATTGTCTGCAAACTTTATAAGTGTATTCTCTATGACATTATCTAAATCATTGAGAAAGATATTAAACAGAACCAGACACAGAACTGATCCCTGTGAGACCCAACTTGATATGCCCTTCCAGCTTGACTGTGAAACACTGATAGCTACTAATTTTCCAACCAGTTATGCACCCACCTTATAGTAGCTCCATCCGGGTTGTATTTCCCTAGTTTGTTTGTGAGGTCATGTGAGAAAGTATCATCTACCGCTTCCTCTCTATGTACAAGTCTTGTTACCCTGTAAAAGAAAGTTATTAGATTGCTTTGTCAAGGTTTGTTCTTGACAAATCCATCATCTTATTATTTTCTAGATGTTTACAAATTGATTGCTTAATTTTTTGCTCCATTATCTTTCTAGGTACTGAAGTTAAGCTGACTGGTCAGTAATTTCCTTGGTTGTCCTTATTTCCCTTTTTATAGATTGGCACTATATTTGCCCTTTTCCAGTCCTCTGGAATCTCTCCCATCTTCCATGACTCTTTGAAGATAATCAGCTGCTTCTGTATTCTATGATATATTTCATCAGGTCCTGGTGACTTGAAGATATCTAACTTATCTAAGTAGTTTTAACTTGTTCTTTCCCTATTTTAGCCTCTGATCCTACCTCATTTTTACTGTCATGTATTAAGTTGATGTCCAATTGCTACTAAACTTTTTGGTGAAAACTGAAACAAAAAAGCCATTTATCACTTCTGCCATTTCCACATTTTCTGTTCCTGCTTTCCCCCCTCATTGGGTAACGGGCCTAACCTGTCCTAGGTTGTCTTCTTGCTTCTAGTATATTTGTAGAATGTTTTCTTGTTACCCTTTATGTCCCTAGCTAGTTTAATGTCATTTTGTGCCTTGGCTTTTCTAGTTTTGTCCCTACATAGTTGTGTTATTTGTAGGCCCGTCGATTAATCACAGTTAACTAACGTAATTAACTCAAACAAATTAATTGTGATTTAAAAAATTAATTGTAGTTTTAATTGCACTGTTAAACAATAGAATACCAATTCACATTTATGAAATATTTTGGATGTTTTTCTACATTTTCAAATATATTGATTTCAATTACAATACAGAATACAAAGTGTACAGTGCTCACTTTATATTATTCTTATTACCAATATTTGCACTGTAAAAATGATAAACAAAAGAAATAGTATTTTTCAATTCACCTTATACAAGTATGGTAGTGCAATCTCTTTGTCATGAAAGAATAAGAGATTGCAGTACAATACTTGTATTAAGTAAATTTGAAATACTGTTTCTTTTTTACACTGCAAATATTTGTAATAAAAAAATAAAATGAGCACTGTACACTTTGTATTCTGTGTTGTAATTGAAATCAATATATTTGAAAATGTGGAAAACATCCAAAAATATTTATATAAATGGTATTCTATTATTATTTAACAGCACAATTAATCATGGTTAATTTTTTAATCGCATGATTAATCATGATTAATTTTTAATCGCTTGACAGCCCTAGTTATTTGTTTAGATTCATCCTTTGTAATTTGACTTAGTTTACTGTTTTTTGAGCTTCGGATCATTGACGATCTCCTGGTTAAGGCAGGTGGATCTCTTGCCATACTTCCTGTCTTTCCTAATCAGTAGAGCAGTTTGCTCTCGTGCCCTTAATAATGTGTCTTTGAAAAACTGCCAACTGCCTTCAGTTGTTTTTGTCATTAGACTTTCTTCCTATGGGAACTTACGTACCAGCTCCCTGACTTTGCTTAAGTCTGCCTTTAGAAGAGGGTTTGGGGCTCAAGCTTGAGTCTGAGCCTGGGTTTACAATGCGGTGTAAACATACCCCATGTTATCCTAACCGAGGCTGGCATAGGGAAAGGACATGGGTGGGGAAAGTGTATGGCCAGAGTGAGTTTGGTAATCCTTACATGGAGACCTGTGGAAACCAATGGGAGTTCAGAGTGGTTCCCAGCCTTATCTAACTTAATGGGGCCTGTGCACAGTGCACATCTGGCAAATAAATCAGGGAGCTACAAACAGTTCCCTGACCCCACCCTCCCTGCTCACGTTCCTGCACTGAGCAGATCTCTGCATGGGAAACCATGTCGCCCACTCTGACTACTTGCTGTTTTTTTCTAACAGAGTGGTGATCATATTTTCAACTGTTTATTTTATGTATAAATAATAATGCATTTATATAGAAATTAAATTATCTTTAAGAATAAGGCATCAATAGATGAATGTATTGTTGCTTAGTTAAATACGAAATTTAGTATTATTTAGCCCAAATTTTAGTGCTAGACTAATTTCAGAAGCACAGCAGGTCTTTTAAGTCATTATATTGGACACTTTATCAAGCTGCAGGCTTATTCCCTCCCACCCCTCCAAGTCATGCCCATCTTCACATATGTATTTAATTAAGCCTGTTTATTTAGTCATTTAGAAATTTAGCTGCTTGGAAAAGACCAATGAACCATGGTATTAATATGCTAATTGGTACTTTGAAGGGTCTTGCAGTGATTAAACTCTTAAAATATTTATTACTCTTTTGCTTTCAGCCAATGTAAGGAATGAGCAAATATTCTGAATGTACAGATTTGTTTGTTAAAAAAATCTTTTTAAAATGAACAAGATCTTTAGTGAAATTAGATTTTTTTAAAATTTTTAAGTAATCTGAACACATCTGCCCCTTGCGGGTCACTTTTTCATTGAAAGTGAGAAGAATACATCCACAAACTAATTGTTCTTAAGTGTCATTCCATTTATTTTGGCCATTATTTTCCTGAATTTATATAAGCCAATATGATGGGTGAGACATGCAGTCTTCAACAGCTGTTTTTCTAGCACTGTTAGAAAAGATGCAATATAAAGGGACAACAACAATCTGTAACAAAAATTACACTGTGACTATATGCAGAAACACTACTGCAGGGTCAAAATCTTTATCAGTAACACCACAGATCATTTTTCATATTACATCATATGGAAAGATTTGTAGTTGATTTACAGAGGTCAATTTGAACACACAGTAATTTACACCTCGAGGAAAAATAGCTGCTTTATAAAAATAAGCATTAGAGTGAGTACTTTTTGTGTGTGTGGATTTCACCTGTAAAATGTGTAACTTTGAACTTGTAAAGTCATTTTATTTACTGAAAAGCATTTCAGTAATCTGTATCTACTTGATATGTTTTGCAAATCAGGAAGTAACTATTTATAACACGTGATAGGATTTGTTTTTATTAAAAGGTACAGTATGGGAACAACTACTTTGGTTACATTAAAAAAACCCAAACAATGTATTTGCTGAAACTGATTGAAATAGTACACAGAATATGTATTGCAGATATTGCTTCTATTTTTGAGTTAGTGGTGTGTTTTGTTTTGTTTTCTCCCAGATTACAGTGGGAAAGGCAAGAGACAGATGTTGAGTAAAATAAGGAGATGATGATGATGTGTCTATGATTAATATATCACTAAGTACAGTTTAGGGCAGTTCCATATGACCTTTTGATTCAGATTAAATGCATTTGCTCTAAATAATAGTAGGCTTTTAATTTAATCAACATTTGCCTTTAAATTGCCAGCCTGAAATGAAAATGTCATGGACATTTAGGCTGATGAAACCTCATAGTTACTGTATCATTCTCGTTAAGGACAGTAAATGACTACATATTTGACCTTTGCTGGTTACATATATTTACACTGTAGACTGAAATATTAGAGAGGCTTTGTAAATATCTCATTACATGCTATGTTGATATAGACCAAATCCTAATTTGCAAATATCTGTTTTACTATGATGCATGGGCAATATTATTCATGCGTATTCAATGACAGCCCTGTTTTCATGAGACAGTATATGAATTTGAACTAAATTTAAAGAATTTTTACCATAAACAATAGATTTTTTTGGAAATTCACAGTGTATTATTTGTTTATTTATTAATTATTTTCCTGCTTTAAAATGTTGCTGTCCAGCCAGGGAGCAGAAACAATTCCTTTATGTCTTACATGATCAGCTCCACAACACTGTAATATCCCTGGATGCAGACACAACATAGGTGGTCCCTATTGGGCCTCTTAAAAGCACAATCCACTACAGACATGAATACTAAATCCAAAATAGTCAAAACAACATTCCACAAACAACCTCTTCATTCAAACTATGTGGTGAATCCTTTTAAAAAAAAATGCATTTGCAGAAATCAAGATTATGTTGTGAATGGTTCACTCTTCATGAATGGAGCAAAATTTGTATTAATATTCAACATGTATTTTTCAATCAACTAGCAATGTAACTTTCCAACAAAGTCTTATTCAAGGATGACTATTTAATTTTCTTCACATTTAATCTTTTTCAAAATCGTATGTTCTTGTTTTAGTGAAGTGGCTCAGTAACATGAGTATAGCACTAAGAATATTCTAGATAGAGAATTCTGCAATTTTTTTTTCAACTTACTGCTTAGACTAAAGTCCAAATATATATTTCTCAATTACATTTTAATTGATTTTTCTTTAAAAAAAAGATTAGTTTATCATGTGTATATAATTGTTAAAATATTTTTAAAATGGGCTTTTAAAAATATTATGTTAGGAATTCCAATATTTCCATATTGAGGGAGGGAGCTTACATACATATTGTAGCTTGAAGAAATGTAATGGCCCCAAGATCTTTGATAATTAAACTGTGGTTACAGAAGCTTAACACAGCCATATCAACTCAATGTGAGTTCCTTGCCTTGAACACATGCAGGATAAGGCCCTAGAAAACAAACCAAGAAAATAAAACACCCTTAGACTTCACTGACCCTCAAAAGGAGCAGAAGAGCAAACTAGCTGTAGGTAGACATTGTTTTCCTCATTTAGGGATTACCAAAACCCACTGAAGTAATGGAAAGTCTCATTGACTTTAATGGGTGTTGATTCAGGCCCTAAGGGCTCTCCTGTGCCTCTAAAGCAGAGGTTCTCAAGCTGGGTGAAGAATATTTTCAGGGTGGGGCCATGAAAAGCTTTAGGGACAAAAAGGATTTACTGTGCACATTCAGAGCTGGGCATCTGGAGAGCGGCAGCACTGCATTAAGAGATGGGCGCCTGGCCAGCAGCCGCCACTCTCTACTCTGCCTTCCGAGCTGGGCAGCTGAGAGTGGTGTCTGCTGGTTGGGCACCCAGGGGGTCTGTGTGTGTGTGTGAGTAAACTACAGACAGAAAGAAGGGAATGTGATCAAATAAGCTTGAGAACCACTGCTCAAAACCACTGACCCATATTGGGGGCTGTGCAGAGGCAACTCCCTGAGGCACAGTGAATGCCAGAGCTTCTCAGCACACTGGTGGAGCAAGGCTGCATATACACCTTGAAGGCAATGCAGCATGCATACCAGTCAACTGAGAGCCAGCTCTGTTGGCTGGTGGGAGCAGGGGTAATTTTTTCTATTTACATACATTGTGGTAACACCTAGAGCCTTCAGTCAGGGACCAGAACCCCATTCCACTAGATACTGCACAAATGAATTAAACTCAGATTAAACAGTGCCTGCCCCAAAAAGCTCAGACTTTAGGATTAAGATGAGATACAACAGGTAGATAAACAGGGGTGAGCAGGGGTGACAAGGTAACATTAAAGATTGATAAATTTGCTTAAACTAATACTCATATAAGTTGTCATAGCCATCACAGGTACCTGCCAGTCTAACCAGTACCAGGTGGTAGTGATTTGTATGCCTCACAGCAGAAGGAGGTTTTAAGGTGGGCTTTAAAGAGGCTAAATTAGTGACTTTGCAAGTTTTGAAAAAGAGTTATTCCCATGTGTAAGGGACACTATGGGAGAAAACATGATGGTATTTGTGGTGGGGAAAAAAAGCAAACAAGCATTCAATCAAGGCATGGTCCTACCATCTCCATGGATTTCTTCACCCTTTTCAGTGAGGCACCACTAATTTCACTAGCCCTATCCAATGCCTGCATTCAAGTGCAAAGTATAAGCTTATGTTCAGCCCTTGTGGAGAGAGGAAGGACAAAGGGGAAGTCTTCTTGTATTCTCCTTCTCTTCTCCTGCCCCCACATAGCTGTACAGGAGCGAGTCACACTCTGATGATCTGTCAACTATTTTCTTTGCAAAATGCTAGAGAACACTTTGGATCATTTTTTAAAAAATGCTATTTTCAATCGTAAAAGTGACTTTAAAATGAAAATAAATTTACAGCAGAAGATGTCTTTATTCTGTGCAAGAGTTCTTTTGTTAAATTATGGAAATGAAATGTGTTTTTTCAAAGCAGTTTTCACTTAATGACTACCTTATGTGGGTTTTCAGTTGGGACCCAGTAAAAGATGCAGCTATTCATATAACATGATATTCCAACCATGATGTGTTTGTGAAATTCCTATAACAGAGAAAACACACAAAGCAAATGAAAATACAAACCATAAGAAAAATATAGAGATGGGGACAAATTGATTTCCTGGCTAGGGAGCTATGGTGTGTTTAGAGCTAGGAAGGGATGGGAAAATTTCCCTGGATTTCCCTCAAACAGTAAATCACTTCCTTCCACAAAACAAGCAATTTCAAGACTTTGGATCTTTTCTTTCAAGGCAGGCACTACTGGGAATCTTTTTTGGACTTTTTTCTCCCTTGGAGATGATATATCATGTCACAATGGGTGTGTCTACTAACCCTCAATTCAGTAAACTTTTTTGTGGAAAAAAAACAAGTTAAAAAAAAATACTTGTTGCATAAATGACAACTACCACGAACAAAGAGAGACTTTCCCTTAGAGAGCTAAGTGAAGTCATTAGAGTGGCTTATCACAGACATTAAGGCCTTAATTGTGCAACCCTGAGTGGTGGTAGTGTACTAATTTTAATCTTGGTAGCAGTCTTATTGACTTTAATAGCACTAGGAACAATAATCTCCTTAAAAAGATTTAATACCTTATTTTGTGAATTTCTGTTCACTTTTTAATTGTCAAAACATATAACTTATTATAATTAAGAATCTTCCTAGTATCTTTAGTTTATAGATTCTCTAGTTTTCTCTACCATACAGGCTCTCCATAAATCCATTTATAGAGATTATTTTGTTCTAATAAAATTAGAAAATGTATAAAGAAATAGGAGAGATGTTTTCCAATATCTTCAAGATATGTGCCTAGTACAAACCAAGTATAAGCAACTGAAACTTAAATGAAGTCACCTGAAAAACTAAAGATAATACAGTATATACACAGTATATTTTAAACATATAAAATATATAATCTCCAATACCTGTGGAGTCAGTTTGGGCTTGGAAGGGTTGATTCTAGTTTTGTAGCTACTATGTTCTTATATATTCACTATTGTCACAGGAATTTCTTGTTGCTTTTACAAAAATGGAAAAAAATAGTGAAGTATAAAATAAAATCTCTTACTCCAATGGATTTGCAGCCCCTTACCCCAGGTCTGAATTTGACCCTGTAATTTAGTGTCAACAAATCTCACAATTATATTTTGTCACATCTGTCACAGCAGTCATGAGTTCTGTGAGGTTTTCATGCTGTTATAAAACTATCCATTACTTTTGACATTTTGTGTGTGGGTGGGTAAATGCAAGAGTAATGGCTGAACCAATTTTACTGAGATGCTGAGTGCTGACATGTTAAAGCCTGTGCAATAGGGGTGGCTATTAGAGAGCAGGAACCCAGTAAAAACAATGTGTCAAGACAAAGGACCACACCAGTGAACTCTCTGCTGAAAGCTTTAATACTTCAAGGGATAATGCTTTACCCTTTGCCAAGGGTAAACTATGTACACCATGAATATGAATAAATACATACAAATAAAAGAATTAGGCTGTTTACACAAAGTTGGCAACTGCTACTATGTTCAGATGCATCAAGTGTTGTCACAGTAAAAATCACAGTTCTTGGTTGCAGCAAAATGGAAAAATAAAGGTTATAAAATGCCTCTGTGACCTTTTTTCACTTTTAACCTATTTTCCTTTTAACTCTATCCATTCTGTGACTTGTTTTAAAAAATCTGCCACAATAAACAGCCCTACATATAATATATGTTAGATGTTAGTGAGGTAAAGAGTAGGAAAGGTCACTCACCTTTTCCTTCCCCTAATCCTGTGGCTCCCAGTGTAATTTACAGCAGCCAAGGATCAGTCAGAGCACCATGTGTTCTGACCCTGGCCTGTCACACCCCGACATGGAGCAGATGGCACAGACCCAGCTATGCTGGCTGTAGGCACGGTCAAAAGTAACTTGATGCAAGTGACTTGCCTCAAAGGAATACTCTCCTATCTTTTCTCTCCAAGGTAGCTTTGTTCTGGCAAGACTTGGGCTGGTCCTGATTTCTGATAGTCCTCCACTTGAAAACTCCTACTCTCCTCTTGAGAACACATGACTCCCAGTGCAACCAGTGCTGTTTCTCAGCTATTACCAGTAGTAAAGTTTGTCTGGGAGGAGTGTGATGGGGCATATAAACCCTGCACAAGCATGGCAGGGTTTAAGGAGGTGTTTTGGCCTGCAGTAACCCCCCCCCACACCTGCCAATCATCCCAGGACTGGAGGAGGAGTTAAAAAAGAGGTAACCCCAGTCAAATTAATCAAAGCAATCAAATTCTTTCCTATTTAATATAAAAAAGGAATAAGCTTGTCTGGAAACACCATGATAAAGAAAAAATTCAATATCTTCCATTGCTGTTTGCAATGTTATTGTAGCTACATTAGATATAAGAGAGACAAGGGGGATGCGTTAAAATCTTTTACTGGACCAACTTATGTTGGTGAGAGAGAAAAGCTTTTGAACTTCACAGAGTTTCACAGTGGAAGATATCAAATTTTGCCATCTGAAATGGTAACTACACACACAAAGAAGGAAGCCAAACTTCCTAGGAGCAACATCTACTTCTTGAGTAAATGCAAGAAACAATACATCATCCCCGGAAGACTTACCATCTATAAATTTCTGGAAATTTTGTACAACTCTTAACTATGCTGAACAGCTCTGTAGAAGAACTTCAGAAAAACTGAGGAACCTGTATCTCACATCTCCTGTACCTTACATACTCCAAATGGGACCACCTCAAACAAGAAATCAACTGGAAGGAAAAAAATCCGGAAATCTAAAACAACTATTAAAAAACTTGATGACAGCCATCCAACACAAAACCAAAAAGTGGAACCAACTACAACTCCTCCACAAACCACAGAGCACCACCTCTGTGAGAAACCATGATGCCAGGACCCACCACATTGACACTACACGACACCTCAACATCAAGCTATCAAGACTACCCATTAACTGGAGCTGAATTATCTGTATTCTCCAAAGGACTGAACTTCTGCCCCACCACAGAACCAGATACTATACAAACCTGTGGAGAACTAGAAGAATTCTTTCACTGACTCAAATAATTTTTTCCACAACAAAGACAACACCACCGCAACCATCACATCCCCACCAACAGTCATAAGAAAAAAAGAATAATCTGACTGGACACCCTGCAGCCACACCCTTGACCGTTACACTGATTGTTTCAGGAAAAAAAAGTACTGTGAAATCCTTAAACATCATATCCACCTGAATCACTTCACTGCTATTAGGATAGCTATACAGTCCCTCAAATCCAAGCACCAGATACTGATCAAACCAGCAAACAAAGGGGGCACCATCCTAGTACACAACCATGATGACTGTCAATGAGGCCAACCAAAAATCTAACAACACTACCTACAAAGAAGTCAGAGACCCCACACCACAATTCACACAGGAATTTAAGGATATCATCAAATCCTCAAACAACTCCAAGAGAATCTCTACAACCTCATCCCTCATGAACACTCCTCCCAGGCCCTTCTGCTTGTTTCTCAAGATTACACAAACAAGGGAACCCAAGCAGATCCATCATATCTGACAGTGGCACTCTTATTGAAGGAATATCAGGACTCATAAAAGCCATCCTCAATCCACTCTACACATAAAGGGCCTGCTTCTTCTAGGAGCCAACTTTTTCCAGAAACTCTGGAACATTAACAATCTCCATTAGAACACCATCCTGGCTGCCATGGATGTCACCTCCCTATACACCAACATCCCTTATCATGACGGCATTGCTGCCTGCTTCAAATATCTACTAAATAATGGACAATACTCAGATATCCACTCCAGATACATAGGCAAACTCATCCATATCATCCTCACCCATAACAACTTTACATTTATCAACAAACACTTTGCCCAAACCATGGGAAAAGCTATGGGTACTGGGATGGCTCCCCATTATGCTAACCTCTTCCTGGGCTACCTCAAGGAAGAATTTCTAGAAGAATGCACAACAAAACCAATTATATCCCTGAGATACATTGATAGTTTCATCCTCTGGACAGATGGCCTAAACGCCCTCATAGATATCCACCGCAACTTCAACAATCATGTCCCATCCTTCAAATTCTCTCTGCAAGACTCCCACACCTTCATTAAGTTTTTGGACACCAAGATCAGCTTCAACAATGGAATCCTACAAATAGCTATATATAAAAAAAAAAAACATGGATCACCACACTTACCTTCGGAGATCCAGTTACCACTCCAGACACACTAAGAAATCTGTTATCTCCAGCCAGGCACTCAGATGGTAATACCCCCTACAACATACATTTCAGATCCACTAGCTATCTGTAACGGTCAATGCAAGTCTTACCCTAAATGACTGGGGAGCTCGGTGGCTGATGTGGATTCATTGGCTGGACCTTCCTTCCTCAGGTTGATCCTTCTTTCTCCGCCTCACTCAGCTCCACCCTTAACTATTTATAACTTTCCTATGACAGTTGCAGTGAAAAAGTGCCAGTGCTAAACCTTAATGCTACATTCAAACTAGCAACAATAAACTAGAGCAACTGCTAAAACATTTGTTAACCTTTACCTAACCACTTGAGAGAGAGAGAGAGAGAGAGAGAGAGAGAGAGAGAACCCAATTAATAACATTCAGTTCTATAATAAATGAGGTAGAACAGGTAAAAACACTCAACAGCAATTCAGCTGAGCATCAGAGCAAGTCACACGGGCTGAAAAAATTAACACTCAGCTCTGATGGCACTAAGGTCAGTTACACTCAAGATGTTCTGGAGGAGGGGGCATACGAGAATTTTCTCTACTCGTGCTACACAAAAAATCACTAAGCTTTCAAATGAACTCACACAGAAAAAAGATAAGACTTAAATGCCCTCTCACCCAGGGGCGAGTGCTTTTCATAAAGCGATCACTGCATATGTGACCTATGAGTCCTCATCCTCAAAGGAAATCTGCACAGCACTTCCAAAAGATGAACCTGGGAACTTACATTCACAACTCTGCTAGACACTAAAAATGAGGGTATCAATAGAGATGCTGGTTTTAATGTCTCATTACAACAATCAGTAACCTACTAGCCCCGCTTTGTCCTTTGACTGCAAAGGTGATACCCACTTCATTTCAAGTGGTTTCTTGACAATGTGCCCCAAAATGTTCTATAACTGACATGTATTTTTCCTATTGCATCAAACAGGCATCTACGGACAGATTGCACTGATGTTGGATGTTACTGGAATAGTGAAATCCCCAAGTCTACTAAGGACAGCATAACCAGCTCTATCCCACTATCATTGTGCCCTCCCACACCACTCCAGTGTTGGGGTGTGCTGGAGATGGGAAGAAACACGGTTAGAGTGGCTGACTTGAGTGATTCCCTGGCTGCTGCAATGGCCTCTCGGGGCTGTTGCTAACTGTTATAAGTTAGAGCTGCTCCAAAATAGATCAGTCCCTGCAGCCCCAGGAATTGGAGGAGCAAAACAGCCCTGTTTGTTCATTTCCTTTTCCACTCCTTAGCAGTATTGCCAACCTCAAGAGATCAAGAATTGTGAGTCAAGAAATCAAAAACATCGTGAGTCAAAATACCAAAAATCATGAGATTGGCCCCCAAAAAACCCAACAACAACAAAAAACAACACCCCAATCCAAAACATGTTGTGTTAGTCTATCTTGACTTTGTCACTCCCCTCCATTCCTCTGCCAGTGCGTGTGTGATCATTTCAGGTTGAAAAGTCAACCCTGAATGCACACACAAATGTGCACCTCTCCCTGGCTGCTCAGCTGGACTCCACTTAGCCTCTCTTAACCCTGAGATAGGGAACCGCCATCCACTTCCTGTTATTGTTTTGACTCAGCAGCAACACTTTCCTGCTTCCCATTGCACCAGGACCCTCATCCTGTTGTAAGCCCATAAATGAAGGCAGGGCTCAATGTCTGGGTCCTCAGTCCCAGGGCTCTTGCACAGAGCTCTGCGTGTGCCAGCCCTGAAAATCATGGGATCAAGGTAGCTCCTCCTGCAGGCACTAAACTCCCATCCCTTGTGATCAGTTCATAAGAGTTGGCAACACTGCCTTCCCTTGACTACCAGAGGAGGTTCCCCATATCCATCACTGCCCCCAGGCTCAGGGAAGTGCCATTCTATCCCCTCCATCTTGTAACCCCCACCCCTGTCTTCTGCACCTCTTCAGCCTCCTTCCTGCTCCCATATCGCCCTGTCACCCTTAAATCTGTCTCCTCTTCTTTTTCTTTCTCCCCACCCACCTTTTACAAAGTCGCTGCTGTTCCTCACCCTCCCTGTGTCCTGTCCTAACCACAGAGTGGCAGCCAATTTACCTGTGGGCCTGGATGTAGTCTCATTGAAAACAATGGAAGGTGGCAGCCAACTTCAGTTAAGTCAGCCACTTACTCTTTGGGGAAATGGTGGTCATCTTGTTGGCTTTAGCCACATTGACACTAGTAGGAAATTGTGGCCATTTTGAAGAAGGGGGTTTGTGGCCTTTTATCATGTTTTCTAGAGATGGGTTAAAAAAAAAACCCGAAGGCATTAGTGTCACAATAAAGTCTTGAGAGTTGACAATAGCGCTTATCCCACCCCTTCGTCCAACCAACCACAGCTAGGCTAGACCCTAAAATTGGGCCAAAAGAGAGCAAGGAGAGCAAGGATTGCTCTTGCTGCAGTTTAAGCCCATTATTTCTTGCCCATACTTAGAGGTTAAAAAGAACATTTTTTCTCCCTTCTCCTTGTAACAACCTTTTATGTACTTGAAAACAGTTATCATGTCCCCTCTCAGTCTTCTCTTCTCCAAACTAAACAAACCCATTTTTTTCAATCTTCTCTCATAGGTCATGTTTTCTAGACCTTTAATCATTTTTGTTGCTCTTCTCTGAACTTTATTCCATTTGTCCAATCTTCCCTGAAATGTGGTGCCCAGAACTGGACACAATACTCCTGTTGAAGCCTGATCAGCATGGAATAGAGAGGAAGAATTACTTCTCGTGTCTTGCTTACAACACTCCTGCTAATACATCCCAGAATGTTTGCTTTTTTTGGGGGGGTTACACTGTATTTAGCTTGTGATCCACTATGACCCCCCAGATCCCTTTCTTCAGTAGTCCTTGCTAGGCACTAATTTTCCATTTTGTATGTATGCAACATATCTGATGCTCAGATAATATAGTAATGAGGGCCATATAAATAGAATAGACAGAATGTAATTATCAGAATAATTCCATTGGTAGAATGTTACCTACATCTCTAAAATACATGTAATTCAGACCAGCTGATTGAAAAACTGAATGTACAGTCAAAGTGTTATGTGTGATGGCCAGTGCTCACCCCAATTCCAAAGGCCCTCACAGGCCACTGTCACACCCCGTAGCATTCTCTCTCTTGATGGGTGTCGACTCAACCCTCTGGTCAGGTCACCAGTTAGCTTTATCCCTCTCTGGGGTAACAGAGTCCCAAGGAAGATATTGAGTCCCATGACCTTTAATCCATCTATTAACCCATGTGAGTGTCAAGTCCCAGCCACTGAGTTTTCAAAGTCTTTCCCTCCCTGGGCTTCCATTTGGAGAAGTCTGGAAGTGAGGGTTTTCGTGCTCTTCATAATGAGTGGTTGTTGGGTGAGCCCAGACCCTCCCACTCTACTGGGTTCCGACCCAGGTAACAATGTCTGGTACCCACACGTACCTTAAGGTTGCCTCCCTGGGCTGCTTCCTATCACCCGTTCTCCTGTCAAAGTCTTAGTTTGATACACTCTTTTTCTTTACTACTTTGTAACTGAACTTTCAGTCCCTCTGGGCTTAGCAGGGAAGCTCTTTCTCTCCAGGAAAGGCTGCTGCACACCCTTCTTTAGTAACTCTCGGGCTAGGCCTCTCGCCATGCCCTTTCAGGCCCCTTCTGGGCTGTCTGGCTCCCTTTTAAGCTCCATTTCTAGCTGGAACATGCTCTGTAGGTGGGACTGGGTGGGGTCACGTAGGCACAGAATTGCTCCTTAACCCCTTCAGTTCCTCTGTGGAACTGCATCATAAGGTGTTTTGTCATAATTTAACTTTAGAAACTTTTCTGTATTAAATCAAACATACAAGAGTTCAGTAACTCAATACAAAATCCTTATTCTCATTGGAGTTTTTAATTCATAGAAATACTTCTGTTAACCTTAGATTTTGAACAGCCTTGGTCACTGAAAACTTGTACTGAATTGCTCTCTCTTATGAACAGAGGAACATATATACTTTGCCTATATAGTTCCTCCTGCAGGCATTAAACTCCCATCACTTGTGATCAGTTCACGAGAGTTGGCAGCGCTGTCTTCCCTGGGCTCTAACCACACGACAGCCCTTGCTTACTTTGGCCCAGTTTTAGGGTCTGGCCTCGCTGTGCTCGGTGGGGTGAAGGGGTGGCATAAGCAGTATTGCCAACTCTTGAGACTTTATTGTGATACTAGCAACTAGACACCAAAGTACCCATATTATTTCTCTAACTAATCTATCTAAGGAACCAGCCTTGCAAGAAACTCCGCACACACGGAGGTATCTATCTGCCTATACCTCCTTGCAGGATCACAGCCTTAAATATTCCTAAACCATCCATTAACATAATATTTAAGTATTGTTCGAGAGCACAGACACCTTGTGTCTATAGGAAAACTGAAATGGGCTACTGCAGGGAGCATACCAGGAGCAGAGCGTGAATGACCATAGCATGGAGCATTACAGGGTATTCTGGACTGCTCCAGACTGTATAGCAGCATTGCATAGGCACCCCCCAGAGGCTACTGTAAATTAGAGCAGCCTCTAATTGCTGTACTTTATGCAGGAGGCTGCACTGCCCCCAGAGCATAAAGCTACCGTTGCTTTCCCTCCCCATGGGCTACTCGTACTTTGCTGTCTCAGCCATAGTTACTAAAGTGCTTTTGGATCCTTTGGGGCGAAAGGTGCTGGTATATAAATATCAGATGTACAATGCAATATGTACATCAAATTTTGAATTTAAATGTAAATGTTTCAATATCTTATATTAGTACTCTCTGTTAAGATTTGTAATTAGATAAACAACAGACAGGAATGCCAAATAAAGATTAACATATTAATGAAAACATTAACAAGGAAATATCAAGCAGTTGTCTTTTCAATGAGTCTGAGTCTCAGTGGACCAAAACAATATATATTTATTGCAGAGTGTTATAGATAGCTCCTGCATAAAAGGGATCCGTTTTGATATTGCTGGAAGCACGTGGAGTGGATCATAACTAAAATTATGTTCATCTTTGTTGTCAGACAGTCTCCCAGAAAAACATTTATTTTTTATTTTTAAATAACATCTTTAGTAGTAGTCATATGCTACAGATCAGTGCAGCATGGTAAGAACATAACTGCCCTTGTAACCAATAATATAATAAACCTAATGATCTGTCTTTGACACTTACTCTTGGTCAATCTCAAGATTTAATATTCTTGGTAAGTAGTGACCAAGGTGAAACCTCTCAGGTCAATGAATCTTTAGCAAGGATCAATATCTGCTTATGTACAAAGAGATAAATATAAAGAGGTTGTGTATAAATCAGCTAAGAATACTGTGGTTGCTGCTTCGTTTTATTATAGGCAGAGCTTGTAGTGATACCTATCATTACGATTGCCTAATACTTTTTATTACAAGCCCCCATTTTTGGTATCTAATAACCATCAGATTTCAATCATTTGGTCTGATGTTTCCCATGCTTGCTTTCTGCCTATGGCTGATTTCTCTCCCCCCCTCCCCCCCCCCAAAAAAATTAAAAAAAGCAAAAAATGATTCAGACATTGCGCAGAACAAAGCTTTGGGGAAAAACAGATGTCTTTGCCAATGCTAATTTTCTTTTTCCCATTACTCTGAAGCGCTCTGACTCTTCTGGGATTTTGAAACAGAAGCTTGAAATTTGGCTGGGGCAGGGGAGTCGTAGGATAGCTTTAGTATCAGGGCGGTGGCTTTTGCTGTTCTTGTATTGATCCCTGAATAATTTGCATTTTAAACAGGAAACCTTAATTATTGTGTTCCCTAGCTTTTGAGTGCTTGCCTTTGCAATCTTAAGAATCTTTTAACAGTTTTTGGTCATACAATATTTCATTGTTCTGTAGGTAGGTAGCGAAGTAGTTTCTGATATATTTACTATAAATGCTAGGGGGGGTTACAGAGACAAGGTGGATGAGGTAATATCTTTTGTTAGACCAACTTCTGTTGGTGAGAGAGACAAGCTTTTAAGCTTACACAGCGCTCTTCCTCAGGTGTCGGACACTCTGAGTACCTATGGCAGCCTGAAGAAGAGCTCCTTGTAGGCTCAAAAGCTTATCTCTCTCACCAACAGAAGTTGGTCCAATAAAAGATATTGTCTCACCCACCTTTTCTGTCTAATATCCTGGGACCAACGCTGCTATGACAACACTGTTTTCATTACACACATTCCCATTGCGATGAACAGGAGACTTGCAAGCTTGATTTCAAGGAAACTTTACTTAGTAAGAATAATACAAAATGCTGTTATGCAGAAAGCTGCAGCAGCATAAGAATTGTTTTGTTGTATTTTCTGTATTGCTCTGTGAAGAGTTTTACATTTATTAGCCTTATAAAAAGAAAAAGAAGACTGAAAATTATATTCATTGTCTACTTGAAACCGGGGCGCCCCTAGACCAAATGGTGCCTCCCCATTTGTTAAACTTTTGATTACCTTATTTTTATTGCATTAGTAGGTCATTTCATGACTTTGATGCACAATTTGCATGCATGATTTATCCCTGTCATATAAGACGATAAATTCGCATGCTAGGATCTGTAAATCTGTATTTATTTGTGCCATATATAAGCAAATAAAAAAATCGATTTTCTCTAAGCTTATAGAAACTTTTAATTTTAAGAATCACTGAAATGTACTAATACCAAGAAATTGAACTGTGCACCAACATTGGTTGGGCCGGTATTAAATAGTGTTACAGTAGGTAACAGCCTTAGAATGTTAACCCTGGTCCTTTAGTTCAAACGGTCACATTTCTTGCCTTTGTCCTCCCGAACTGAAGCACAGCGTCAGAGAGATCAAAAGACTAGCTGTCATAAATATAAAGGGAAAGGTAAACCCCTTTGAAATCCCTCCTGGCCAGGGGAAAGCTCCTCTCACCTGTAAAGGGTTAAGAAGCTAAAGGTAACCTCGCTGGCACCTGACCAAAATGACCAATGAGGAGACAAGATACTTTCAAAAGCTGGGAGGAGGGAGAGAAACAAAGGGTCTGTTTGTCTGTCATATGCTGGTTTCTGCAGGGGATAGACCAGGAATAGAGTCTTAGAACTTTTAGTAAGTAATCTAGCTATGTATGTGTTAGATTATGATTTCTTTAAATGGCTGAGAAAAGAACTGTGCTGAATAGAATAACTGTTTCTGTCTGTGTATCTTTTTTGTAACTTAAGGTTTTGCCTAGAGGGTTTCTCTATGTTTTTGAATCTAATTACCCTGTAAGGTATCTACCATCCTGATTTTACAGGGGGGATTTCTTTATTTCTATTTACTTCTATTTTTATTAAAAGTCTTCTTGTAAGAAAACTGAATGCTTTTTCATTGTTCTCAGATCCAAGGGTTTGGGTCTGTGGTCACCTATGCAAATTGGTGAGGCTTTTTATCCAACATTTCCCAGGAAAGGGGGGGTGCAAGTGTTGGGAGGATTGTTCATTGTTCTTAAGATCCAAGGGTCTGGGTCTGTAGTCACCTAGGCAAATTGGTGAGGCTTTTTACCAAACCTTGTCCAGGAAGTGGGGTGCAAGGTTTTGGGAAGTATTTTGGTGGGAAAGACGCGTCCAAACAGCTCTTCCCCAGTAACCAGTATTAGTTTGGTGGTGGTAGCGGCCAATCCAAGGACAAAGGGTGGAATATTTTGTACCTTGGGGAAGTTTTGACCTAAGCTGGTAAAGATAAGCTTAGGAGGTTTTTCATGCAGGTTCCCGCATCTGTACCCTGGAGTTCAGAGTGGGGGAGGAACCTTGACACTAGCCAATGGCATTTTCAAGTGATAAAATAGCAAGCGATGTGAGTCTATCGTCCGTCGAAGATATGTTTTAATGAGCCTGAGTTTCAAAAAGCTGTGCTCACCATCGGCGACTGTGACTGGTACCATGCGCGGAATCCTCAAAGCTATCCACACATTAGGAAAAGTGTCCTTCGGCTCTGCATCATGAATGAATTGGAGAACTTGGAGTAGAGAATGCTTCCTCTGTTGCAAAAGGTGACAGATGTTGTCCAATTCGACATAGAGATCTTTATCTTTGACATCCAAACATTCCCCATGTGTCACCATCTGATGAAGGTCAATACAATTGTTCAAGAGTGTTTCCCTCTCTGCTGGCAGCTTACTAAGGTCATAAAAAAAAACCCAAGTCTTTTCATGGTGCTTCGTTTGTCCAAACCTTTGTTCAATGGACAATCAAGCAGTGTTAATGAGCAAGTGTCATAAATATAAAGGGAAGGGTAAACCCCTTTGAAATCCCTCCTGGCCAGGGGAAAGCTCCTCTCACCTGTAAAGGGTTAAGAAGCTAAAGGTAACCTCGCTGGCACCTGATCAAAATGACCAATGAGGAGACAAGATACTTTCAAAAGCTGGGAGGAGGGAGAGAAACAAAGGGTCTGTGTCTGTCTGTAGTCATCTTGGCCGGGGATAGACCAGGAATGGAGTCTTAGAACTTTTAGTAAGTAATCTAGCTAGGTATGTGTTAGATTATGATTCCTTTAAATGGCTGAGAAAAGAATTGTGCTGAATAGAATAACTATTTCTGTCTATCTTTTTTGTAACTTAAGGTTTTGCCTAGAGGGGTTCTCTATGTTTTTGAATCTAATTACCCTGTAAGATATCTACCATCCTGATTTTACAGGGGGGATTTCTTTATTTCTATTTACTTCTATTTTTTATTAAAAGTCTTCTTGTAAAAAACTGAATGCTTTTTCATTGTTCTGAGATCCAAGGGTTTGGGTCTGTGGTCACCTATGCAAATTGGTGAGGCTTTTTATCCAACATTTCCCAGGAAAGGGGGGGTGCAAGTGTTGGGAGGATTGTTCATTGTTCTTAAGATCCAAGGTTCTGGGTCTGTAGTCACCTAGGCAAATTGGTGAGGCTTTTTACCAAACCTTGTCCAGGAAGTGGGGTGCAGGGTTTTGGGAAGTATTTTGGGGGGAAAGACGCGTCCAAACAGCTCTTCCCCAGTAACCAGTATTAGTTTGGTGGTGGTAGCGGCCAGTCCAAGGACAACGGGTGGAATATTTTGTACCTTGGGGAAGTTTTGACCTAAGCTGGTAAAGATAAGCTTAGGAGGTTTTTTTCATGCAGGTCCCCGCATCTGTACCCTAGAGTTCAGAGTGGGGGAGGAACCTTGACAGCAAGCAAAAAACCTCTCCCTTAAATTTTTCTTCTGAGCTTCCCATCACCTCATCTCTGCCCTCGTAACCAAACTGCCTCTTCTTCCAGTGAAGACAGGCTTAACTTCTAAGTTTTCTGCTATTGCTTGGGCAGCAGTGATGGCATCTTCAAATCCGTTGTCTCTGTAGGCCACAATGAAATCAAATCAGCTTCTCATCAAAGTAGTCGTGGTCATGATGTCCACCAACTGTGTTTGCAATGCCTTATTTATGACATTTACTTGAAACAGGATGTGATGCCAAACCACAATTGAGACCAGAAATTTGAAATCAGTGATCTGGTTTGCCAGGCTTTGTGCCCCACGTTGGATTCAGCATCCCAAGCCCGACTCTCCCCCCACCGTCCATGCCCAGAACCCTAGGTCGCCTAGCCCTAAGTCTAACTCTGACCTTTAACCCACATAAGCATAGGAATTCACCTAAATTACTTAACTTAACCCATTGTTCAGAAGTACTGCAACTCCCATGGTCAAAACAACGTAATGTTCTCAGGCACTCCATTATAGGATTATCCACAGTAGCAGTACCCACATGTATAATAGGGTTACTTAGGGGAACAGCATGTTCTTATCTGAATTTCCTTGCTCCAGTGGATTTCTATCCTTGTAGCCTCTGAGGATGAATTTTAAAAGTGGTGTGCTGCACTGCTTCTACTGACCTCTGTTCACTGCTTGGAGAATGCTCCCCACTCATCTTATTCTATTAATGGTTTGTATTATTTATGTAGCTAATATGTCATTGTAGCAGAGTAATGGAAATGCACAAAATTGAGTTTCTTGTCCCTGATAATGAGCCTGTCCCTTGTTTGGCAGGACGAGAGAATGCTGTAAACGCAGGGGCTCAGCCATTGTGTGAAAGGAACACCTCATTGCTTCCCAGCAGTTCCCGCTGGCTGACACACATAGTGGGGTTGATGGATTCTGGATGACATTTTGTCCAAATGAGGGTTTGTGAGAGTAAGGTGAAAGTTTAACGGAAAAATCAAGGAGGAATGCAAAATTATTCAGAGACACAAATTCAGCATAGTCATCCAAAGGATGGTTAGGATAAGAAATGTAAAGGAAAAGAAAACTAACTAAAGTTATATAACTATTGATTAACTGGATGCAACTGGTTTTTAAACAATGAAATGTGTTGGTTTGGTTACATTACAGCTTCATGTGCCTGTAGTGGAAATAGCACACAGCTAATAATACTTTGTAGTTACAGGGGGCTTGATTCACAAAGGGATTTAAGTGTTGTGACACTGAGACTAACATTTAGGCACCTAGAAAATCACAGGAACAACACTGCAATTCACAAAAGCCAAGTTAAGCGCTCAGGCTCCCTATATACTTAATAAGAATGGGAGTACTTGTGGCACCTTAGCGACTAACAAATTTATTAGAGCATAAGCTTTCGTGGGCTACAGCTAACTTCATCAGATGCATAGAATGGAACATATAGTAAGAAGATATATATATACATACAGGTAAGTTGGAAGTTACCATATAAACTGTGAGAGGCTAATTAGTTAAGATGAGCTATTATCAGCAGGAGAAAAAAACTTTTGTAGTGATAATCAAGATGGCCCATTTAGACAGTTGACAAGAAGGTCTGAGGATACTTGACTTAGGGAAATAGATTCAATACGTGTAATGACCCAGCCACTCCCAGTCTTCTTACTATATGTTCCATTCTATGCATCCAATGAAGTGGGCTGTAGCCCACAAAAGCTTATGCTCTAATAAATGTGTTAGTCTCTAAGGTGCCACAAGTACTCCTATTCTTTTTGCGGATACAAATTAACACAGCTGCTACTCTGAAACCTATATAATTAATGGGGAGAGACAAGTGCCTTAGACTGCAATTCATAGCATATTAAGCAGAGAGCCACTGAAGCTAGCCAATAGGAGATGCTGCCAAGAGGGGTGTGTCCTAAGCCCTGCCCCTCTCCTGGAGTTATGTGCCTCATTCCAGGCTATCTCTGCTAGCAACTGACAGCAAGAACCCTGGGGTAAGGCAGCTCAGGTAGATCAGCTATTTCTCATGAGAATGAGTTAGGCAGGCACCTAATTCCACAGACGGAGGAGGTGGTAGTAATGGCACCCACCTTCACTTTTAGTCTAGTGACCAGAGCACTCATCCGGGATGTGGGAGACCAGGTTCAATTCCTTGCTGTGCCAAAGAGATTCTGTCTGACTCTCTCAGGGGAGTCATTTGATGGGGGACAGAATGAGAATGTCTGTAGCCTGGTTGTTAGGGAACCTCCCCTGAGAGGTGGGAGACCCAGAGTTCAGTCCCCTTGCTCCAATAAATTTCGTTATTTGTCCACAGTGGAATGGTTTCAACAGGAGGAAGACTTGTGTCAAATATTTCATCGCTAAGGCTAAGATTATGTTACAGATGTCATGGATTCTGTGACTTCCAGAGACCTCTGTGACATTTTCTGTTTCAGTTCCAGGTGGTGGGGCTACAGCTGTCAGCCAGGGGTGGGGACACTAGAGCTCTGAACCACCATGGATGGTGTGGTCCCCCACAGCTCCTGGCCACTGTGGGCAGCAGGGGGACCTGGAGTTCTGAGCTGTGGCAAGGAGACCCCAGAGTTCTCAGCCAGCGTGGGCTGCAGGAACTGGACCCGCCACTCCCATCCCACATCAGGGCTTGGGATTCCTCCCCCCATCAGCTCCATTTTGACACAGTTGTTTTTCATAAAAGTCAGGGACAGGTCATGGACTTCAGTGAATTTTTGTTTATTTCATGTGACCTGTCCCTGACTTTTACTAAAAATAGCTGAGACAAAATCTTATCCTTATCCATCGCTCAGTAGTTATAGCACTCTTGAGATGTGGGAGGCTCCTGTTCAAATCCTTTCTGCCATTCTGTTCTAAGGAACAGCCTGCTTTGCCTCTCTCTGTTTTGGGGTCTATGTGTTATTGTTCTGAATAATAAGAAATGAAGTAGTGCTATTTTGGAACTTTCTAACAAGAGTATTTTATGTTTTTTATCTACTTTCTCTGTGTGCACACCCTCCAGATCAGAGCAAAGGGAATAAGGAGCTGCCCTAACAGGCTTTTCTAGGGTCTGGGTGGAGTGCACTGTGCTGTAGCAATCACTGGCTAGTGGAGCAGTGCCTAAGGGACCATTCTACCCAGTCTAAATTAAAGAAGACTTTAGCTAGCTCTTGGGGTATATCTACACTGCAATAAAACGTCCGGGGCTGGCCCATTTCAGCTGCGGGTCGCGGGCTGTGAGGCTATAAAATTGCAGCTAAACATCTGGTGTCAGGCTGGAGCCTGGGCTCTGTGACACAGCCTGAGAAGTCTACACTGCAATTTTATACCCCTGCAGCCTGAGCCCTGAGAGCTCGAATCAGTTGGCACAGGAGAGATATGGGTGTAGTGTAGACATGCCCTAAGTAATACTGGGGACCTGTTTAGACCTGGGGTTGTACCCAGAGCCAGGGAACGAGAGGCCCCTTGCTGAATTCAGCTTTTCCCAAAGCCAGAGATCTGGACCAGTGCATATTCGCAAACTCCCACAAATTCCCATTGCTTCCTGTGACATCCTGCTGCAGTTTTCAATGGCTCTAGTCAATACTGACTTTTTTAGGGAGTGAAGGAGAAATCAGACAGATTACATTCTTATGAGTATATTAACCACAGGCATGCTAGACTAAAATATGAAGTGGTTTATAGAACACTAAACCGAAACCAACTTGGTTAAAATGCAATCGAATGACAGCGTACAGGCATGTTTTATTTTTGTTCTATTCACACCTGTCAGCAAAAATCAGGGATAACAGTCCTCCTCTCTGTTTGATTATTCTTTTGTCAACAGAATGAGGAGTGCTGGAGACATACATGCTGATTTAGTGTTGCACTGATGAAACAGTTCAGTTTGTGTGATGTGTCATTTTTCACTGCCTTCTTATCAAGGTGTTTCAGCTGTGCCCAAACCAGGCCTTGTAATTGCTTTAGTTGCTTGTGGCAAAGTTACGTCAATGTCAGTCACTAAATGGCTTTTGACTGCTTCATGTTGGATGAACTCAGAAAAGAAAGACTGCACACCATTTTGGTTTTTATAGAGAGGTCTGCATGTTAATTTTGACTTTAAAGGAATGCATTTGGGAAAGGAAAGAGGCTTCCAGAATGTTCTGTGTCTTAAAAAATACATTGCAGGTTATGAAAGTGGAAAATTGTTATTTTATTTATTAAAAAAGACTTTCCTATGTCATGTGGTATGGAATTAAGGAATGCATCTAGAGGAAAATCTTCCTGTGTTTACTCCGGCAAAACTCCTGTCAAAAGGAGTTTTGAGTAACAACGACAGGGACTGGGCCCTACCTGAGACTCATCTGCCTGCCAGCATACAGCAGTTGTTAGCAGTCATCAATTCATAGTGGTAATACTCATTCTGTTGACTCTCCATAACTAACCCTGCATTTTGTTACTCAGACTAAATTGGGGTGGGATGGAGGAAAGGAAGTGTTTTGCATCAATGGTAAGTGTTTGTTACTGGAATGTGAAAGTTTTTCCACTGAGCTGACAGCTGCTGGAACAGATTTAGGAGGACCTCCTGGTTTATCCTGCTGCTCATCAGTGCTGGGACACCCTGAGGAACTGGCAAGAAGGTTTTAACATTCCCTTTAATTTAAAACCTTCTTGGTAGTTACTCAGGTTGACCCACACATGTTGGGCAGCAGGAAAAACCATGATGTCCTTCTGAATCTGTTCCAGCAACTGTCAGCTCAGCAGGAGGAACAAGCTTCTGCATTCCAATACATAATTTTGTTTACCTGGCTACTCGGATTTCTTACAAACTCTGAAATAAAAAAGTAGCCTGTGAACAACCTAATTTTCAAATGCTGTATTTCAATAAATATAACAATAAAAAAGACAACTTTAACACTATGGTTATATACCAGATGTGACAGATTTCTATTACCAATCTGCCAGAGGCATCAGGTGATCAGGCTGAGGCCACAGGATCATTAGGGGAGGAGATGAAGGAGCATACCAAGGGTCTAAGTTTTAAAGCTTTATTAATAAAATAATAAAATAATGGTGGTGATTGCTGGGAACACCCCATGTCACTCAGGGAAAGAAAGAAAGCCCTAACCCACTTTCATACTCTCACACATGCACGACGTGAGGCTGCCCAAGTCTGGGTGTAACGTAAGAAGAAGAGGGAAGGGTGGATGAGAGTTCTGTCTTGTGCACAAGCCATCCAGGGTCCGCTGTTGATCTCCAGCTTGCTTTGGCTCTCAGGAGGGTTTTTAAGTCCTGGGGTCTTTTGGGGGCGTTTCATTCAGGGACCTCTTTTCCCCGTACTCTTTGTACCAGTCCAAACCGGCTTTCTGTGGCCTTCTCAGCTTTCCCAAAACACACCGGCTTTAGGGACGTGAGACTTTGTTTTCCCTCTCACTGGCCTTCACCGTCTCACTAGTTTTTGCAATCTCTGCAGTCCTGTTCAGCTGAATCCTCCTTTCTCACGGCTGGTCAGGGTGGAATTCAGGCCCTCGTCTTTCTTGATAGGCAGCTGAGAGTTGGATGCGTGCTGTGGCCTTGTGTTGGAGTCAGCGTCTTATCTTTGGACCTAGCTGGAGTGCCAAGTTAACCCAGTCCTTTCTCCCTTCCTCCCCCTTTGGCCTCTCTCAACCTGCAAAGGAATCTTCCACTCCACCCTCACACCTTTAACCCTTCCCAAAATGCCTTGCGATGGCTGCAACAGTGTTAGCAAAATACATTGCTGATCTGCCTCCCCAGAGGACCCCCTGGGGGAGGAGACCATTGGGTTGTGACACAGGTAACTAACTGGAATGTATTTCATGAAACAATATTTTGTTCAGTATAAATCATTGATATTTACACACATTCACAGGCATGCACATTACACATCTGCTGTCTTAAATGGCCAAATTTTGGATAACAAATTTGGATCAGAGTAAAACAAGTTAATGGAAAAATAGGTTAATGGAAAATTATAGCATTTGCTCAACTTTGTCTGGAGCAAAATTCTACCCCCTTCCTCCTCACTCTACTCTAATTTATACTAGTTTATACCAGCCAATTTGTGTGTAAAGTATGTAAAATTTGTGTCATCTCTGAATTCAGCCCCTGTTTTCTATTAGGTTTAATTTTTAAAATAATGTTGAGAATTGCTAATATATAATAGACAGTGTCATTGCTGATTTTAATTACAGGATTTTCATGGTACTTTATGGCAAGGATCCACTTTTGTGAAATGGAACTAAAAGGGAAATTTGTAGATTCCAAGGACAGAAGGATGATTGTGATCATCTAGATTTGTTCAGTTACTCCAAGTACTGTGTTGAGCTTCACTCCATGTATTATGGTCTGTGGTGTTCTTGTTTTGTTTTGTCTCCTTCTCCTGAAGCATCAAAGATGGCCACAGCTGGAGATAAGACACTGGATAGGGTGGACTGGTGCTCTGTGGTGGAACTGAGAATTCTCTCTGTCATGTGTTTGGGTGGCTGGTTCTTGCTCACATGCTCAGGTTCTAACTGGTTCCATATGTGGATTTAGGAAGGAATTTTACCCCAGGTCAGATTGGCAGTAACCTTATATTTGCATTCCTCTGTGGAGTGGGGTGTGGGTTGATTGCAGGGATCACCTGAGTGTGTCCCACTTAATCAATTCCATGCTGTTGCAGGGGCCTCAGGCATTGATCCACCTTGGTCCCTCCTATTCTCTGCTTGTGGAACACAATAGTTTAGTCTCCCGAGAGTTGTAAAACTTCGATCTAATTTCAGTTGCTGGGTTTAGGTGGCTAGGTGGTGTTGGTGGCCTAGGATACACAGGAGGTAATATTAGATGAACTGGGGTCCTTACTGGCCTTAAGCTCCGTGACACAGTAGGTGGAATATGTAAGTATTTAATTTGTGCTAAAGAATGACATCAGAAATACAGCTGATGGATCAAATAATTACTACAACTAAGATTATTTACATTTGCTAAATGTACGTGCCAAAATTCCTAGAATTTCTACTGCTACCTTCTGATTACATTAATTTAAACTTAAGTAGCATATAGAGCTGTGCAAATAACTGATTTTTTTCGATTTACTAGCAGTTCTGAAAAATTGGGGGGAAGAATTAGTTCTGTGTCAAATAAAATGTTTTGTTTTGTTTTTGAACTTTTAAGAATGTTTTTAATAACATTTCAGTAAATTTTTAAATGAAAAGTCATTCAAAAACAATTGTTTTATTTTAGAAAATGTCAAAATTATACCTGTCAATTTTTCTGAATTTTTGTTGTTTGCCTGAAACAATGTGGCAAAATTGTTACAAATTCTTGAAATGTTTTGGTTGACTCAAATCTCTATTTTTGACAGAAAGAATTTGATCAAAGAACTTCAGCCAGCTTTATTGGAAAATATTGTACCAAGCGGGGGTTTGGCAGGTTTTTAAGGAAGTATTTTAAATCAATGAAACTTCCTCCTTGAGTAGAATTTTTTTTATCGTTGCTGTTTTGGCATTTCTTCTCAGAAGCTTCCAATGAAGTCTATCAGTTCTGAGGCATGTGATGAGAATGGAAACAGGGCACTCCATGTGCCTACTTAATTAAAAAAGTACAATATTTTTCTCATATTTGAGAAAGTCTAGATAGATATTTAGCTTATTATAGCAAAAGAATATTATGATGTTCTCACCCTTTGCTGTAAAGCATTTTAATGCCCCTATCTATTGATACGCTTTGTATGTTTCATTGATTTCAGTCATACTTTTATGTATTCTGTGTACATTTTCTTATTTGATTGCCTTTGATTGCTCCTTTGAATATTCACATTTTGTACCCACTTAATTGTATTGATTTGTTTGAGTCACTTCTTTCGTCAGTAATTTTAATGGAATAAATTTTCACTTACGTGCCTACAGAAACTTGTGCTTTTGGTGGCTTGACAGAACCTCATGTACCGGAAAACTTCTGTTCTAGATCTATATTTGTTACTTTTCTATAAAGAGCTGTTTGGATCATGCACTATTGTGTTATCTGTGGTTGGAATATCCGGCAAAGAAAGCTTACATTATAAAAAGAAAAGGAGTACTTGTGGCACCTTAGAGACTAACCAATTTATTTGAGCATAAGCTTTCATGAGCTACAGCTCACTTGTAGCTCACGAAAGCTTATGCTCAAATAAATTGGTTAGTCTCTAAGGTGCCACAAGTACTCCTTTTTTTTTTGCGAATATAGACTAACACGGCTGTTACTCTGAAGCTTACATTATGTTTCTCAGCTGAATGTTTAATAGGCTATATTGATTGGTTTGAATGCAGACCATGCTTTAATATATGAAAATATGTTGGAAATGACTTGGGTTTTGTGTACATGTCTCTT
The DNA here is from genome assembly GCF_965152235.1 of Eretmochelys imbricata. NCBI lineage: Eukaryota > Metazoa > Chordata > Testudines > Cheloniidae > Eretmochelys > Eretmochelys imbricata. The sequence goes on from NC_135572.1 coordinate 96,491,713, forward strand.
ATTTGATTTGCTTTGGTTCTAGTTTTGACTTTGATTATCTGTTTGGGATGCTTTTGAAATGGATCACTCGTCCCCCTTTGTTATGTCCATAACATACAAACAGAGAAGTTAGATAAAAAAACAAAACATAATACTCTTTCTGGAAGGTTGCAGCATAACACTGCTTTTATTCTTTGAATCCAGTACGATAACACACAGTAACAAAAAAACCCCACAGATAGAAAAAGCAGGCTGCTCCGTAAGGCAGAGAGGCACAACACACACCAACTTGTTCGATGCTTGTTTTTTCTAGACCAGTGGTGGGCAACCTGCGGCCCACAGGCCACATACAGCCCATCAGGGTATTCTGATTGTGCGCTGCGAGACATTTTGTTGACATTGACCGTCCGCAGGCAGCATGTCCCTGTGTCCCGCCACTTCCCGCAGCTCCCATTGGCCAGAAACAGCGAACCACGGCCACTGGGAGCTGAGGGGGGCCGTGGCTGCAGATGTCAGCAAAATGTATCACGGCCCACAATCAGATTACCTTGATGGGCCACATGTGGGCCACAGGTTGCCCATCACTGTTCTAGACTGATTCTGATCACCTGCTTCCCTACAGAGGTCACTAGACTGCAAGCAGGACCAGGAAAAACGCCACTCTTAAAGTGAGAGCTTTCAATTCCAACACAGTCCTCAATAGCCACACTCTTCTTAGTTACCTCATGGTTATAGTACATCATAGTTATAAACACTATTTCTGTGAGGCAAATATTGGTATCACTATTTTGATCATCATGGACTTAGATAAATATGGAAGACAAAGCAAATAGCTTTTTATCAGAAATAAAGCATTAGCAGTGACTCAAATACGGCTGTAACTAATAAATCTTATGGCACTGCATATTTTTAATTTCTGGTATGTTATTTTTCAGTAGGTGCTTCTTATCTATGGATAATTGAGAGATTTTGTTGTGTAGCATTTTATGGATCAAGAAAAGGCAGTGTAAATCATATGTCAGACAGAGGAAGCTAGTGAAAATTATTATCTGCAATTTCCTCAATTTTTCCATCAGTAAAATCTGTGGGATGCCTTTACCCTGTTTGAACTCTGAATGGGGGTACACATTGATATCGTTCCAAAACTGAAGCCAGTTCAGAAGTTGTGCATCTAAAGAGAATCCACTACATCAGTGCTCTGGGATTTGTGTTGAGTACCAATATGTGCCTGCTTCAGTGTGCTTGGTGTTGGTTTTAAGAATTTTTAAAAATATGTCTTAGTAATGATTAAAGATCCAGGAAGAAGAATAAGAGCCCAGGATATGGGTCTTGGCTCCTCTGTTTCCTAAATAGGTCATCCAAATCTTTGAGTATCTGAACAGTAAGAGCATAACATTGTACTGTATACTCTGTATGCTCACTGTGAACAGAGAGTATGTTATTGACAGTCTTGTGGGTATTTTTCCCTTTTTGACTGTGTTATGCTGTTAACAGAATTAACTCAATTGTAAAAGGTAATTTTAAATGGAAGTTACGCGAAATTCATTGACTTAATTTATGTTGAGATATATGCCTTTACTATATAACGTGAACCAGAAAAAAAAAAAAAACTAGTAAAACAATCTTCTCTTTGAAAGCAGGGTTCTGTGTCTGACGGTTGTATGCCAAATTATTCCTTTTTAAACAGAAGAAATATTAAAAACGCTATCTGCATTTCCTGTTAGATTTTATTAAGGTGAAATGTCAGATGAAATTTAATGAATTGCCTTAATATATTCCCTAAAATACAGTTTTGAGTATCAACACTCATTTATTGGTTCAGAAGAACACATGGTCCTTTTACTGATGTCTACAGTTATATTTTGTGGTAACAAGGAAAAAGCAGTAAATGGAAAAAAGTGGTTTGCAAATTAGAGCACTTGAGGATGAGAAGTAGGAGGATGACAAGTGGACAGCATCTTTAGGAATGCTTTCAAGAATGGCCTTCTGCCTCCGAATGCTGAAGCAATATATTTTCATTGGTCATTCATATGCATGTTTACCCTTCTCTTTCCTCTACTACTACTTCTGATTTTGGGGCCCTGACTGAAATGTTTACTTGTTGCAGTGCTTTATTCTATGGACAAAGCATATCTACAGTAAACAAGTAGTCGTCTTGTGCTGACTTGGTATCACAACTTTTTTATCCCTAGTTTTAAATCCTTTAAGTTTATTTATTTATTAATTTTGCTCCTTCTCTGTTCGCTCCCAAGTTTGTCTTGTAGAGAAATGGAGATATTGAAAACAACATTGCATGTTTTCTAAACTTAATTGAGGGGCTTTTCAATTTACATCTTGTTTGTTTAGTTTGTGGTCACTTGCAATTTGTTCACTTCACTTGTATATCAGCCTATCTGAAACATTGTTTGTGACAAGAAAATTGCTTAAAGATGTCTAATAAACTTGTAGCTTCTCGTGATTTAGATGGCCGTGACTTCAGCCCTTACATAATGTCAAATAAATGCTTTTAAGATGTTTCAGTTTTCTTGCATAATGACAGGTTTCAGAGTAACAGCCGTGTTAGTCTGTATTCGCAAAAAGAAAAGGAGTACTTGTGGCACCTTAGAGACTAACCAATTTATTTGAGCATGAGCTTTCGTGAGCTACAGCTCACTTCATCAGATGCATACCGTGGAAACTGCAGCAGACTTTATATATACACAGAGAATATGAAACAATACCTCCTCCCACCCCACTGTCCTGCTGGTAATAGCTTATCTAAAGTAATCTTCAGGTTAGGCCATTTCCAGCACAAATCCAGGTTTTCTCACCCTCCACCCCCCCACACAAATTCACTCTCCTGCTGGTGATAGCCCATCCAAAGTGACAACTCTTTACACAATGTGCATGATAATGAAGTTAGGCCATTTCCTGCACAAATCCAGGTTCTCTCACTCCCTCACCCCCCTCCAAAAACCCACCCCCATACACACACAAACTCACTCTCCTGCTGGTAATAGCTCATCCAAACTGACCATTCTCCAAGTTTAAATCCAAGTTAAACCAGAACATCTGGGGGGGGGGGGGTAGGAAAAAACAAGAGGAAATAGGCTACCTTGCATAATGACTTAGCCACTCCCAGTCTCTATTTAAGCCTAAATTAATAGTATCCAATTTGCAAATGAATTCCAATTCAGCAGTTTCTCGCTGGAGTCTGGATTTGAAGTTTTTTTGTTTTAAGATAGCGACCTTCATGTCTGTGATTGCGTGACCAGAGAGATTGAAGTGTTCTCCGACTGGTTTATGAATGTTATAATTCTTGACATCTGATTTGTGTCCATTTATTCTTTTACGTAGAGACTGTCCAGTTTGACTAATGTACATGGCAGAGGGGCATTGCTGGCACATGATGGCATAAATCACATTGGTGGATGTGCAGGTGAACGAGCCTCTGATAGTGTGGCTGATGTTATTAGGCCCTGTGATGGTGTCCCCTGAATAGATATGTGGGCACAATTGGCAACGGGCTTTGTTGCAAGGATAAGTTCCTGGGTTAGTGGTTCTGTTGTGTGGTATGTGGTTGTTGGTGAGTATTTGCTTCAGGTTGCGGGGCTGTCTGTAGGCAAGGACTGGCCTGTCTCCCAAGATTTGTGAGAGTGTTGGGTCATCCTTTAGGATAGGTTGTAGATCCTTAATAATGCGTTGGAGGGGTTTTAGTTGGGGGCTGAAGGTGACGGCTAGTGGCGTTCTGTTATTTTCTTTGTTAGGCCTGTCCTGTAGTAGGTAACTTCTGGGAACTCTTCTGGCTCTATCAATCTGTTTCTTTACTTCCGCAGGTGGGTATTGTAGTTGTAAGAAAGCTTGGCAGAGATCTTGTAGGTGTTTGTCTCTGTCTGAGGGGTTGGAGCAAATGTGGTTGTATCGCAGAGCTTGGCTGTAGACGATGGATCGTGTGGTGTGGTCAGGGTGAAAGCTGGAGGCATGTAGGTAGGAATAGCGGTCAGTAGGTTTCCGGTATAGGGTTGTGTTTATGTGACCATTGTTTATTAGCACTGTAGTGTCCAGGAAGTGGATCTCTTGTGTGGACTGGACCAGGCTGAGGTTGGTGGTGGGATGGAAATTGTTGAAATCATGGTGGAATTCCTCAAGGGCTTCTTTTCCATGGGTCCAGATGATGAAGATGTCATCAATATAGCGCAAGTAGAGTAGGGGCTTTAGGGGACGAGAGCTGAGGAAGCGTTGTTCTAAATCAGCCATAAAAATGTTGGCATACTGTGGGGCCATGCGGGTACCCATAGCAGTGCCGCTGATCTGAAGGTATACATTGTCCCCAAATGTGAAATAGTTATGGGTAAGGACAAAGTCACAAAGTTCAGCCACCAGGTTAGCCGTGACATTATCGGGGATAGTGTTCCTGACGGCTTGTAGTCCATCTTTGTGTGGAATGTTGGTGTAGAGGGCTTCTACATCCATAGTGGCCAGGATGGTGTTATCAGGAAGATCACCGACGGATTGAAGTTTCCTCAGGAAGTCAGTGGTGTCTCGAAGGTAGCTGGGAGTACTGGTAGCGTAGGGCCTGAGGAGGGAGTCTACATAGCCAGACAATCCTGCTGTCAGGGTGCCAATGCCTGAAATGATGGGATGCCCAGGAGTTCCAGGTTTATGGATCTTGGGTAGTAGATAGAATATCCCAGGTCGGGGTTCCAGGGGTGTGTCTGTGCGGATTTGATCTTGTGCTTTTTCAGGAAGTTTCTTGAGCAAATGCTGTAGTTGCTTTTGGTAACTCTCAGTGGGATCATAGGGTAATGGCTTGTAGAAACTCGTGTTGGAGAGCTGCCGAGCAGCCTCTTGTTCATATTCCGACCTATTCATGATGACAACAGCACCTCCTTTGTCAGCCTTTTTGATTATGATGTCAGAGTTATTCTGAGGCTGTGGATGGCATTGTGTTCCGCGTGGCTGAGGTTATGGGGCAAGTGATGCTGCTTTTCCACAATTTCAGCCCGTGCACGTTGGCGGAAGCACTCTATGTAGAAGTCCAGTCTGCTGTTTCGACCTTCAGGAGGAGTCCACCTAGAATCCTTCTTTCTGTAGTGTTGGTAGGGAGACCTCTGTGGATTAGTATGTTGTTCAGAGGTATTTTGGAAATATTCCTTGAGTCGGAGACGTCGAAAATAGGATTCTAGGTCACCACAGAACTGTATCATGTTCGTGGGGGTGGAGGGGCAGAAGGAGAGGCCCCGGGATAGAACAGCTGCTTCTGCTGGGCTGAGAGTATAGTTGGATAGGTTAACAATATTGCTAGGTGGGTTGACGGAACCATTGCTGTGGCCCCTTGTAGCATGTAGTAGTTTAGAAAGTTTAGTGTCCTTTTTCTTTTGTAGAGAAGCGAAGTGTGCGTTGTAAATGGCTTGTCTAGTTTTAGTAAAATCCAGCCACGAGGAAGTTTGTGTGGAAGGTTGGTTTTTTATGAGAGTATCCATTTTTGAGAGCTCATTCTTAATCTTTCCCTGTTTGCTGTAGAGGATGTTGATCAGGTGATTCCGCAGTTTCTTTGAGAGTGTGTGGCACAAGCTGTCAGCATAGTCTGTGTGGTATGTAGATTGTAATGGATTTTTTACCTTCAGTCCTTTTGGTATGATGTCCATCTGTTTGCATTTGGAAAGAAAGATGATGTCTGTCTGTATCTGTGCAAGTTTTTTCATGCAGTTGATAGATTTCCACTCCATACGGCTAAATGCAGTGCCTTGCATAATGACAGGTTTCAGAGTAACAGCCGTGTTAGTCTGTATTCGCAAAAAGAAAAGGAGTACTTGTGGCACCTTAGAGACTAACCAATTTATTTGAGCATGAGCTTTCGTAAGCTACAGCTCACTTCATCAGATGCATACCGTGGAAACTGCAGCAGACTTTATATATACACAGAGAATATGAAACAATACCTCCTCCCACCCCACTGTCCTGCTGGTAATAGCTTATCTAAAGTAATCTTCAGGTTAGGCCATTTCCAGCACAAATCCAGGTTTTCTCACCCTCCACCCCCCCACACAAATTCACTCTCCTGCTGGTGATAGCCCATCCAAAGTGACAACTCTTTACACAATGTGCATGATAATGAAGTTAGGCCATTTCCTGCACAAATCCAGGTTCTCTCACTCCCTCACCCCCCTCCAAAAACCCACCCCCATACACACACAAACTCACTCTCCTGCTGGTAATAGCTCATCCAAACTGATCACTCTCCAAGTTTAAATCCAAGTTAAACCAGAACATCGGGGGGGGGGTAGGAAAAAACAAGAGGAAATAGGCTACCTTGCATAATGACTTAGCCACTCCCAGTCTCTATTTAAGCCTAAATTAATAGTATCCAATTTGCAAATGAATTCCAATTCAGCAGTTTCTCGCTGGAGTCTGGATTTGAAGTTTTTTTGTTTTAAGATAGCGACCTTCATGTCTGTGATTGCGTGACCAGAGAGATTGAAGTGTTCTCCGACTGGTTTATGAATGTTATAATTCTTGACATCTGATTTGTGTCCATTTATTCTTTTACGTAGAGACTGTCCAGTTTGACCAATGTACATGGCAGAGGGGCATTGCTGGCACATGATGGCATAAATCACATTGGTGGATGTGCAGGTGAACGAGCCTCTGATAGTGTGGCTGATGTTATTAGGCCCTGTGATGGTGTCCCCTGAATAGATATGTGGGCACAATTGGCAACGGGCTTTGTTGCAAGGATAAGTTCCTGGGTTAGTGGTTCTGTTGTGTGATATGTGGTTGTTGGTGAGTATTTGCTTCAGGTTGAGGGGCTGTCTGTAGGCAAGGACTGGCCTGTCTCCCAAGATTTGTGAGAGTGTTGGGTCATCCTTTAGGATAGGTTGTAGATCCTTAATAATGCGTTGGAGGGGTTTTAGTTGGGGGCTGAAGGTGACGGCTAGTGGCGTTCTGTTATTTTCTTTGTTAGGCCTGTCCTGTAGTAGGTAACTTCTGGGAACTCTTCTGGCTCTATCAATCTGTTTCTTTACTTCCGCAGGTGGGTATTGTAGTTGTAAGAAAGCTTGGCAGAGATCTTGTAGGTGTTTGTCTCTGTCTGAGGGGTTGGAGCAAATGTGGTTGTATCGCAGAGCTTGGCTGTAGACGATGGATCGTGTGGTATGGTCAGGGTGAAAGCTGGAGGCATGTAGGTAGGAATAGCGGTCAGTAGGTTTCCGGTATAGGGTTGTGTTTATGTGACCATTGTTTATTAGCACTGTAGTGTCCAGGAAGTGGATCTCTTGTGTGGACTATCAGAGGCTCGTTCACCTGCACATCCACCAATGTGATTTATGCCATCATGTGCCAGCAATGCCCCTCTGCCATGTACATTGGTCAAACTGGACAGTCTCTACGTAAAAGAATAAATGGACACAAATCAGATGTCAAGAATTATAACATTCATAAACCAGTCGGAGAACACTTCAATCTCTCTGGTCACGCAATCACAGACATGAAGGTCGCTATCTTAAAACAAAAAAACTTCAAATCCAGACTCCAGCGAGAAACTGCTGAATTGGAATTCATTTGCAAATTGGATACTATTAATTTAGGCTTAAATAGAGACTGGGAGTGGCTAAGTCATTATGCAAGGTAGCCTATTTCCTCTTGTTTTTTCCTACCCTCCCCCCCCCCCAGATGTTCTGGTTTAACTTGGATTTAAACTTGGAGAATGGTCAGTTTGGATGAGCTATTACCAGCAGGAGAGTGAGTTTGTGTGTGTATGGGGGTGGGTTTTTGGAGGGGGGTGAGGGAGTGAGAGAACCTGGATTTGTGCAGGAAATGGCCTAACTTCATTATCATGCACATTGTGTAAAGAGTTGTCACTTTGGATGGGCTATCACCAGCAGGAGAGTGAATTTGTGTGGGGGGGTGGAGGGTGAGAAAACCTGGATTTGTGCTGGAAATGGCCTAACCTGAAGATTACTTTAGATAAGCTATTACCAGCAGGACAGTGGGGTGGGAGGAGGTATTGTTTCATATTCTCTGTGTATATATAAAGTCTGCTGCAGTTTCCACGGTATGCATCTGATGAAGTGAGCTGTAGCTCACGAAAGCTCATGCTCAAATAAATTGGTTAGTCTCTAAGGTGCCACAAGTACTCCTTTTCCGTTTTCTTGGCACTCACACATCTGCTTAATGTGATGGAGAAACTAGACTACACTTTCAGCCAATCTCAAGTATATCTTGTATACCTTTGTACTGAAAGTCACTTCAAGGTAAAATCCAGCCCTGTGGGATTATCAGCCATTTGCAATTAGGACAGTAGCTCTTCCTCTATAGGGATGTTATCACTTTTCTTTTGGATTACTGAGAGAGCTAGCAGCATTGGTTTGAATGTTAGTTAATAATGGGTATTTTTATGGGGAAATTCAAGTATGGAGTGTAGAATAATTAAGTTAAAAGAGAAGCTGTAGTTTTTTATTTTTATATTTTTCATTTGTTTAAGAAATGTTGCTGATGGCATCAATAACACTGGTGAAGAAGCCATCTCTCATTAAAGTAAGTGTCTATACCAAAAGATAGGATCACCTCTGCTATTCTCTCTGAATTACAGATTAGTAAACATTATTTCAGTACCAGATAATTAGTTGAAATGATGATTAAAAATAAAATTACAACACATTTAAATGATCATGATAGTATCTGACCAGCACAGCTTATGCAAACCTTCGTCCTTCATGTACTAGAATTCTTTGAACATGTTAGTAAAGTGCTGGATAAAAGTGAATTTGTTGACATAGTCTATTTTTAGTTTCAAAAAGTCTTTGATAAAATTCCTCATAAGAGGCTATTAAGAAAACTAAGTAATCATGGGTGAACCACAGTACTGTCATGGATCAGAAAAGAATTAGGAGTCAGAAAGCAAACAGGAGGGATAAATGGTCAATTTTAATCATGGCAAAAGGTTAACAGTAGTGTGCCACAAGGTTCCATATTGGATCAGTGGTATTTGATATATGTATTAATAATATGGAAAAGGGGGTGAACAGTGGGGTGCAAAAAATTGAAGATGACACAAAATTATTCAGGTTATCAGGAACAAAGACTGTGCAGAACTTCAAAGGGTCCTCCCAAGTGAATGGGAACATTGTGGGAGATTAAATTCACTGACAAATGTAAGGAAATTCACATTGGAAGAAATAGTTTGAACATGCACTATTGGGTTCTACATTAACTGTATCAAATGTACAACCTCAGGGGGTGAAAAAGGAGATGGGCATCCCTGTGAGCAACTCAAAAAGAATATCTGCTCAATATGCAGGAGCGGTCAAGAGTGAAAACAAAAGGTTAGGATACATAGTGGATGGGATGGAGAATAAGACTGAAACTATAATATCATTATAAAAATGGATGGTAATCTTTCACCTGGAATATATTGTAATTATGAAAACAGTCCCCATGATACTTAAATGACATTCTTTTTGTCGCCCTTTTCATAAATCAAGCTGTGATTGTAAGGAGGTATTCACAAAGAAAAAGCTTTTGATTGATTGCTTATTTATTTATGTATTCAAATGTAGACTACACTAAATAAAGCAGGCATCCATCCCAAGTTCTGGGCATCGTTGACAAACTCTTAAAAATGCATTTTGCAAAATAAACAAGTCTCCAGCAATTACCCGCATTGCAGTAGCTGATAACGATGTAGCAACAAAACAACAAGTTTTACTATTTAGAATGTAATCTCTTTAGGACAGGGACTGTCTCTTAGTGTGTGTGCATTCGGCACTGTGATGGGGTATCTGTCCCACACTGGCCCTGATAGGGTTAAAACCCAATTTGGAGGGTTGCAAGGAAACAGCCAATTAGGGCAGTGGCTCCAGCCAATTAGGGCCCAGCCGGTCCATATAAAAGGAAGCTGGAGGCCAGAGCAAGTCAGTCTGCTGCAGGAAGCCCAAAGGAGTGGACTAGCTCCTCAGAGGGCTATGGAGACTATCACTGTGAACAGGGCTGCTAGGGCTTGCAAGCCTGAGGCCCTGGGAAGAGGGTGAAAGAGCCAGAGGCAGGAACTGAAGGTGCTGGGGATGTGGGGAAGTGGCCCAGGGAATTGAGACAGACTGGTGGAGAAAGAAAGGTGGGGCAGTAGGAAGCTGTTGTTTGTAAGATCCCTGGGCTGGGACCCAGAGTAGTGGGTGGGCCTGGGTCTGTCCTCTCTCCACCCCCCCCACCCCCCCCGACTTGCCGCTGAAGAAGCGGTTGAGCTATGGACTGCAAAGCCACTGTGACGAGCGGCTAGACTGTTGCGGAAGGAGTCCCCGGAACGGGGGAAGCCGGATTGTGACATGGCTGGAGGGCTGTGCCGTGAAGCAGAGGCAGTGGAACTGCAGTGGGTCTGCAGGTGGGGACAAGGACAGGAGAGCAATCACCACCAGAGGACACCCCGCTGACCAGAGCTAATTCCCAAAACGGCCAGCAGGAGGCGCCAGTGTGGTGAGTGACCCCGTGACAGGCATCCAGTGCAATATGAGGCTCTGATATTAGCTGGGATTTCTGAGTTCTCCTGTAATAACTTACAGCAATGCAAAGAGAAATATAATCATACTTTTGAAGATTATATTTTTCTAGGGTTGCATTGCCTGTTCAGTCAGACTAGGTTTATTTAGGATATATTAGTTTGGCATAAACAATGAGGAGTCCGGTGGTACCTTAAAGACTAACAGATTTATTTGGGCATAAGCTTTTGTGGATAAAAAACCCACTTCTTCAGATGCATGGAGTGAAAATTACAGATACAGGCATAAATATCTATTGGCACTTGAAGAGAGGGGAGTTACCTTACAAGTGGAGAGCCAATGTTGAAAGCCAATTCAGTCAGGGTGGATGTGGTCCACTCCCAATAATTGATGAGGAGATGTCAATACCAAGAGAGGGAAAATTACTTTTGTAGTGAGCCAACCACTCCCAGTCCCTCTTCAAGCCCAAATTGATGGAGTTAAGTTTGCAAATGAATTGTAGCTCAGCAGTTTCTCTTTGAAGTCTGTTTCTGAAGGGTTTTTTTGGTGGCTTTGTTGTTACCCAGTTTTCCAATACACAAGTTATGGGCAGGGCCGGATTAAGGTTATGAGGGGCCTAAAACTAATGGGAGGGAAGGAACTAAGTAGGAATTACATACTGGAAAAAAAAATTATGAAGTCATCAAATGTATGTATTTACATTTTATTTATGTAAAATTAACAAGTTTATTCTACTCTCACCACACTCAATTTTTCAAACAGATATTTCTGAGTCAGAGGTAGCACGAGGGATGCTGATACATTGGCCTCTTAGGCCTCTTCTCTTAGGCCTCCTTTCTCCTAGGTAGTGGAGTGCTCGTCTGTATGAGGATGAACATGGTAACATTCCCCATCCTGCTCACCTCTTTCAACCTCGTGCTTCTACCCTCAGTTCTTCACATGGCATAAACCAAGCCCTGCAGGTGTTTTCCCCAAGCTACGGCCTCTACACCACATACCCTATCTCACTCTGACTGCAGTCTGGGAGGCAGCCAGCTTTAATAATGTAAAAGAAAACCACTCAGGTGTAAGTAGAGGAAGTAGTAGTGGGAAAATTACATTGGGTGGCATTGTATTTTAGGCTGTCTTGTTCTGAAAGCTGCCTCCCAGTATTGCACTGGCTGAGGATAATGAATTACTGTTTTCACATTGAACCCGAATAATATTTTTGGGATGATACCCACTTTGTGTAGTTAATCTCCAGTGATTCACCACATCAGGCCATTCTGTTACCAAGCTTTTCCAAAATTAGAATAATAGTATAGAATCACAGGATTGGAAGGGGCCTTGAGAGACCATCTAGTTCAGTCCCTGCGCTCATCAGGACTAAGTATTATCTATTCTAGAATGTGTGATCAGCAGCTCTGACATGAGGTTTTTTTAAGCATGAGTTCTGTGTGCATGAGCTCCCTATGGTTTGTATTTGTTTGTTTTAAGCTTTCTGTAAGAAAAAGGTAGCAGCTAGAAGGGACACAGATCTTTAGATGGTTGCCCAGTCATAATATTTAGCATTTCCGCACTGTGTTAACTCTGCAAAAGTGCTGTACAAACATTAAACAAACTTAATCTAAAGTCTTTCAGCTTCTGAGTGATTAGGAGTTGACAAAACAGAGCTATTCCCTGTTGTGTTCTCTGCCCCCCTGAACAAAAAGACTTCACTGAAAATCGGCATCTTAAAAGAACTATTATGGATCTTTCAAAACAACAGTCCAACCAAGGCTGCTGTAGCGACACCCTTGTTACACCAGGTCTGGTGTTTGTGTAAGCCTGGTGTTCCAATTTCATTTGCATGTGTAAATCAAGCAGACCTTGCTTATTTTTTTCCTTAAAGTGCTCAGAGTTTAGGGGAGGAAAGTGAATGAGATTCTGCTTATAACCGGTGTGAAAAAGCAGAAGGGATCAAAATCTATTCTTGTGCAAAAATCTGTTCTCCCTGAAGTCAATAAGGCTACAGAAATGTAACTGTCAGCAGGAATTGGCCTGTGTTCTCATTCTCTTCTCGAATCACATTCCATGCTTACCCAACATTTTCCACTTGGGAAAGAAGTTAGTTTGAGTTAGTCCTCATTTTTGTGCCCCAACTTCAGGTTTATTTAGCTTAAAGTTTTCGGAATGAAACCCAAAAGAAATCAAATGTGAGGTACTTTCATGACGGATTGAACTGATAGATAACCAGCAAATGGACAGAACCTGCCTTTAGCCTATTCAGCTAGTCTTCCTATCATAGCCTGCTAAGAAGTGGATTTAAAATCCTTGAGGGCAAGGAGAAGGAGAAACCAACAACATTGTGTGTTGAGCTTCCTTCAGTGCTTTTGCAACCCCTTAAAAGTACAAAGATGCGTTGGCCTGTGGAACTAGGCTGAGCATAAGGAAAGAACTTGATTGCCTGTGCATCCCAGTACAGAAAAATACATTAAAAAAAAGATTTATTTTTTAGTACAGTTCAATACAGTATTGAGCACAGTGCATCATAAATCTGATGCCCTTCGATGGAAGGTACTGTCAAAGTTAAAGTACTGGTATCCATAATGGGATGTTTTGTTTTGTTTTTTCCTACAAATGTGTGGGAATTTGTTCCTTATACATGGGAGGGGCAATAGTTCTAGCTGGAGCTGGATAAGTGTGTGTGCAGGTTCTGTGCAAGCTTCCCAACCTACCGCTCTGGTACTGCCTCTTCCCTCACCACCCCCTTGCCCTGCCCCACCACAGGCACTCACCAGTTGTCCAGAAATGGGACACAGCACACATAGAAGACCACGGTGATTGGCACTAGGACACAGGAGGCAGCGTCTTGGAGCTTCCTGCCAGCCTCAGCCAAGGAGAGGGACAGAGAGAGCCTCTTCCCTCCCTGACAAGCTAAGCAGAGCTCTGGAGAAATAGGAGGTGGAGGGAGCTGGGAGGGGGGACAATGCATGCTCAAACTATACCCACAGCTGGCATGGGTTCCCGTGGTAACCAGATTTTTAGTGTCCGGTCACCAGTGTTAACCGGATACCTGGCAGTTTGTTCCTGCAGCGCAGGGAGACACAGCAGGCTGCTGGCTGGTTGCAAGCTGAGCTCCTTCCAAGCCACAGGGGGCTGCTTTGCCTTTCCTGATGGCAGGAGCACTCCAGCAGGGCTATCTGAGCAAGCTCGCTTGCTCCCCCTCACCTGGCCCTGGCCACGCCCCCTGCCTGACCAGTAGGGCATAAAAAAATAGAAGGGCCTAAGGCTATAGCCTAATAGTTAATACAGCCTTGGGTACGGGTTGAGATTTTCAAAGGACTCTTGGGGATTTAGTCACACATCTTCCATCCGTTTTAATAGAAGCTGTGTTTTAACTCCCTAGGCTGCTTTTATAATTTCAACCTTTCTACACATACAAGGGATGGAAAAACTGAGAAACATTTCCAACTGCACATTTCCTAGAAACTTTTTCTGAATAAAGCTTTCAGAGAAACTATCAAATGTAGTTTAACAAAGATATTTATAGAATTCTTTGTGTAGGTTTACTGTGTCTGGGGAGGTGGAAAAAACCCAGTTTACACCTAGATTAATTGCTGTGATAACACAAGCCTACATTCCTTTTCACATTCAAGTTTTTTCCTAAAGCACGAATGTTTTACTTAATTTGTTTTTTTTTGAGATAATCATTGTATTTGTACCAAATGGGTATCTGATACAAAGGGAGATGTCCTGGTCTAGATAAGGCACTCTTAGAGGTAATAAAGATAGTTTTATGGCTAAGGAGGACTGTTTTCCTGACATGTAGCTTGTCCTTGGAGACAGAAACCAGAAACCTCTGACAATTTCTGTAACCATCCTGAATATTTTATAACATAACTAACAAAAACATTCACAGATATTGTTATATTTTCAAGCATCCTAGCAATAAGATACTTGCTGCTAACTCCTAATGTTCAGTAAAGTTGCAGACAAGTTCATAACAAGCTAATATTTTTAAAAGTTATAATAATTTTATCAACATCATTATTGAATCATTCATGAGGCCGGTCCACCAGTGTGCTTTTGCCAGTATAGTTTTTCACTTGCTGAACTGGTATAAACTATACCAACAAAAGTACTGTTTTTGCCAGTATAAGCTGTGTCCTCGCTAAGAAGGTTTATATGAGCAATCATTTTGTAGTATAGACTTAGCCAAAGAGGCCCACTCCCCTCAACTCAGACTACATACGAATGCCTCCATGCCAGCCCTGTGGGAGTGGCAGTGCTGTAACTAGGCATTTTAGTGTCTGGGGCGGGCAAGCAAGCATATTTGTGCCCCCTACTGGTTTTATTTTTGTCACTTTTACGCCCTATTTTTCTGCCCCTGTGTCTTTGCACCCTGGGCAGCTGCCCCGTTCACCCCACCCTGATAAGTGGCACTGGGTGTATGGGAATGAGACAGAACAGATGTTGTGTATAGGATGTTCTTCTCAGAATTAGATGGAGGGTTTACCTGTCAGAAAGACAGATTGTGCCTGCGTGACCCCATTTACTGTTAGTTTCACTTCAGTATTCTTAGCTTGTAGCCATGGTAATGATCTTCGGTCGATTAAAATAAAATCATTTCTATTACATTTTCCAGGCTCTGGACTTGATTCATTAACTATTTTTATAATGATACTAACGGAATCATCAATTAATAACAATTAAACTACCATCAATTGGCATTTGAGTCTGGCATAATCATAGGACAGGAAGGGACCTCCAGAGGTCTTCTAGTCCAGTCTCCTGCACTCATGGCAGGACAAAGTATTATCTGGACCATCCCTGACAGATGTTTGTCTAATTTGCTCTTAAAAATATCCAATGACTGAGATTCCACAGCCTCTGGAGGCAATTTATGCCTAACCACCTTGACTGGAGGTTTTTCCTAATGTCCAATATAAAATGCACTTGCTGCAATTTAAGGACATTGCTTCTTGTCCTATTCTCAGATGCTAAGAAGTACAGTTTTTATCCCTCCTCCTTGTAACAACCTTTTATGTGCTTGAAAACTGTTATGTCCCCTCTCAGTCTTCTCTTGTCCACACTAAACAAACCCAGTTCTTTCAATCATGTTTTCAGGTCATGTTCTCTAGACCTTTAATCATTTTTGTTGCTCTTTTCTGGACTTTCTCCAATTTGTCCACATCTTTCCTGAAATGTGGCACCCAGGACTAGACACATTACTCCAGTTGAGGCCTAATCAGCACAGAGTGCAGAAGAATTACTTTTTGTGTCTTGCTTACAGCACTCCTGCTAATACATCCCAGAATGATTGTTATTTTTTTTTTTTTTTTTTTTTGCAGCAGTGTTACACTGACTCATATGTAGCTTGTGATCCACTGTGACCCCAGATCCCTTTCTGCAGTACTCCTTCCTTGGCAGTAATTTTCCATTTTGTATGTGTGCAATGGATTTGTTCTGGAATCTCTCCTATCTTCCATGACTTTTTGCAGATAATCTTTAATGGCTCAGATTTCTCCTCAGTCAGCTCATTGATTATTTTAGGATCTATTTCATCAGATCCTGGTGACCTGAAGACATCTAACTTGTCTAAGTAATTTTAATTTGTTTTTTCTGTATTTCAGCCTGTAATCCTAACTCATTTCCAATGACATTCATTAAGTTAGATGTCAAATCACTACTAATCTCTTTTTGGAGAAAATTGAAACAAAAACGTAATTTAGCACTTCTGCCATTTCCACATTTTCTGTTATTGTTTCTTCCCCTCCCCACCCCACACCGACATTGAGCAAGGGGCCTACCCTGTCCTTAGTCTTCCTCCTGTTTTAATGTATTTGTAGATTGGTTTCTTGTAACCCTTTATGTGTCTAGCTAGTTTAATCTTGTTTTGTGCCTTGGCCTTTTAAATTTTGTTCCTACATACTTGTGGTGTTTGTTTATATTCGTTCTTCATAGTTTATCCTAGTTTCCACTTTTTGTAGGACTTCTTTTTTTTTAATTTCAGATCATTGAAGATGATACAAATACCTAAGACCGGCAAGCATGCCAGGATCCTAGACACTGAAATACAATAGCATATTAGGCTTGTATTCATTATCATTCATTATAAAGCATAGCTTTTGCTCTTTCTTTCTTAGAATAATATTCCTAGTATTTATTATTATTATTATTTATTTATTTTAGTAAAATAGGATAATTCCAGGAAAAGTTGTTGAAAGTTATATTCCATCATGCTGATCTCATGCAGTTAAAATTCTAATATCTGTGGATGAAGTATTTTTGTGTGAAAATGTATTCAAATACATGCAACCATATGCTGCTAGGCTTAAGGTAAAAGAGTTTCTGAACATTTTATAATGAAAATGTAATCCAGGAAAATTGTTCCTTCTTAAGCCTTGGTTCTTTAATATAGTTTTACAACCTCCTGAATGTGGTGAGTGTACTTGAAAGGACAAAAATCATTATTTTCCAGAGATATAAATGTTTCTCTCCATGAAACCACAAAAACTTTGAGTAATTGGGGATTAATGGGATAGACAGAAAAGTAATAAACAGATTCATCCTTTGCGTATAGCTTAACTCACAGAATGTGACATTTAAGCTTATTAGGTTATCAACTATTCTGAATAACTTTGTGAAGAGGACAGATTTTAGAAAGGTTAAAGGTTTAAATTAGGCAGATAACTGGATAGTTGATTTACAGAGCACTCTTAAAGGCCCTGATTCAGAAAAGTATCCCTATTCAGCAAAGCATTTAAGCATCTGCGGAAGTGTGTTCCTGTTCTAGAAGGCATTTAAACCCATGCAAAAGCCCATTGAACTTAAGCTGATGTTTAAATTTAATGCATGTACTTAAGTGCTTTCCCTAATAGGGATTGGTGTAATGTGTTTATATGCTTTCCTGAATCAGAGACAATAACCTAACTACCACCATGTTTGACTTAAGGCCAAATTTCCCCCTATGCAGCAAAAATTTCAGCTTCAAGGGTTAACCATTTCTCAATTTTTTTAAAAGGGATTTTTTTTTAATGTAAGAGCTTGTGTAAACAATGAGTTAGTGCGTGGAAAGCTGGGGTGTATATCTACAGCGCTCAGCATACCATGTACTAAGAATCCATGTGGACCCTGCTGCTGCTGCTCACTAAAAGTTCCTTAGTGAATTGACCTACTGCTGCTTGAAACAGCAGTACATGTTATAGTACAGTGTCAGCACTATAAAAATAATAAATAAAAGGAAAGTGTTTAATTTATGTGCAAACAGAGCTGAGCAAATGTATAATAAATAGCTATTTGGAGGCTCTGGAGATATGTACATCCATAAATCTTTCTAAGCATTCATTTATGCTTTTCACGACATCAGTATGTCTATTCGTCTCTCCTCTTCTGTAAGTGTCAAGCTCTTTTTCAAAGGAATGAACTCCTTGGAGGCCATGAAAGCATAAAAAAATCAGTGTTAAATCAAAGCTTCTGGCCATTCCAGTAATGACAATTTGCACCTTATGATGTTTACTGTAATTTAGAATCATAGAATCGTAGCATTAGAATGGACCTCGAGAGGTCATCTAGTCCCATCCCCTGCACTCATTGCAGAGCTAAGTATTATCTAGACCATCCCTAAGAGGTGTTTGTCTAACCTGCTGTTAAAAGTCTCCAGTGTTGGAGATTCCGCAACCTCCCTGGACAATTTATTCCGGTGCTTAACTACCCTGACAGTTAGGAAGTTTTTCCTAATGTCCAACCTTGCTTACAAAGGACCTGATCCTGAAAGCCCTCCACATGCTGAGCTACGGTTGAAGTCAATAGGATTTCTGTTCATGAGGGGATTATAGAATTGGGTTCAATATGTTTGATATTCGTGAATGAGTAGATGGTACTTAGAAGTTGTCCTTCAGATGAGATGTCAGCCACCCCATTTTTTTGTGGCTAATTAGATTCTTCCCCTGGCAGAAATATTACCTAAATTAAGCATTATAACAATTTCCAAGGATTATGTGATGTCTTAACCATACCGTATATACTCGGTCATAAGCTGAATTTTTTAGTAAAAAAGGGAAGCATCAGAGAAGGGGATCGGCTTATGAACAGGTATAGAGGGGGAGAGGTGGGACACAGCCCCCCCACCCCCAACAGAGGGGGCAAGGAGAGGCAGCAGAGCCAGAAGGGAAGAGGCGGGACCAGAGTCTCTCCACTTCTGGCCACACTGCTCTCCCCCCAGTCTCTGAAGCCGCTGCAGTTCCAGAGCTGTCAGGCTGCAGCTGTGTCGCCTGACCTGCCGGAGCACGCTGCGGCCGCGCCGCCCGGCCCAGCCCGCTGGAACATGCTGCAGCCACGCCGCCCGGTCTGGCCTACCGGAGCAGGGTGCAGCCACGCTGCCCAGCCTGCCAGACCAGCTCCGGCCAGGCCAGAGACATCTTCCCCTAGCCCACCCCAGGTAAGGTGGGCTGGGATGGGATGGGGGAGAGTGTGGGGGTCCGGGGTAGGGATGGGGTCCTGTGGGGGTGGTCACAGGGGTTACTCCCCTGACCCCCAGCTTCTCCCCCCCAAAAAATTTCCCTACCAGTTGCTGTCCCGGCTCATCAGGGTAAGCAGCTGGCGCATCAGGACACTTTGTTTACTTAGGTTTACCTCCGTGCCTGCGGACGCTCAAGGTAAACAAACCATCCCAGCGGCTTATCCTGATGGCCCGGGAGCCAAAGTTTGCTGACCCCAGAATTATAGGGTCGGCTTATGAATAGGTCATAAAAAATTTCCATTTTTACTCATCCATCTTGGGGTGGATCGGCTTATAAACAAACCGGCTTATAATCGAGTATATATGGTACTTAATTGGCTCCCATCGCCATGTACCCTACAGATAGTAATGATTTTATCCTAACAATACCCTGTGACATAAAAGTAGTAGTAACTCCATTTTATAGGTTCAGATCTGAATTTAATTTTCAGATGTCCAGCATTAGACACCTTAAGGAGACTGATTTTTAGAAAGCACTGAGCTCCCACTCACCAGAAAAACACCCCAACATGCTACTTAAAGGTTGGGCACCCAATTTATTAGTTACTTGTAAAAATCTTGACCACTGGTTTTAGGCCCTGACAAGTGTTGATTGGGTATGAGAAAGCACATTCTTGATTAGCATTGCTAACCTAGAGGGATTGCAAGTTATATGTGATTTAAATCCATAGTTGAGGCACAGTAGTTATTGTGTGGTGTGACAGGGTTTTATTTTCTTTAAAAAAAATTAACTGAAAAGGACCTTAAATGTTGCCTGTCTGTGTTAGCAGGAGATATCACATAGCATTCATCTTTTATCACCTACGTTATTAATAAAAATGAATCTTTGTTTACGCTTTTGTTGTTATGGATGGGGGAGGGAGAGGTAATTATATATAAATTTCTGTGGAGGAACTGTTTCCTATCTTTTACTTTGTAAAGTATAGAAATCTGGGAAGCACGACCATTCCCACTACTCTGGGGGCTTTAGAAAAGCAGCTGCCACAACGGTCCAGAAGCAGCAAGAGGGAAACTGAAAATAAACTAGGTGCTTTAGCAGGGAACCAATTAGGACTCTTTGGACAGAGAAGGGCCTAATCCACTTGGCTTGTACACTTGGACAGCCAGCAGCAGTGCCTGAGATAGAGAAAGGAAGAGAGGCCGACTGGCTAGGAGTCTGACAGGCAGCCACAACAGTCAGCCACAAGCCCAGAAAAGCCTGTAGATGACTAGAACCATCCACACACATGTTCTGACCCTGGAAAAGCACATATTCAGGTGAAACAGAGTCTAGCCCAGCATCAGGAGAAGAAGCCAATTCCTATGTGCACCTTGCAGAATGTGAGAGAAATCATACATGCCTCTTTAGTGAAAAATCACAGCTCACCGAAAGTACTCTCAAAGGGGTTCGACCTGAATTAACTGCTGCCAACTAATAGCTGTCAGAGGGCCCCAGGCAAGGAGAAGAGGAGCCATATATCCACCATCTGTATACTCCACTCACACAGCAACAGCCAATGTGGGATCATCAGGGAAGAGGAGGGTCTACCTGAATTAAGAAGAGTAAAAGGAACCCCAAGATTCCGCAACCCAGAAGGGTTCACCTCAAAGAGCAAACAGCTTTCGTGTTCCCAACTCATAATTTTAATACACATCTTGCAATAGTTAATACTTTTCTTAATTCTTTAAGTCATGTGACTACTTGAGAATCTCAGCTTTCATTGTTTTTAAAAAGTGAGGTTTTAGCATTCTTGGCTGCAGAGAAAAGCCTGAAAACATGAACTGAGTGTTCCCTCAAGGCTCAGAAACCCAAAGGCAAATAAAAATAATCCACAATATATTATTTTTAAAATGTCATGATTTTTTTTAAGGGACAAGATGGGTGTGGTAGTAATATCCTTTAGGGACCAACTTGTATTGATGAAAGAGGAAAGCTTTCAAGGTACACAGAGCTCCTCTTCAGGTCTGGGAAAGGTACTCAGTAGTTCACAGATTGTTAGCATTAATAGTTAACACACATATTCAAAGACAACATTCAAGGTGAAGGGTCATTCTGTGTACTTTTCACAGACCTGAAGAAGAGCTCTGTGTAGGTAGGAAGCTTGTTTCTCTCACCAGCAGAATTTGGTTCAATAAAAGATATTACCTCACCAACCCGGTCCCTCTAATATTCTGGGACCAACATAGCTACAACTTCAATGCAAGCTTGATTTTTTTTAAGACAATCTCATAAATTATTGGGTCCTGACTCATAATTTTTTAACACTTTGGGTTGACAATACTGAATTCACCTGCTAGGCCTCTGTTATACTCAATGCAGGAAGAGAGCTTAAGCCACATCAGGATCTTCATTGATCAGAATGGGGAGATAACCCTACAACAGTAACCACTAATACACTGTACTTTTGGTGAAATAGAAAAAGGCTCAGGGTGAAGAGAGATCAGGTCTGAGAAGCTTATTTAAACTGTATGTGTACACAGCTTAAATTGTTGAAAGCTCCATTGTAATTGAGGTTAAATGTTACCCCCACCATGCTTGCTCAGGTCTGCTACAATCCATTATTTGCATTAGAAAAGATCACAAATGAAAATCATGTATAATTTGCAGATAGGCTTTTTGGTTGAATTTGCTTTTGTTCTGTATTCTGAGTATTGAGACGATCATCGTTCATCTTCTTCTTCTTCTTCTTCACTTTGTCCCATCAGTTAGGGTTAGCGGCTCTTTCTCTTCATTTCCAAATGTTCGTGTATCTTCCAAGCGGATACTGATCTTCTTCCTGTTCACCTTCAGCATCTTGAACCACCTTTTTCTGGGGAAGGAGGGATCTTCCTTGTGGTATTTGTCCTGTAACTAATCTTGTACTCTCTGACCAATATATCCGACTAATTGTTGTCTTACATGACCCAACTGTCTCAATTGATATTCCCTCAACTTTTCTGAAGTAAGGGCTATCTACATTAGGACTCATACTATTTCATTGCCTAGCCTATCAGCTCTTGTCTTTCTCTATGTCTACCTCAGCATTCTCATTTTGGCAGTGTGAAGTAGCTAGTCTCCTTCCTTCCTCATTGGCCAGCATTCCAACCTATGTATCGTGGCTGGCCTAATCATGGTATTATACTGTTTGCTCTTTATTTGGCTTGGCATAGTCTTAGCAGAGAGAATTCTTGTCAACTACTTCCATCTGCATTTTTCAAGCTATGCCCAATATCCACCTCCACGTTCCCCTCATGGCACAACACTGAATAGACGTATTTGAATTGTTGCAAACTTTAACTCGGCACCATTACATTTACTGGCTTCTTGTTGACCTTCTCAGTGAAACACTACATGTTTTCCATCTTTTGTCAGCTGATTCTTAAACAGTTTTCTTCTAATGCAGCCCTAAATCATTCTAGAGTCATTTGCTGTCCATATTTATCTTTGTGATATAACTCCATGGAGTCTCTTCCCTAACCTTCTGTCAAGGTGTCTATTACCATCACAGATTGGAATGGGCTGAAAATTGGTTCTTGATATAGACCAACCCTCACAGTGAATGGCTCACTGTAGCCACAGCTGTTTCTGACTATTGTTGTATTACCTTTGTATGTCCACAACAGTCTGAACATATGTCTCCCACAGTTTGCATGACTATAGATGTCATATCAGTTCTCTAGGCACTCTGTCATAAACCTTCTCTACATTCGCAAATTCTAAGTGCAGTTCCTTGTGTTTCTGTCTGTGCTTTTCCTGCAAAATTCAGGCTGCATCCATTGTTTGCTTGGAGCTCCAGTTGCCCATGAAATCTTTTCTTGATAATTCTTTACAACTATTTTATTGTGTGTGTCTCATTAACTTGACTAGTATGTATTAACAACATTCTTGTGCATCCCCTTCATGCTTGATGATAGAGACTGATGTGCTCTTCTTCCACTTGCTGGGCATTTTTTCAGTTCAGAGGATTAAATGGAAGAAGTTTGTCATCACCACCACTCTATGATACACTGTCTGGTCCCATTGCCTTCCCACATTTAATCATCTTTAGCACTCTGACTCTCTACCACTGTTAGGTCTTGTGAGGTTGTTGCTTGAGCATACTTCACTCAACACTTTCCTTGGATACTCCTTATTGACCAGTATCTCATTAAAATCTCAGCCATCTCCTAATGATTTCACTGTCTTCCACCAGGACTCTTCTGTTTTTGTCTTTGACACATTCAGGGCTCCAACATCTTCAGTGCTTCTTTGTCTCATCTTGGTTAATCTATATATTTTCCCTCTCCTTTGTAAGTAGTCCTGTATATAAGGCTTTAGATGCTTGACCCTTGGCTTCCACAACCACTCTTTTCACCTTTTTCTTCCTCAGCTTATATTCCTCATGGCATTCTGCTGTTCTGACTTCCAGCCACTGCTTAAACCTTTCCTTCCTTCTTTGAGGAGATCACAGATAGAGGGGATAAACTGACTGATTAATATTGTTGCCTGATTATTATTTTATATATATTTTCCTTGGTATCTATGCTTTTTTTTTTACTTAATCCCTTGTCTCTGCTTATCCCACATATAATTGTTTTTCACCTGATTTCTGGTTTAAGTTCTTATTTCTTTCAGTAACTGTTTGGTCCTTGACTCCATTAGAGGATTAGAATTGTTATTAGCCTGGGGGCTGTAGATGAATAATTTCATATACAGTCTGCTATCTGCTAAGTGGAATCAACATGTATCAAAAGCCAAGGGCTGAATCTTGTCAACAAAAGAAACAATACAAACTCAAGTCTATTGGTCTGAACGTGGACTGCGAAGTTATTTAGTTCGCAGTAGGTAATGGATTCTCCTTGGGAATCAGGGATTCACCTGGAAGTTGCTATCTATGTACAAAAATTGTTACAAACTTTGATCTATATACTCATTTAGCTTTTATATTTATCTGGGTGCTTGTCAGTATTTATGTATCTGTATCCCTAGATATTTTTTTCTTAATTTTAACATTACAGAATAGTAAAACAATTGAGATTGTTCTTCTAGGAAAGTGATTCTTAAGGGCATGATCCTATAACTCTTACCCCAAATCACTGTCACTCATTTGCATGGGAAGTGGCTGGAGGACGAGGCTCAAACTCTTAATTTATATTTACACTCTAACCATTTTTACACCTAGTTCCTCACTAGATATTTCCCTACTGGGAGGTTAATGTTGGTTCTGGAAGTGTTCCTTCACAAGATACAGCATGTAGAGGGAGTCTGCTGTTAATTATTCTGTTTCTGTGTTTGTGCAGCAGGAGAGAACCTGTCGCATGAAAATGGAAATTCAAAAAAACAAATGTCAAGTTTTCCTGTTGTAGGTGTTGCATCTTATCTTATTGGAACAAATGTACAGATAAAACCCTAATGTGTGATCTCAAATTCACCAGAAAGCTTAATTATTGAGGTTACTCAATGTTCCTGAGATGCATGCCAGTGTTCATCCTATTTTTAACCAACATTGCTGAACAATTTCATATTCTGAATCAGCACTGAATTCGGATGGCTTGCATGGAGCTAACAAGAGGAATTGGAACTATCACAGTACTAATGTCCTTTTTGGTTAACAGTAAAAAATTAGGATTATGAACATATTAAACTCTGCAAAACGTAATGCATTATACTTACAATATCTTGTTTTTATCTTACTCCTAAGCATATGTTAATTTTGAAATATACATACACTCATTTGATTAGGACTGACTCAGTGCACGGACTGCATTTTCCAACACAAAGTATGTTGCTTAGATTTAAAAATGGAATGCAGTTAGACGTTGGCATGAGTTACATTAACAGTTTAAATAGTTTCAGTAATACATTTATTTAAAATTGAAAGAGTAAATGTGTTTCTAATGCTTCTTTTACTTCTACTAACTAAACACAGTGCTATGCTGTTGCAGCAGGTAAACATGAGTATTTTAAAAGCTTTCTGAATGTTACTGTGGGTCTCTCAGCAGAAAACATGGCAACAGTATATTACATATTCTGAATTTTACTACCCCAATAGTATTCCCTTGCATAGTAAATCTTTCTTTTAAATATATTTGGCTTAAGTGAATGGTACAGCAGTTTTTAAATTATTAACACAACACTAATGTCAGTCTCCTGGCAAGGGGGAATGAAACCATAAATCGCTTACTGGGGAACAAATCCTCATTATTCAATGGGTGATTATACCCTGAAAAGTCTTTGTAAAAATGGCATTGTGGGGCTCCATATTCCTTGTGTCTCACTGATTTCCAGGAAAATCAATCAGCTTGCAAATAAAATAAGGTTTTCTAGCTGCCAGCCATGCAACTTCACTCTGGGATATGGCAATCAGGCTGGGTTCTCTCCATTTTATGCATTTCCAGTAGAAGGCAGTGCAGTTCCACTTTTGTCAACCAGGGCACATTCTGAGGGATTGCACAGGTGTAACTCGTCACAATTTGGCCTGCAGATTCTCTTTCTAACTGGGAATGATGTGTGGGCTGAAAAGCACTGGGTTTGACTGTCAGAGGCCAAGGACAGTTACATTTGTGGCAGTTGATATACCTTATTTTATTTGCAACCTGAAAAAAATTTGATTCAGTGACTACTGAACCACAGAATGCCATTTGGGGTTAAATAACTTTTGTGGCTAAAAGCCCTCATCAAGGTTTGTTTGCACACAGATTTTAAAAACTCCAAAGATCTGAAAAACACATTGAACCTGATTTTCAGCTAGTGCAAATCAGGGGATCTCCACTAAAGTCAATGAAAACCCAGGCACAGAGGCAGAACTTTGCTGTCACTCTCAGAGGGATCAATCTTGCAGTCCTCAGTCTGGCAAAATTCATTTTCATCTGAAGGATCAGGCCTTTAAACAGAGATCATGAATAGAACCATGGTGGTAATAATATTGTGAGTCTTGAGGTGGCCTGGAGAATGACCTACTTCACTCAGACAGCAGCACTACCTTCTGCCCTGTAAGTGACATTGTTATGCAGTTTGCTGACAATAGTGATGCCAATCAACCTCCACAGGCTATGTGGAATTTCGTAGCTCTTGAATTGTTACAATATTTATGGAAGTAGCATTGTAAGTAAAAATATTTTAAGGTCACGTAATTCCATTCTCAACTGAAAAAGAATTGGCCAATTAACTTGAAAATTGTAAACCACGATGTCTTGTCCCTTTAAATTCCTTTAAACAGACTGGTGTTGAGTGGGTTTTGATTAGACTTATTTATTTCATAAGGCTCAGTGTGTTAAATTTAGTCCTATTGGTAATTTTAACCACCCGTATCCAATCTTTCTTTGTAAGTGTAATATAACACCATAGCTATGCAGTAAGGCAATATTTGTCAGTAGTGAGATTTTTAATATTGTTCTCTCAGTGTCAAATTTACAGCACACCTTTGGTGCAGAAGCACTTAAATGGCTCTATGAATGTAACTATATATGCTATATGACATATTGGAGCAGCACCTCTGTAAATGGTGCTTAATAGAAGTAATCAAAACAAAGTAAGCAAAAGAAGGATATTTCCCTTCATAGACATATGCTTAGTCTATCTGAAATTACTTAATAAACTCACTAAGGTAATTTCATTCTCCTTCCAAATGGGATGAGTACCGTAGATCCATCGCTCCTCTTTATGCATACCAACATGCAGTTTTTATTGTTTTATAGCAACAAGCAAAAAAAAGGAAAATCTAGATAAGAACGTTAGTATTTCCAGAAAATGTTGGCATTCTTCAGTACAGGTTCTCTCTCAATATGGGAAATCAAGCAATCCAGAATGTATGCATTAACGTAGAAGAGGAAAGATTATGTCTTATGTGTATTAAAGAACTTGATTGTCTATGTACCCTCCTCTTAATTTTTTAATAATATGTTACTTATTTGTTGACAGTGTACACAGTGTCGTACATTACACAATTAAATGGTTTCTGCCCTAAGGAGCTTACAATGAAAGAGAAATAAAAGGAGTGAAAACAGCAGAGTGTGAACCTCTTTTAATTGTGATCTTTCTCATCAGGAAATACGTAATTCTTATATTCTGTATTGCATATATGCAAGGCAAAGGCTAGATTTCCATGTAACAACCATTGGCAGAAGCAGAAATCCTCAATAGGTTAGAGTTTTGATTGGATGTGGCATTCAAGAAATCAAAGAAAACATTCTCAGTAAAATATGTATTATCTGCTTTTCTTGCTCTTTATGTTTTCTGTTGAGAAACACAGTATGTTGAGTATCAGCTAGTATTTCATGTAACTGATACTGAAAAACCTCCATTAAATAACGTATAACAAGTACAAATTACAAGAAATAATGTATGGTGGTGTGATGATGAAAGATGAAGAGCGTGAAGATCATTAAATCCACAATTCTGGCAGGTGACTGAGTGCTAGAACTGATTATATAGCATGTGTAGTGGTTGCGCTTGCATACTCTGAGTTCTTAATTTTTGTTCATTTCCATCAATAACAATATTTAAGTTTTCTGTAAACATGATCTCCATCAACAAATAATTCTGTGTGCCTTCACTTTCTTTTTACAGGACTTGTATTCAAAATATAGAATATGAGACACTTTCAACCTCCTCCTTACTAGGACCCCCATTTCCACTGTGTACCCTTCTTCTTCATCGAAACAGATTTTAACCAGAACCTCCCGCCCAATATTTAGGAATAGGGGAAAGGAATATGGAAGTTATGACCTTTCGACACAAATGTGTAACTCGCTAGGGGGGTTGTAACCCTCAAGTTGAGAACTCCTGTTACAATGACATAGTTCTATTTATGCTTATATAATTCAAATTAATCTTTGTTACATCAGTGAAACCCATTTGACTTCATGAATATTATACAGTGTAAGTGAGCGCAATATAATGCCCAGTTTTTGAAGTCAATTTTTCCATTGACATCAGTGAGAATCCTTGGATTGACTTCACTGGGCGTTGAATTAGGCCCACAGAGGACACTATGGCTCAAAAATCTTATTGGAATTTTGTTTTTCAGGTACAAGAAGAATGGTAAAGTTGACCATGTGTTTTTGATGCATTGTTATATGACTATTCTGTTCTATATAGGTTCTTCTACCATGCTCATCACCACAGTATCTGAGTGTCTTCCAGTAGCTCGTTACACAACACTACTAATGTCTGTCACATTGTGAACATGTCACATGTGACTTTCCTCACCCCAGACAAAAAATTGCATGCAGTGTTATGTTTGGGGGTTTTTTTGTTTGCTTTTTTGGTAGGGATTTTTGAGTAGATTGTTTTGTTTTTTAAATATATGTGTTGCTAAGTGTGTGCTAGAGAAGCAAGGTTACCCTTAGAGCAGAAGTTGATAAGTTTGGAGGTTTCTGAGGAGTTCATTCCATAGTCTCAGACCAGCCCCTGAGAAAGTTCCATCTCCCACTCAGATGAGCCGTACCTTTATTGTAGTAAGTTCCATTGTGCAAAGTTGTTGACCACAGTCTTCATCCCAGAGCTTTAGGCAATCTTGAGATCCTGAGCCCAGGCTACTAAGCACCTTAAAGATAAGGACCAAGATCTTGAGCTTGATTTGGTATTCTCTGGGAAGCCGGAGTAGAGAACAGAGGCCAGGTCTGATGCCCTTGTGTTAACCAATATTGGTGAGATGACAAGTGACAGTGTTGTATACTAATTGAATATTTCTTAAGTGCTGAAGGCTTTATGCCAAACTGTCGTATTTCTGTATATAGCTGAGAGGTGAATAACTGACACCAGGTCATCATCATCTGCAAGGGTGTGAAGGAGTCTGCTAAGCAGCTAGAGATGGTAGAAAACATTACTCACAGATACAGCTATGTGAGGGCTTAGCTTCAGCAGTGAAACTCAGGCCATGTCTACACTGCAAAGTTAAGTCAACATCGAGCCTCTGATTTAAGCAAGTCAATCTTGCATGTCCACACTGCGCTCACTGTGTCAGCGGAGTGCATCCTCACTACTAGGGCTTGCATCAATGCACGGAGCACTACCTTGTGGGTAGCTATCCCACACTGAACATAGCTGAGTGGAATTTTCGGTTGGGCTTGCAATGCCTAATGGGACCAAAACATTGGCATGGGTGGTTATGAAAACATGGTGTTAGCCTCCCATGATTCAATTATGTCCTTTCCTCCTTCCCTGAAATCAATGACAAACAGTCTTTTTTGCAATCCTGGATTACCCAGGCGAACACCATAGCACAATAAGCATGGACCCCTCTCAGCTATACACTGTTGTTGGGAACATTACAAACACCTCATGCCTTATCCTGCAGTATTTACACAGCCAATACAGGATCTGCTGTGTGGAACAATGTGATGCCACACAAGCAGCCCTGCTGGAAGACACAGAGTGGAGCAGTTCACGGTTGCTGGTGACAGTCTCGCATCTCCTTGACATGGTTGAGCCCAGGAAACAATCACTAACCGGTGAGAATGCATCATTTTGCAGCTATGGGATGATGAGCAGTGGCTGCTGAACTTTTGAATATGTAAGGCCACTTTCCAGGAAACATGTGAAGAGCTTTCCCTAGCCTTGAAGCACAGCAATACTAAAATGAGAGCTGCTCTGACAGTGGAGAAGCAAGTGGCAATAGCTCTGTGGAAGCTTGCAACTCCAGACTGCTACCGGTCAGTGTGGGATCAATTTGAAGCGTGTAAATCTAGCATGGGATCTGTTGTGTTCCAAGTTTACAGGGCCATTAACAGAATTCTGCTAAGAAGGGTTGTGACTCTGGGCAACGTGCAAGACATAATGGATGATTTTACCGCAATGGGGTTCCCTAACTGTGATGGGGTGATAGGGATATTCATTCTGTCTATCTTGGTACCAGACCACCTTGTCAAAGAGAACATAAACCGAAAGGGGCACTTCTCAATGGTGTGGCAAGTGCTGGTGGATCACAGGGTCCGTTTCACTGACATCAATGTGGGATGGTCAGGAAAGCGGCATGACGCGTGCATCTTTAGGATCAGAGGTCTGTTCTGAAAGTTGCAAGCAGGGACTTTCTTTCCAGACTGCAAAATAACCAATGGTGATGTTGAAATGCCAGTCATGATTCTGGGAGACCCAGCCTACCCCCTTGCTCCCATGGCTCATGAAACCATATACAGGCAGCCTGGACAGCAGTAACGGCCAGCTCAAGCATAGGCTGAGCAAGTGCAGAATGGTGGTGGAATGTGCCTTTGGATGTTTAAAAGGTCACTGGCGTTGCTTGCTTACTAGGTTAGACCTCAGTGAAAACAATATCCCCATTGTTATTGCTGCCTGCTGAGAGCTCCATAATATCTGTGAAACAAAGGTACAAAAGTTTCCACTAGGATGACGGGGTGAGGCAGATTGCCTGGCAGCCAATTTTGAGCAGCCAGACACCAGAAGAATAAGAAGAGCACAGCGAGTGGCTCTGCATCTCCGTGAGGCTTTGAAACCCAGTTTCAACAATGAGCCAGAGTAATCTGACACTATCTCCCATTGCATTTTCTTCCCTGTAAACTCCACCCCCACCAACTACTGTGTGTTGAATAAATAAAGAGCCTTTTCTTCTCAGTCCGTTAAGTTTTATTACGCACACAAACACACAGACAGCAAAGAAAAGTAAGATAATCTGGGGCAAAAGGACTGATAACACTGTGGGGAGAGAAACAAGGAAAGCTTGCTTACAGATGCACTTCAATAACAATCAAAGGTGTGGGAATGGGAACCTTCTGGTCCTTCTACTCTCCCCTGGTGTTCCAGCGCAAGGGATACTGTCCTTCCCCTCCCCCCACCTCATATGACAGCAGGAGGAGGTGTAGAACTGGGTGATGACGGCAGCAGTTTCAGCGTAGGCTGCAGAGGGACTCTAGCATCTATCTGCCTTTCTTGAACCTCAACCAGATGCCTCAACATTTCTGATTGCTCCTTCATAATCCACAGCATTTCTTCCTGCATGGCACGCTTTTGTTCTCCTGTCCTCCCTGTGCATGTCCAGGTTCTCAGACAGTGTAATCCTCCATGATCTGAGCGCCGTCTTGTTACTCTTGAAGGTTCACATAACTCACTGAATATGTCCTCCCAAGTCGTCTTTTTCCTGCCTTCTAATCTGGGAAAGTCTCTGTCCTGGTATGGAGTATGCACCGATGGACAAGGTTTCAGTCCCAAGGAATGCAAAGCACAAGGGTAGCATCGACAGTGCATACATTGTTTCTGGTGCCTGGTTAATTTTTTTATAAAGAAAACACCCCTCAATACACTTCACTGCAAGCCACAATGTAAGCACAACTGCTGGCCATTGCAAGAGGTGGTTTGCTGCTCTAGCCATGGTGAGTAAGGCCCTGAGGCATGGGCAAGAGAACTTGTGTTGCAGCTTGGCTGAAACTTGAGAAAAGCCTCCTTTCCCCTAGCAACCTGGATGGTGCTTGAGGACAGGCACCAGTGTAAAGCCCCCCCAAATTGTTTGTTTTTTACAAACGCGGCACTGGGTTGGGGAGGAAGGGAGAAGAACAGGAAGCCTCCACCTCACCCCCTTTTTTTTTTTTTTTTTTAATGCTGCTTACAATACACGGTGATCCCTTCCAACCACAGCCACGGCACGTTTGGGAAAGCGTGGTTGTGTGACCTGTATTTCACCAAATGGGGGTGGATTATTTGTTGAATTGTTTGCAGTTTATGGGCTAGCATTGAAAATTTCCCCCGTTTCCCCAGGTGACCCGATATGATATCACTGTCCTGAGGGTAACAGAGGCGGCAAGGGAGCAGATGCTGCAAGCGTCTGGGTTCAGACCTGGTCTTTTTGCTGCAGTGCTGTGTGCTGCAATGATGCCAGCAGAGTTAATACTGGAGTGGCGTGAGAAAGTGTCCTACCATAGTGAATGAAATAAGGCAGCCTTTCCCAGAAACCTGCAAAGGATTGCAGAATACCTTCATGAAAGCTTCCTAGAGATCTCCTTGGAGGATTCTCGGGCCATCCCCATGCACATAAACAGTCTTTTTCGGAGAACACCCTCTGCATAGCTGGAGTGGCCACCAATACCCTCTATACAAGGGGTTCCCAAACTTACGCATGCACGGCTTGTTCAGGGTAAGCCACTAGTGGGCCGTGAGATGCTTTGTTTACCTGAGTGTCTACAGTAGTGGTTCCCAAACTTGTTCCGCCGCTCGTGGAGGGAAAGCCCCTGGCGGGCCGGGCCAGTTTGTTTACCTGCCGCGTCCACAGGTTCAGCCCATCGTGGCTCCCAGTGGCCACGGTTCGCTGCTCCAGGCCAATGGGAGCTGCTGGAAGCAGTGGCCAGTACATCACTCGGCCTGCGCCACTTCCAGCAGCTCCCATTGTCCTGGAGCAGTGAACCGTGGCCCCTGGGAGCTGCGATCGGCTGAACCTACAGACGCGGCAGGTAAACAAACTGGCCCGGCCCGCCAGGGGCTTTCCCTGCACGAGCGGTGGAACAAGTCTGGGAACCACTGGTCTACAGGTATGGCTGCTCGCAGCTTCCAGTGTCTATGGTTCACCGTTCCCTGCCAATGGGAACTGCGGGAAGTGGTGGCCTGGCCTGCGCCACTTCCCACAGCTCCCATTGGCCAGGAATGGCAAACCAGACCCACTGGGAGCTGCAAGCAGCTGTACCTGTAGACACTCAGGTAAACAAAGCGTCTCGTAGTCTACCAGGGGCTTACCCTGAACAAGTCGTGAACCAAGTTTGGGAACCCCTGCTCTACACCTACTTTTTAAATTCAGATTAAACATAAAAAAATAATAGCATGTAACCCTACAGTTTGACTGGAAATGTGTACTCACCGGAGGTGCTTTCTCCAGCATCACACTCTGCCGCCAACTGGTCCTGTGAAGGGACAGGTTCCAGGGTTAAAAACAGTTCTTGACTGTCAGGGAGAATGGATCCTCCACTTTCCTGCCTCACATTCTCCTCCTCCTCCTCCTCTTCCTCATCAACAATGTCCTTCTTGTTGTTGCTTGAGGTCGCCAGGGGGCTCCTGGGAGGTATCCAAGCTGTATTTAGGGGTAGTGGTGGGGACAGAACAAGAATGGCTGTTCACCTCCCTTGTCTTCTGGTACACTTTCCAAAGCTCCTTTATTTTCTCGTGGCACTACTGTGTGTCCCTGATGTAGCCCTTCTCCCTTATGTCCTGCACAATCTTGGCATATATGTCAGCATTTCTTCTGCTGAATTGGAGCTCTTCTTGCACAGACTCTTCTCCCCACACAGCAATAAGATCCACCATCTCCTGTGAACTCCATGCTGGAGCGCGTTTGTGGCCATGAGTCTCCATGATCATCTGTGCTGGTGAGCTCTCCACACTGATCAAACAGGTAATTAAAATTCAAAAGTTCCCAACGCTTTAACGGGGGAGTGGCTGTTTCCTGTGTATCTGACTGCTGTGCAGTGGAGTTGAAAGTGCTTGTGACGGGTTGTATCACAGAAACCCCCTTGGGGCTGCCAACTGATATGCTAAGACTACTTCTGCCCCTGCCTTGCCTGCCAGCTTGGGACTCCAGAACCCTGCCTGGTCGTGCCAGACATGCTTGCCAGCTACAAACACAGACCCAGGTCTGAACCACGTTCCACAAACTGCAGGTTTAACTGAAAGCTGCGTAAGAAGTGTTCCTGTCTCTAACACTCAGATGCCCAACTCCGAATGGGGTCCAAACCCCAAATAAATCTGTTTTACCCTGTATAAAGCTTATACAGAGTAAACTCATAAATTATTCACCCTCTATAACACTGATAGATATACACAGCTGTTCTCCCCCCCCCTCCATATTAATACATACTCTGGGTTAATTAATAAGTAAAAAGTGATTTTATTAAATACAAAAAGTAGGATTTAAGTTGTTCCAAGTATTAACAGACAGAACAAAGTAAATTACCGAACAAAATAAAATAAAACACGCAAATCTATGCCTAATACAGTAAGAAAGTGATTACAGATGAAACCTCACCCTCAGAGATGTTCCAATAAGCCTCTTTTACAGACTAGCCGCCTTCTAGTCTGGGTCCAGCAATCACTCACATCCCCTGTAGTTACTGTCCTTTGTCCTCATTTCTTTCAGCCTATCCACCCCAAAGGATACCTATCTCTTGAGCCAGCTGAAGACAAATGGAGAGGTCTCCCAGGGGTTTAAATAGACTTTCTCTTGTGGGTGGACATCCCTTCCTCCCCCCCATGTAGAATCCAGCTATAAAATGGAGTTTTGGAGTCACATGGGCATGTCACATGTCCATGCATGACTGAGTTCCTTACCAGCCAAGTCACATTCCTGGGAAATCTCAGATGTGGATTGGCATCTCCAAGTTCATTGTTGGCTTAAGTGTTTCTTGATTGGGCACTTACTGAGAATAGTTTTTTTTCAGGAAGCTGACCAACTGCTTCACTGAGGCTATTTAAAATTAAACAAGTACATAGCCAATATTCATAACTTCGAATATAAAAATGATACATAAATACAAATAGGAGAAATATATTCAATAGATCATAACCTTTGCAGAGATATGTTACATGGCATATGTAGCATAAAACATATTCCAGTCATGTCAGATTTCCATTCCTAAGCATATTTCCATAAAGCATTATGGGGTGCAATGTCACAGTGCTCTCCAGAGCAGTCACAGTGGAGCACTGTGGGACACCTCCTGGAGGCCAATTCATTTGAATTACACAATGCAGTGTCTACAGTATCCCCATATCGACCTGTGGATATTAAATCTAGTGCTACACCTCTCGCAGAGGTGGAGTACAGAAGTCTACTTTACAGGCCACTTAGGTCAGCAGAAGGGACTAGGTAGTGTAGACACATACAATATTAGATCAACTTAACAAGGCTTATGTCGACCTAAGTTTATAGTATAGACCAGGCCTAAGGATTCTCAAACTATGTACTAAAATAGACCAGTTCGGAGAATCTGCTTTCAACCAAAGGAGACAGCATCATTGTTGCAAACTCTGAAGATTCTTGGACTGGGAGATTATTCATGGGAATATGCCATACTTTTCTAATATTGTGTGGCCTTCCTGAGAATATCTGAACAAGGCTTTTTTCCATATGGTTTAATCACAGAAGAAGAAAAAATAATAAAAACAAAAAGCATAACACATACACTCCCTAGAAGAAGAATGTAACTGAAATGCCACAGTATGATCTAATTAGGAAAATGATTTTTACTAGTTAGTCCTCATATGTTAGCTGTGACGTAGCAAGTCATTTTACTGAGGCCCCTCTTTATAACTTGTAACCTTTCAAAATCGGGCCAAAATATATGCAGAGGGAACATACAGTTAATAATCATATTTTCATTTTAAAACTGTTCCTTTAACATTGGTTAGTTTTTTGGACAGTGTTTTGAAAAGGTATCTCAGCAAAGTGGGAGCCTAGGTTCTGCAATGTTGCAGCCATATTTCCTCCATCTCTATTAAAAAATAATATAAAAAGCTCATACAGACAAAATGCAGCAGAAACAACTTGTAGATGAGATTAATGAAATGAATCAAACAATAACACTATTTACAATTAAAAAGGGTGAACAGATGGTCTTAACAAGGCTGAAAGCGTGACATGAAATTCAGTGCAAGTGTTTGCTAAGACAGTTCTGCTTCAAGAAAACATGTCTGTTTACATTTCTAATAACAAAAATATTGTTCAATACAATTTTATTTACTGTTATATTTGCAGTAAAATTAATCTATAGTCTTTTAGTCTTGGTGTAGTAAAGATATTCAGCTTTAAATGGCTAGTGGTAGAAAATAGAGCAAATGTTGTATCTGCACAACTGGGAAGAAGACGTTCATCCAAATGGAATTAAAGCTAACTATTGAGTGTACCTGTCTGATAGTGAGTCTATGTACCACTCATCTTCCCCATGGCTGTATTTTGGCTTGAATGTATAGCTTCATCTAAACCCTTCCTACATAGCCTTAATCAGCGGCACATAGTGCTAAGTAATTTAGAATCACCTGACCCAACCAAAAATGTGACTAGGGCCACGGATTGCCATATTCACATTACACAGATTGCAATTTTAATTAACGTCAATTGAAACATGCATGTGCAATACACAGATAATGTGTTTATTTTACAGATTAATATGTCATACCTATCTAAAGCATATGTCCAGGTTTGTAAGGATCTTTAATAAGAGATATTTGCTTCTGACTCTAAACTGCCAAGCTTTTAACTTAAGCCCACAGTGGAAATGTATAAATTAGCATTCTGTAATGTTAAAAATGGCCCCCTGTGGTACAAACTGGAGTTGGTTGAAAATTTTCTGATAAAACTGTTTTGCCAGAAAATCCCGATTGGTCAAACCCGAGTGTTTCACAAAAACATCTTGGATTCAGTGAACGTTTATCAGATCACAAGAAGGTTCTGATGCAATCAGGTAGGTTTCTATTGGAAACCTTCCTGTGGGCTGCTGAGGAGCCTGGCCTTCCAGGGTCCATGGCTTGGGGCAGCCCTACCATGCAGATTGACAATTTCCCCACTGCTAATAAGTGTAGGGCAGCAATGAAACAGGCAGCACCACATGTCCATGTTTCCACAATGATTTTTTTTTGTTGTTTTGGCATCCTCAGTTCATGAGAAATTATGAAAAATTTGGTTTTGGTCTGAATCAGATCAATCTCAAACTTTCTTGTGAACTGGAAATTCTAAGTTTTGGCCAGCTAGAGTGCAAACTACATTTCCTTCTGGTAAACTGTAATTAAGAACGAGATACAGCTGTGATGTAAAACAGTAACTGAGCTAAGATGGATTCGTGCAGATGTTCATTTAGACGTTTTTGGCTTATTTCATTTATGTCCCTTATCTGAAATCTAGTCTATACTTGTAGGTCTGATAATACTGAAGAATCAAAATTCATTTTTTGTGGGAAAGAATAATGTTAATGAAGGGTAATTTTTTTTAAAAAAATAAAAACTCTGCTATACAACCATTCCTCTTGTTTTAGAAGCTGTCACAGATGTCTTGCTACAAATAGAAATGGGATACAAATTCCACAATCATTGTGCATAGTTAAAGGTCCTTAATTCCACAGTTTAAAAAATGTAATTTGGATTAAAGACCAAACAAAACTGGTTGCTGATTCTGAACCCAGTGGATGGCCTGAGCTATGTAGATTATATAACACAATAAAACAGGTAGACTTCGATATAAACTATCTCATGGTAACTGGTACTGACAGAAATAACTCACACTGAGTCAGAACAGTATTGGGTGACCCAATCATAGACTAACCATGCCAGAAGAATACAGTATAAGAATATAAGAACGGCCATCAATGGTCCATCTTTCCCAATATCCTGTCTCTGATAGTGGCCAGTGCCAGATGATTCTGGCACTTGGAGGTTTAGGGATACCCAGAGCATGAGACTGCCTCTCTGACCATCTTGGCTGATAGCCATTTGTGGCCCTATCCTCCATGAATTTATCTAATTCTTTTTTGAACCAGTTATACTTTTGGCCTTCACAATATCCCTAGCAACAAGTTCCATAGGTTGACTGCGTGTTATGAAGTATTCTCTTATGTTTGTTTTCAACCTGCTGCCGATTATTTTCATTGGGTGACTGTGATAGGGTGTACCTACATTGTACTGGTTCACCAGGGGTTAACCATGCTTTGTGGACCAAGAAGGCCATGCCCCCTTGCCCCTGCTGGGCATGCTTCAGCTGGACCAGGGTATAAAAGAGAGTCGCTTAGCTCAGTCTGGGAAGACCGCCAAAGGTAGCAGATGTGTGTTGCAGGCTTCTGCAAAGAGAATGCTCGAGCTCCAAGATGCAGAAGCCAGCCGGGCCAAAGCTCCCCCCACCAACCTGCAGCCAACCGCCACCACTGACAGAGGAGAGACAGCAAAAGCCTCACGTCTATCATACTCGGAAGGAAAAGTAGGAAGTTGCCATGGGGAACTAGACATTGACCTGGTTGTGGAACTAGGGATTGGCTCAGTGTGTTTCAGAAGGACCTCTGCTGAGCCCGTGGCGGATACATCCTCCAGAAATAAGGCCCCGGGCTGGGACCCGGTGAAGTAGGGACAGCCCAGGTCCCTTTACCCTAGCAGCCATGCACCCCGGGGTAGCGGCGCACTCTCTTCTGGCCACTAGGCCACACAGCCCTGCCTTATTGACTCTGGCCACTAGGCTGCACTGCCTTGAAGTGAAGAGTAGTCCCATTGACTGGCCACTAGGCTATGCTGTCGTGCAGCGAAGGATGATCCCTGACTCTGGCCACTAGGCCATACTGCCCTGCAGAGAAGGATAGTTCTGTTGTCTCTGGCCATTAGGCCATACTGTCCTGTATGGAAGGGTAGTTCCAGATTTAGTTTTAGTTGGGGATTGGTCCTGCTTTAAGCAGCAGGTTGGACTAGATGATCTCCTGAGGTCCCTTCCAACCCTGATATTCTATGATTCCACTGACTCTGGCCACTAGGCCATGCTGCCCTGAGAGCCAGGGCCACTACAGTAATGCAGAGATTAGGCCACTCGGGCCACTAAACCCCTACTTTAATTCTCCCACAACTCAGTGCCCTCTGACAGGGGTGCTTACCCTGCAACAACTGGTGGAGAATGTAGGCAACAATCAGGACCTGCTAAAAGGATTCAAAGATCAGGGGCCGATGAGACAGACTCCTGGCCTGAGAGACATGGAAATGGAGAAGATTTTGAAGTGGCTTCTGGAGAGTCAGCAGCAATAGGTTGCGCAGCAGCAGCAACACTAACATCAGACCCAGGTGCTCCAACAGATTGCCTTGCAACAAAAGCTCCAAGGGGTGCAACAGCAGAAGCAGCAGCAGCAGATGGTGCAGGAACTGGCCACACAACACGTGGTGCAGCAAGAGCATCTGGTGCGGCAGATGGTAGCACAGCTATGGCCAACTACACCACCTTCCCCCACCCCGAGGCCAGAAGAAGGCAGCCTTTTGGGGGACTCCTGGTAAACCTGATGAAAATGAGGCCCAGTGATGACCCCGAGGCATTCCTCATGATGTTCAAATCGGTCGCCTCTACCATCCTGTGACTGCCAGAGCACTGGGCCAATTTGTTAGTCTCTAAGGTGCCACAAGTACTCCTTTCCTCTTGGCACCATATTTAATGGTCCTACCTCAGACTGCCTACGGGAAACTCGACCCCAGAAGTCAATGGAGTACCACAAAGTGAATGCGCCCATACTGGAATAGGCCAACATCATCCCTGAGACGTACCACCAATGACTGCTGTGAATGGTACTCGCCTGGTACCAGGCTTAGGGCCGTGGCCCAACGACTCCGGGACTACTGCTGATGTTGGCTGGAACTGGAGAAGTAGACTGCAGTCCAAGTGGCGGAGACGGTGGTTCTGAAACAATTTACCCAGATCCTACCTGCTGGGGGGAAGGAATGGATACAAAGTCACTGCCCAGAAACCCTTGCTGAGGCTGTCTCTTTAATGGGAGATTACCTGGCCACCAAGGAGTCGGACTGGCCAACCTATAAACCGGGGAGCCCCAGGGACCGGGGTCATCCAGCAGAGTGAGGACCCCCACAAGACCAAGAGGGGGAGCCCCTGCCACTATCTCAGGCTGCTGGTAACAATGGCAAACCATGGCATGGTAACCATGGCATGAGGTGACAGACCAACCTGCTCCTACCCTGATGGAGAGAAGACCCATGGGGGGGACGATAAAAATTACACTGAACAGACTGCATGCTGGAGGACCTCAGGATTGGTGTTACAAGTGCGGACAAGAAGGACACTTCCAGCTGGACTGCACGTTTATGGACTATAACTGTGGAAAAGTTTGGATGGCACCACCTTCCCCCACTCCCAACGTTGCTGATGAGTGCCTGAAGATCTTCACCAGGGTCAGAATCCCTCGGGAGATACTAATGGAACATGGGACCAATGTGACATCCAAGCTAATGGCAGAGCTACACCACTTGTTGAACATTTTCACCCTCAAAGTGTTGGTTTGTCACCCCCGGATAGATGGGCTGGTAGAGAAGTTCAACTGAACCTTGAAGATGATGCGAAAAAAAAATCGTGGAGGATAACCCATGATACTGGCATAAGTTGCTGCCCGCACCATTCTTCGCAGTGCAAGAAGTTTCTCAAGCATCCATGTGTTTTTCCCCATTTGAACTCCTCTATGGGAGGCAACCCAGGGGAATGCTAGACCTCCTGAGGGAGACCTGGGAGGAGCAAGAGACCAGGGAGAGGGGATCAGTCCACTTAATATTGCAACTGTGGGAGTTGCTCCAGGTGCTTGAGATGTTTGCCCAAGAGAACCTGTTGCATGCACAACAGGAACAAGAGGTCCAGTACAACTGAGGGATGAAGCTGTAGGGGAGGCAGGTCTGTTATACCAATAAAATAAAAACCAGCAGGATCTTATTAAAAGGGAAAAGGCAAAATGCCACATTTATTGTGAATACAGAAAGAATCATAGTAAGCAGTTAGTTATAGCTATAACTTTCCATTCAATTTCATATTTATTCACACATTCATTCATTCACACACACACACACACACAGGTTCTGCAAGGTTGTTATCATAGTTACCAGCCTTAGAGTTGCTCATGCCAAGCCACTGGCCAGGTGGTCTGGACATGAGGAGGGAGCAGGGCCTTGTCAGGTGCTCATCTGATGCTCCTGGAAGTTGGTTTGCAGAATCAGACCCCAAAGATCTCACTTTCTAGAGTCCATTTTTATAGGAATTGCTTCCTATGCCAGTCTATGGGAATTGCTTCATCATGCTGTTGCTGGATCAATCAGCAGATGGCACATTTCTGATGGCTCCGTGCTGATGTTATCTTGTTCCTTGGTTCTCCCATTCTTGAGGCTGTTGGGTGAATTCCAGTCTGCCGATGGACCCTGGATTCTTAGGCTGGCACCTCCCTGATCATTCATTTATTATCCACACCAAGCATCCATCCACGTACATCCTCTATCTCTATTTTAATCACAACTGTTAACAAAGCGAGATGAATACAACAAAAGGGCGGGGAGTCTCTTGCTGCTGTTTCTGTTGTTACAGAGTATTGCTTTGAGTCTCTCTCTGTGTCAGTAGTTGTTGTTACAAAGAATTGCTTTGAGAACAGACTCTGTTTTAGAATGTACTAGCACAATTAGCAACTTGCAAGTTTCACACATAGAGGGAGAGAAAGAGTACCAAAAACCAAGAGACCTCTTAATTAGTAATACCCTGGAATTTACACTATGGGGAATCAAACTCATTTGTGATTTTAATACAGAACTTCTTTAATATGATCCAACATAATCTTCTGTTGCTGCCCTCCTCCAAATCTAAGCTATTGGCCAAATGGAAAGACCCCTTTGAGGTGACATGTGAGTAGGACCATAGATGACGAAATCTGGTTACCCTGGCGGTAGAGAGAGGTATGGAACTATCACGAGAACCTCCTCTAGGCCTGGATGGCCCAGGAAATCCTGCTGATAGCCCCTTGCCCACTGGAGGTGGGGCCACTGGCCAAAGAACCTGCTGATACCAGACCCATTGCAACCGGGCAAGAGCTTGAAACCGAGCAACAGGAACTGGTGCAGTGGCTGGTACAGGCCTTCCCCACCATATTGTTGCCCCTTCTCAGACAGAAGGACACGACTAGCTATATCATCCCCATCCCCAGCCAGAAGGTAAGAGGCAACCACTCCCCAAGAAAATGTGGGGAATTGTCCAGAACTGGAAATGATGCTGGCCAAGGTGGTAGAGAAATCCCAGAGCAAGTGGCAGAGTTCCATAGTCCTGAAGTCCAATGGGGTCATCGGATTTTGCATCTACTTCAGGAAGATGAACACCATGTCTCAGTTCAACACCTACCCAATGCTTCGGGTGGATGAACTCCTTGAGTGGCTGTGTAGTGCAGAGTTAATCTCAATGTTAGATCTAAGTAAGGGGTATTGGCAGATACGTCTGACGCCAGCCTCCTACAAGAAGACTGCCTTC
Source organism: Eretmochelys imbricata (assembly GCF_965152235.1). Taxonomy (NCBI): domain Eukaryota; kingdom Metazoa; phylum Chordata; order Testudines; family Cheloniidae; genus Eretmochelys; species Eretmochelys imbricata. The sequence continues at coordinate 96,533,526 of NC_135572.1, forward strand.
CCTACTCCTTTCAGCTTGTACCAATTTGTCACAATGCTATTCAGGCTGTATGGGATTACGGCCACCTTTCAGCAGCTGATGCACCAAATATTGCAACCACATAATCCATATACAGCCGCATACATTGATGATATTGTCATCCACAGCACTAGCTGGGAGGAATGTCTCCAGCATCTCACCAATGTCTTACAAGCCCTAGGAGACATGGGACTCACCGTGAGCCCAGCCAAGTCCCTCCTTGGATAGTGAGAGGTGACCTACTTAGGGTACATGATAGGAAGGGGAAAACTACGCCAGTTGGTAGACAACGTGCAAGCCTTGTGAGACTCCCCTAACCCTACAACAAAAAAGCAGGTATGACAGTTCCTTGGGCTGGTTGGATATTATCATCGCTTCATGCCAAACTTTGTGATACTGGCAGTCCTGTTGTTGGATTGGACAAAGATCTCCCAGCCATGGAAAATCCATTTGTTCGATGAGTATGAGGAAGACTTCTGGGTCCTGAGAGAACAGCTAACCCAGGAGCCGGACCTGTCCCATCCGGACTTCATAAAGCCATTTGTCCTCCAGACGGATACTTTGGAGGTGGGGCTTGGAACAGTACTTGCAAAAGAAATAGATGCAGAGGAGCACCCAATCCTTTGTCTAAGCTGCAAACTGTTGCCCCAGGAAACCTGCTACTCCAGAGAGGGAGGTCCTGGCTGTCAAGTGGGCAATCGATGCCCTAAGATATTACCTGTAGGGAACCCCTTTCAACTGGTCACCAAACACTCACCCCTCCGGTGGACCAATAGCATGAAGGACACCAATGCCTGGATTATAAGGCGGTACCTCTTGCTTCAGCCCTATGACTTTTGTGTATTACATCAGCCAGGGAAGGCCCAGGCAAACGCGGAGTTCTTCTCCTGAGTGGGAGAAAAGGAAGAGGAAGGGTCACAACTGGATACTCTCTAATGGGGGAGGGTGTCTGACAGGGTACATCTACCCCACGCTGGTACAGAAGGAGCTAACCATGCTCTGTGTGCTGATTCTGGCCACTGTGCCGCACTGCCCTGTGTAGCAGGTAGTCTCATTGACTCTGGCCACTAAGCCATGCTGCCCTGGGAGCCAGGGCCACTACGGACAAGGAGATTAGGTCACTTGGGCCACCAAACCCCTACTTTAATTCCCCCACAACCCCAGGCCACTTTCACAGTGGTACCTACCACACAAGTGACCCCTAGTTCTTGTGTTATATGAAAAGGTAAACGGCATTTCTGTAGTCATTTTCTCTATATCAGTCATTATTTTATAGACCTTTATTATTTTCCCCTTCAGTCATCTCTTTTCTAAAGTGAACGGTCCCAGTCTTTTTAATCTCGTTCTATATGGAAACTGTTCCTGCCCCCTAATCATTTTTGTTGTCCTCCTCTGCACCTTTTCCAATTCTAATATAGCTTCTTTTTTTTTTTTGAGATAGGGTGACCTGAACTGCATTCAGTATAAAAGGTGTGGGTATACTTTGGAGTTATATAGTGATATGGTATTTTCTGTTTTGTGTATCCCTTTCCTAATGGTGCCTAACATTCTGTTAGCTTTTTTGTCTACTGTTGCACACTGAATGGATCTTTTCCGAGAACTATCCACAGTGACTCCGAAATCTCTTTCTTCAATGGTAACAGCTAATTTAGAACTCATCGTTTTGTATGTAAAGTTGGGATTATTTTTTCCACTGTGCATTACTTTGCATTTATCAACATTGAATTTCAGCTGCCATTTTGTTGCCCAATCACCCCATTTTGTGAGATCCCTTAGTAACTTTTTGCAGTCACCACTGGATTTAACTATCTTGAGTAATTTTGTATCATCTGCACATTTTGCCATCTCCCTGTTTATCCCCTTTTCCAGATTATTTATGAATATGTTGAACAGCACTGGTCCCAGTAAAGATCCTTGGGAGAATCCTGCTATTTTCATCTCTCTATTATGAAAACTGACTATTTCTTCCTATCCATTATTTCCTATCTTTAATCAGTTACTGATCCCTGAGAGGGTCTTCTCTCTTATCTCAAGATTGCTTAATTGGTTTAAGAGCCTATGGAGCGGGACCTTGTCAAAGACTTTCTCTAAATCCAACCACACTATATTGAGTGGATTAGCCTAGCCCACGTTTGTTGACTCCCTCACAGAATCCTAATAGATTGGTGAGGCATGAGTTCTCTTTACAGAAGCCATGTTGACTCTTCCCCAACAAATCATGTTTATCTATCTGTCTGATAATTGTGTTCTTCTCTATAGTTCCAAGCAGTTTGCCTTGTACTGAAGTTAAGCTTACTGGCCTGTAATCGTCTGTAGTTTTGAGGGTTTTTTTTAAACTGGCTTTATATTCGCTACCCTCCAGTCATTTGGTTGATTTAAGTAATAGCTTATATACTATAGTATATATAGTATATATTTAAGTAATAGCTTAATACTTATAGTTAGTAGTTCTGCAATTTCATAATTGGATTCTTTCAGAACTCTTGGGTGAATACGATCTGGACTTGATGACTTATTAATAGTTTAATTTCTCATTTTGTTCAAAAAAATTCCTCTGAAGATACCTCCATTTGGGACAGTTCCTTAGATTTGTCACCAAAAAATAATAGTACAGATGTGGGGATCTTCCCTACATACTTTGCAGTGAAGACTGATGTAAAGAATTCATTTAGCTTCTCTGCAATGGACTTGTCTTCCTTGAATGCTCCTTTAGCACCTTGATAATTCAGCTGTCTCAGTGTTTCTGCTTCTGATGTACTTTTTTCTGTTCTTTTTTTCACTTCAGTACTGGGCAAAGTAGTTTCAACGATAGTTTCAACCATCGTAAAGAACAAAATTGTCAGACAAATAGATTAACATAATTTTGGGAAATCGTCAACATGATTTTTGTAAAAGGAAATCATGCCTCACCAATCTACTAGAATTCTTTGAGGGGGTCAACAAGCATGTGGACAAAGGAGATCCAGTGGATAGTGTATTTAGATTTTTCAGAAAGCCTTTGACAAGGTTCCTCACCAAAGGCTCCTAAGCAAAATAAGCAGTCATGGGATAAGAGGGAAGGTTAACTCATGGATTGGTAACTGGTTAAAAGATAGGAAACAAAGGGTAGGAATAAATGGTCAGTTTTCAGAATGGAGAGAGGTAAATAGTGGTGTCCCTCAGGGATCTGTACGGGGCCCAGTCCTGTTTAACATATTCATAAATGATCTGGAAAAAGGGGTAAACAGTGAGGTGGCAAAATTTGCAGATGATACAAAACTAGTGACTGAGCAACAAAATGGCAGATTAAATTTAATGTTGACAAATGCAAAGTAATGCACATTGGAAAACATAATCCTAACTATACATATACAATGATGGGGGGGTCTACATTAGCTGTTACCACTCAAGAAAGAGATCTTGGAGTTATTGTGGATAGTTCTCTGAAAACATACACTCAGTGTGCTGCGGCAGTCAAAAAAGCGAACAGAATGGTGGGAATCATCAACAAAGGGATAGATAATAAGACAGAAAATATCATATTGCCTCTATATAAATCCATGGTATGCCCACACCTTGAATACTGCATGCAGATGTCGTTGCCCCATATCAAAAAAGATATATTAGAATTGGAAAAGGTGCAGAAAAGGGCTGCAAAAATTATTAGGGGTATAGAACGGCTTCCGTATGGGGAGAGATTAATCAGACTGGGACTTTTCAGCTTGGAAAAGGGGCGACTAAGGCGGGATATGATAGAGGTCTATAAAATCATGAGTGGTATAGAGAAAGTAAATAAGGAAGCGTTGTTTACTCCTTCTCATAATACAAGAACAACGGGCCACCAAATGAAATTAATAGGTAGCTGGTTTAAAACAAACACAAGAAAGTATTTTTTCACGCAATTCACTGTCAAACTCTGGAACTCAGAGGGTGTTGTGAAAGCCACTATTATAACGGGTTTCAAAAGGGAGCTAGATAGATTCATGGAAGATATATCCATCAATGGCTATTAGCCAAGATGGACAGGAATGGTGTCCCTAGCCTCTGTTTGCCAGAAGCTGGGATTGGGTGACAGGGAATGGATCACTTGATGATAACCTGTCTGTTCATTCCCTTTGGAGCACCTGCCATTGGCCACTGTCAGAGGACAGGATATTGGGCTTGACTGACCTTTGGTGTGACCCAGTATGGCCGCTCTTGTGTTCTTATGTAGTTTTTGTGTCCTGGGCTAGTTGTTCTTTGAATCCTTTCTTGACTTGCCTTATTTCACTTTTACACTTGACTTTCCAGAGTTTATCCTTTCTATTTTCATCACTATGATTATACTTCCAATTTTAAATAGGTGCCTTTTGGCCTCTAAATGCCTCTTTCTCTGCTGTTTAGCCATGGTGGCGTTTTTTTGGTCCTCTCAGGATTTTTTTATTTTTAATGTGGGGTATACATTTAGTTTTAGCATCTATTATGGTGTTTTTAAATAGTCTCCAGGCAGTTTGTAGACCTTTCATCCTTGTGACTCTTCCAATTAATTTCTGTTTTACTAGCATCCTCATTTTTGAAGTGATATGCTTCTGAGGTGGGTTTATGTGGTAGCATTTTTTTCCTGCTACAAAGGTTTTTTTTTTTTAGTTACATTATGGTTTCTATCACCTAGAGATTCAGCTATATCCCCTCCTGCACTGAATCCTGTGCTCAGCTTAGGACTAAATAAAAAATTGCCTTTCCCCTACTGGGGAGCAGGACAAGCTGCTCCAAGAAGCAGTCATTTATGGTGTCTAGAAATTTCATTTCTGCACCCCTTACTGAAGGGACATATACCCAGACAATATGATAATTGTTGAAATTTCCTCTTATTATTCTAGTTTTTGCCTTTGCTGCCTCCCTGAGCATTTCAATTACTGTCACCATCTTGGTTAGCTGATCGGTAGTATGTTCCCACTGTTATACTCTTATTGTTCAAGCATGGCATTTTTATCCATAGAGATTCTATGTCACAGTGATTCATTTAAGATTTTTACCTTATTTGATTCTGTTGTCTTTCACATACAGTGCCATTTCACCACCAGCGCAACCTACTCTGTCATTCCAATATATTTTGTACCCTAGTATTACCATGAACTATTGATTATCCTCAGTCCACCAAGTTTCTATTATGCCTGTGATATCAATATCCTCATTTAATGCCACGCAGTCTAGTTCACCCATAGTATTTAGACTTCTAGCATTTGAATATAAGCACTTGTACATTTTATCACTATTCAGTTGATTATCTTCATGTGTTATATTTAAATGAGACTCTTTTAAAGTCTGTTGACTCCTTGACTGTTCCTAAGTAGCTCCTACTTGTTCTTTACCACCTTCTTTCCCATCCTCTTTACTAGAATATAGAGTTCCCCCTTTAATAAATTCATCCCTAAGGGATGTCTCTGACCTAATCATATGCTCCTCTGCACCTATCGGCTTTCCCCCAGCCCTTAGTTTAAAAAATCCTCTACCACCTTTTTAATTGCACATGCCAGCAGTCTGGTTCCATTTTTATGTAGGTGGAACCCATCCTTCCTATATACAGCCTGTCTTCCTGAAAGGTTCCCCAGTTCCTAATAAACCTCTTCCCTACACCATTGTGTGATCCACACACTGAAACCTTGCAATTCTGCCTGTCTTCCTGGCCCTGCACATGGAATTGGAAGCATTTCAAACAATGCTTCCATGGATGTCCTGGTCTTTAATTTATTGCCTTGCTGCCTAAATCTGGCTTTCGGGATCTCTTTTCTACTTTTCCTTATCCCATTGGTACCTTATGTACCACAACCACCAGCTTCTCCCCAGCACTTCAAATATATTCTGTCTAAATTTCTTGTGATATCTGCAACCTTTGCACCTGGCAGGGAATTTACCACACAGTTCTCCCAGTCATCACAACAGAATTATATATATTTCTAATAATCAAATCCCCATAACTATTACCTAACTCTTCCTAGCATCTGGGGTTCTGTTCCCCTGGAGTGGACAGTGCTTTAAAAGCGCTCTCCATCTTGGATTTTCTTATACTGCACTCACCGCCATGGCATCTGAAAGCCCAATACTAATGTATAACTTAAATTGGCACAATTCAATAAATTGGGGATCCTCAAACAACCAGGGAGTCCTTTAATGCCAACTGGCAGTGGGCATACCATTCCCTAACTCACATCAGGCCTGACTCATTCATTCCCCCAACACACTGTGGTCATAAACAGTATCTAAAAGGTGTCATGTAAGATATCCTATGGAAACTGATAACACGATGGCCATTAATAGTATCACATGATGTGGTTATTGGATATGTATGAAGAATTCTAGAAATGTGCTGGAAATATGTTTTTAAAAGATGTTCTGCAAGCAGTGCATAAGCCCAGCTTGCCCTAGGCAAAGGAATATTGTTTCACCTGATTTCCTCTGTCTCCAATGTAAATTGAGCCAGGTAATACTTCAGAGGACATTGTCAGAGGACAATGAAAACTACCTCTACAAATACTGTAAAAAAAAAAAAAAAAAGTTATCAAGCTAAATGAGCGTGGCGGGAGGGAGAGACCACTTAACAATCACAATGGGGGATAGAAGCAGCACCCTCAGGAAGCCTTCCTGGCTCTTGAAACAGAAACAATAGACTTTGGAAAATATAAGCAGAAACAGAAAGCCATTTTGGTAGCTGTTACCTAGTTGAGAAAGGAGGAGCGGTGCTCTTTGAGATCATATAAAGTGCATCCTCTTGGTCTGAAAACCAAGAGTAGCTGGAACTGAGTATAGGTGAGAAACCTGCTTAGACAACGATTGTAACTTGTTTAAATTAAGTTTTAGCCACCAGAAGGCATGTTTTGTTTCATTTTACCAGAAACCATACCTGTGTCTTCTGTTCTTACACATTATCACTTAAATAACTGTTCTTTGTTAATAAACTTATTCTTGTTTTATTATGGATACCATCTCAGTGCTGTGTATTAAGATGAAGGGTGAAGTCCTCAGCTAAACTTAACAGGCTGATGTGTATTCTGGCTATTTGGAGGCAGCAAACTTAATAACTTCTGAGAGTATCCAATGAGAGGGACCGGACACTGCAGAGGAGATGGTTTTGGGGAGATGGGACTAGAAAGGCTCTTGGTGTCACACTGCAAGGAGTAACCAGGTTGGTGGAAGCCAGGGAGAGATCACTGCGCTGTGAGTAGGCTGCTGGTGTTAGGTCTCTGAGCCAAAGCTGCACCCAGGGTTCCTTCGAAGGTAGGAACCCCTTACTGATCTGGGTGAAACCCCAAATCACACCAAGTTTTTTGCATTGTGCATCACATTAATATAATGTAATAGATTTTATTGTGTGCCACACATTCACAGCTAACTCCTCCTGTTTGTAATTGCCTAACAACCCTGTGGAAACTGCAGCAATTAGTTATGTGGAAAAGTAATATTAGGACAGTATTTAATATGTTCTTAGCTGCAACTTAATATCTGGAAACAAGGAGGAGGAACCACTAACAAATACAGTGTGGATCACTGTTTGCTGAAGTTCTCACTAAATCATTATATACCTATTGTAAAGCAGATTCTCTGTTTAGGTAAACTCTCAATCCTGATTTGAATTTTTATATATGTTAAAATGAACAAGAGGAGTTTGTATCTGAATATAAATGGCTTTTTTCAAGCACTTTGCATGTTAAAAAAAGCTTAAATAGGAAAACTTATGAAAATTTTATATTTTCTCAGCTGATGAAGATTCCTCAGCCAGGAAGTTATTAGTGCTAGTTTAAGATTAGAATCTTTCCAGTTACCTTGGAGAGACTCACTATTCCATGAATCGTTGGTGTCATTGCAGGTAAACAGTCTTTCAGCACCCAGGTAGGAACTGGATCCAAAGTACGTGTCATTGTCCTCAAGCCATGTATCACAGTCAGTAGATCCTTTACAGAAACCTCATTAAGTTTCTTACAAACCATGGGTGGCAAATTTGGAGAAAAAATGAGAGATGAAGGAAAGTAATTAAAAAGTAATTTATCCCCAGATATGCCCCACAGAGGCTAGTTGTTGGAGATCAGCCCTTACTATGAATGAATTTCATTTACGTTTCTTTATCCTGCTTTGGTAACTACAGAATGCCAAAAATATACCTTTTTACAAGCTTTAAGAAACAGTAGAATACTTTTCACCGTACTTTGGGTATTTTTCTTGACATGTGCTCAATCCTATTATCCATCTGGTTGCCTCTTAGTACATGGCTACCTCACTTATCTTTTATTGTTCTCTAATTTTAATCCATAAATAACAGAATTTCAGAAAACGTAATTCTTTTAATCTATCACTGAAAGTAATGAGCAGAAAATTAACTAAAGGAAACTATAGCTGTGAACAGATGGCCAAGTACTGGCTGATAATGGTTGACAGGCAGTTTTTCATCACAACCTGCATGTAGACTGTTGCTTAAGAAAAAGATTACACCCCATTCATTAATATTCCATAAACTTCATGGTGTGAAAACTGATTTGAAACACCAACCAACTTCTTATCCTTTATTATGGCCCCAAATCAACAAAGCCCTTAAGCATGTGCTGAGAGAGAACACATGAGCCGTCCTACTGACTTTATGGGGCTGACCCAAAGCCCATATTCAAATCAATGGGAAGCTTTCCATTGACTTGTGTGGTCTTTGGATCAGTTCCTGTGTGCTTAAAGTTAGGTATGTGCTTAAGTGGTTTGCTGAATCAGACCTGAAAAAAGAAGTTCAGTGGGTGCAGAGCCTCTGAATTTGATATGTTTTTTCTTTTGCACAGCCATCTTGGTGATGACTTCTAGGAACTCTAGGTGGATAGATGACTTGCGTGGATGATTACTTCATCAATCTTTGTTTCACTTAAGACTTGCATTTTGGGGAGAGGTTTTATTTTCAATCTCCTTAAACTGAAGAACTTTTAGAAGAGTTTGAAAAATGGTCAATGGTAAGTTCCCATGAGAGCAATTGATACTGTAGGTACTATTTCTATGGTAACTGTAGAGAACAGGAAAAGAGTTGAATACAAAGTTTCATCCATCTTAATTTAATTTGGGACATGTTTTTTGCCCCCCAGGGTCAGTTTTCATTTAACAAGTTATTAAGCAGTCTCCAGAATGAAGATTGAGGAAGCAAATGTTTTCATAGACACAGCACTGTGTTCCTTTTTCACAGCACATTACTTTTCAACTTTGATTCAGATATCAGGGATTTCGTTTTTTCAATAGCAATTTCATTGTGTTACAGGTTTTCTGTGAGAGAACTAGAGTACATTCATGTGCAGTTCATCATTATTCCATTGGAATTCATTGCAAAGCTGGGTCCTGATGTCTTGGTGATCATTATAGTTTTCTTCACTAATAAAAATGCTAATACAGTGATACGAGCATCTTTTTCCAATGACTTGTTCATCTGGAGCCAGTTATTTTTTGTTTCCTTGAGTCATGTAACTGCTGCTTTTTCCTATATAGTCATATAAAATTATAAAATTGACTAGCAAAATGCTGATTTCTTCTTCTTCAAGCAGTATGTAAAATATTAGAGCCATAATTTTAGTATTGTCTCTTTCCATGAAAGATACCAAAGATGTATTGATTACTGTAGTGGGGTGGGTGCCCCACTCCTATACTAGAGGGGGCTCCAGCAGGCCAGAGGGGCTGTGCGGGCGGGCAGCCAATCAGAGAAGGCCTGCTAGGGAGCCAATCAGAGGCTGAGTAAGAGATAGCCAATCAGGGCCAGGCTCAGCCCTATATAAAGGTTGCCCAGGACGAGAGCAGGCAGTCTCTCCCAGGCCTTCAGAGGGTGAAGGTCTGTCTCCTGTTTGAGGGGACCAGCACCAGGGACAGCACGGCGCGGGGAGCAGAAGGAACTCCAGCCCAGTATCTGCCAGGCTGCAGATGAAGGGGTTGAAGGGGAAGCGACCCAGGGAGAGAGGAGGACAAGGGGAGAGAAGTAGGACAGGAAGGCACCAAGACAGGGTGAGAGATGGATGGGACACCACCAGTGGAGGGCGCTCCACACTGGACTGAGCTAATTCCCTGATGAGTCAGCAGGAGGTGCTGCGGTGGTGTCATAATTACCTAGAATGTTTGCAAAATCTTCTAGTGCCTGATCCTGTAAACGTAACTTACAAGCACATATGACTCAGTGGAACTGTACATACAAATACTTTTATGTAACTTTCTAGGATCAGTTTCTTAAAAGATTCTCCCTTTATTCATATAGTTTGGCCCAGTATGTATTTATGTATGATTAAATTGCATGGTAAATATTGGGATAATGAAAGTTTCTGTTATGTTATGAAAAATTAAACCACGGTATTTACTAATGTCAAGTCTATTGGCATGTTAGCAACAGAACTTTATAAAAAGGTTATTTTTCTGTGTCCTCCTGAATGTTTTAAACACTATATAAGCCTTTGTAGATCTCCAGCAAAAAGACATGAGGGTGAAAAAGTATGCTATATAGCTCTTGTAATATACTGAATATATGACCTCATATAAGGTAGAAATAGAATAAATACTGTAGGGAACAACTGTGCAGTGGAAGAGACAGAATGACAGTACATTGGTCTCCACACAGTTATTTCCTATTTAGAGTATTGGAGAAAACTATAGATTATAATGTAAATATTTATATTTAATATTAACATATTAGCATTCTCATGGTGACCACTCTAACTCAGATATCACTGTGGAGTAATTGCAATTTCACTTTATAATTGTGACATTACCTCGGGTACAGTCTGGATGGATGAACAGCTGTGTCCCCTCAGTTCTCCAGCCTTTTCCTTTTACACGGCTTTGCTTCAGAGCTACCTCTTCTGGTCTGCTCACGTACAGCCCCCAGCATATTCTATATGTTAAGGGAGTTTATTTATTATTAATATATTATATCTGTTAAGGGAGTTGTGTGTGTTAAGCCATTTCTTTTGTCTGAGCAGTGAAAATTTTGCGGAGGTTCCTGTATTGCAAAGCAGCAAACAAAACTAAAGTTCAAATCCAGGCTTACTTTTCATGGCCACGTCTTCCTCAGTGGATGCTTTGGCTAGGGGATTTCCCAAGGAAAGAACAGAGGACTGAGGCAGGGATGGGGAACAATGTTTAAATGTTTTTAAGCTCTGAATTTCCAGTATGGGGAGAGATCAACACAGCCACTTCTTGGTGAAGAAATCATGGTGGTTTAGATGAGGGTTCTGAAAGAGGGAATTTATGACTTCCCCTGTTCAAGGACTCAGGACTTATGTACATTCTGTGTGTGTTTAAAAAAAATTAACCAGAAAATGCTATGGAAATTGGCTACTGTTTGGCAATGGGGCAACAATAATAGAGTCCAAATTCTTGGACTCTTTCAAGATGTCTTGACTATCCTTCAGATCAGAACCACAAATGCAGTCCCCTAAATAACAAACCCAAGTGTCTCTTTAGACAGTTTGTTGGCTGGAGTGAAACAAAATTTATCAAAGTCCAGGTATGCAGGACTACATCCCCCATCCCAGTCTCCTGCCAGCTCACCTTCCTTCCTTAAGTTAAAGGGAGTCTAACCAGCTTTTAGCTCTTTCCCAGCTTTGTCTATTAACTCTTGCCTTTTAGGGAGGAGTTCTAGAGCTTCCTGGCCCAGCCACCTCTGGACCCAGAGGGATTCTATGCCCTGCCATTGGGATCAGTCCCAAAACAAGAATAGTGAAGAGTTAGTACACATCCCAAGTACACATCTGTTGTGAAACGGAAGAAACTTTTCACAAAATTCTCATGAATAACTACATCTATTATGGAATCATAGAAATGTAGGACCGGAAGGGACCTTGAGTGATCATCTAGGTCAGCCCCGCACCCCCCACCCCAGCCCCTGAGGCAGGGCCAAGTAAATTTAGACCATCCCTGGCTGGTATTTATATCACCTGTTCTTAAAAGCCTCCAGTGAGGGTGATTCCACAATCTTCCTTGGTGATATATTCCAGTACTTAACTGTCCTAATAGTTAGGAAAAAAAATTCCCTAAAATCTAACCTAAATCTCCCTTGCAGATTAGTACTTGTCCTATCTTTGGGGGACATGGAGAACAATTGATCACCTTCCTGTTTAGAACAGCCATTAACATATTTGTGGTCTTTTCTCATATTAGACATGTCCTGTTTTTTTAAACTTTTCCTCATAGGTCAGGTTTTTACCATTTTTGTCGCTCTCATCTAGTCTCTCTCCAACTTGTTCACATCTTTACTAAAGTGTGGTGCCCAAATTTAGAGGCAATATTCTAGCTGATAACCCCAACATCCTTTCCAGCAGTGCTACTGCCTAGCCAATAAATTCCCCATGTTGTAGTTGAGCATGTGATTTTTTTCCTTCCTAAATGTAGTACTTTGCACTTGTCTTTATTGAAATTCATCTTGTTGGTTTCAGACCAATTCTTTTATTATTCAAGGTCATTTTCAATTCTAACCTTGTTGTCCAAAGTACTTGCAACCACTCCCAGTTTGGTGAAATCAGCATTGGTTCATGAATGAAAGGGCAGGGCTCTATTCATATGTATTCATTCAGATAATGTATTCATGATTTTACACTACGAAATTTGTTGGCATATCAAATTTCATCTCAGTTTAACAGCTACTGATTATTTAGCTAGTTGGTGGTTGTGCATGAGCTCTGAAAATATTTTCTCTTGGTGAAGAGAGAACAGCTTCTTCTGTGTCTTGTAGGTTTTAATCACAGACATGTTAAAATTAGTTAAATAATGTGTTGCAAAATGTTAATCAAGGTGGTATTAAAACAGTCTGTAGGTCGTCTTTTATTTTAGTATAATTTTACAGATTTATTACAATTTTACATACATTTTCTCAACTATTGACTCTCTCCCAGCAAACACAATCACCTTCAGCATTCTCTTTGCTGTTCAGAGAACAATTTCAGTATATTTATTATTAATAATGCATCGACATTATCAAATAGATGAAAAGTGTTTTTTCAAGAAACTATTTTTAGTGCCTGTAAACACTGAGAGTGTAACTTTCTAAAGTGTTTCTCTATATTAAATAAAAAAAATACAGTCCAATAATACTTATTTTGGAAGTCTCTGCAAAAGTAATTCAGTGCTTTGCAGCAGACCCACCGTTTTTGGAGGAAAGATCAGCCAAACTGTCAATGCCATTTTATTGTATAAAGTTGCAGGCTGGAGTTCTTAAAGGACACAGGAGAGTCAGATCCCAGGGTCTCAAGTCTGGCACACAGAAAATGAGATGCAATCAGTGACCACTAGTGAAATATTTGGTTTCAGTGAGTTACTCAGTCTCACCCAGGAAGTTGCTGGCAGAGGCAATGATAGACTCCAGTTCTCCAGGGCAGCATTCAACTCTCTTCACTATGAGACCATCCATTCTCTTCCTTGAAGTTCCCTGACCCCTTCATACAGACCTTCCACCTTCAACAAATGAAGCAGGGGGTCCTACTGACAACAGCCTCCTTCACTACACAACTCTGCTCCTTCCCCAGAGCAGGTCCATCCTGTGCACTAACTCAGGGAGTGGTGTGTGGGGGAAAAAATAGTCTGGGCCATATAATTAAAGACTGCATCAGAGTGCTTATGCATATAGTTAGATTCTTGGGGAAATTTAGTTGCTAAAATCTAAGTCCCTACTGAGCATGTCTGAACTGTGATTTTTTTCAAAGGCTTTTAACTTGATCAAATTTGGGCAGATTTTCCTGGGGACAGCAAAAGTCAGAACCTAAAACAAAGGCCGTTCCCCTCCAAAACTTCAAGTCCTTGCTCCAAAGCCTGGGGTGCAGGGGAGGTACTACAACTATTCAGAGAAAAGGTCACCAGAATTTTTAAATACAGACAATGCATTTTCTCTTTGTCTCATTCTTGGAAATTGATGAACTGTTGTGGCTACAAATTTCCAAACTAATTCAGCCTGAGGTAGACACCCACCATGATGATTTTCAGCCCAAATGCTCAAGGTTTCTCACAGTTATAGGTAATTGAAAACAGGGTCTTTTAATGGCAGTTAAAATGGGCAAGGTTAATAATAGGCAGTGCTCCCACCCACAACTATAATCTAGTAATCTTTTACAGTGCATTGCATTTTTTCATCCCAGTGAATTACTTTGTACCTAGGTTCCAGTAATTCTGTTGCCTATAATTAGGTGAGATGGGCTCAGTGTTTCAAGTCCAATGTAGTCTCCAACTTTGGAAGGGATTTATGTAGTTGAGCATTTTCCTTGTTTTGGGACAATCTGCCTTGCCATGCAGTCTCTATCTGCCAACTCTGAGTGAGGTATATTTACTATAATCTACAACTGCAGCATTAGGAGATTAATCCACCTTTTAGTGTGATCTCATCACATATGCATACTACTTAGCAGTGATACCAGACAATATCTACAGTTGCAGTGGTGTCCCTCACAATAACAGTGCCTTAGTTCAGAGGATAGCAAAATGCCTTACAGACAATAATGAATTATGTCTCACAACACCCCTGCAAGGTAATTAAGCAATATTAAGCAATATCCCCATATTACAGATGGGAGAAACTGAGGCAAGCAGAGGCTATTTCCCAAAGACACCCTGCAATTCAGTGGCAAAATGTCATGGCAGTTTCAGTGTAGTCACTGTTCACATCACAAAACCGTGATCTGGTTTGATGTAGGTGGCATACAGTTTTCACAGAAAGCTCATCATTGAAGTGGGAAGGGTGAGGTAGGTCAGGACCAAAATACCACTGGTCTATTTCCTGTGTAGGGATGCTTGCTCTGGGAAAAGCCTTTAGTCCCAGGCTTTCATCAGTACCAAATTCCCATGCTGACTACTCTGTACTGCAAGGTAATATTGTAAACTATACAAAAATAAAGCTTTTCAAGAACAATTCCTGGATCTAATTTGAATAAAATTATTTATCTCCACATTAAAGTTAAGTCTGTAAACAGAGCTTATAACCTCCTGCTAAAAACTCTATGCATATGACAATCACGTGTATAGGTTTGCATGCTCTGGGGATGGATTGTATCTCCAAAATGAGACTCCTATGGAAAATGTTCTAATTATTGCACTAAAATGCTGTGCCTTGTAGCTTCTTATCACTACAGGAATTAGGCTTCTGTTGCCTGTAGAATCCTCCCTGTATTGTATAAACCAGTGAAGTGGTTAGTATTACAATTTTCAGAGTAGCAGCCGTGTTACTCTGTATCCGTAAAAAGAAAAGGAGTACTTGTGACACCTTAGAGACTAACAAATTTATTAGAGCATAAGCTTTTTTGAGCTACAGCTCACTTCATCGGATGCATTCAGTGGAAAATACAGTGGGGAGATTTATATACACAGAGAACATGAAACAATGGGTGTTAGCATACACACTGTAAGGAGAGTGATCAGGTAAGGTGAGCTATTACCAGCAGGAAAGCAGGGGGGGAAACCTTTTGTAGTGATGATCAAGGTGGGCCATTTCCAGCAGTTAACAATAACTTCTGAGGAACGGTGGGGGTAATAAACATGGGGAAATAATTTTACTTTGTATAATGACCCATCCACTCCCAGTCTTTATTCAAGCCTAAGTTAATTGTATCCTGTTTGCAAATTAATTCCAATTCAGCAGTCTCTCCTTGGAGTCTGTCTTTGAAGTTTTTTTGTTGAAGAATTGCCACTTTTAATGATTTCCAACAGCAACACGCAATATTCATAGAAGCTGAAACTCGAGAATGGATAGTGCATGTAAATGGTCCAGTAACTATTTACAGATGCTTTTAAAACACTCTCTTTTTGGCAATGATTGACTTAAACCTCCCAAGAATTCTGGAAATTCTAATACAGTTTATCTGTTTGCTCTGTAATTTGTTTTTTAAAAATATACAATTATTTCTTATAGGAAGCTAGAAAGGATTGCAGGTAACATGAAAGAAACTGGAGAGCTTGAACTAAAAGTTCTGCTATTTTATCATTAACTAGCACAGTACAAACCTTAGACACCTGGGGACTACACTGTCTAAACACCTCCTCTTTGCAAATTAATTTATTAATTGGCACAGAATGAAGTTCATGATGGTCTCAGTGGGTAAATATGTGCATTCAAATATCATAAATAACAGCTATGGTTTTCTCCCTTAGTTCCCCGAACACTTGGAGTTAATTCTTCATTATGTTGGGCAGAAACCATTCATGTTTAAAAGGCAGATAGAAGCAGTAACCACGGAAAGGTTGTGATCTCTGTCTCTCAGCCTCACCTGCACTGTGTCAATAGACAGGAAACTGAGAAGAAACTATAGTGAAGTTTTCTGGTATCTTGGCAGACTAGAGCGTTGGATCTGAAAGATTATTTAATCTCATGCCTCTCTGCAGTCAAACTAGATTGTTTAGTTAAAAACTGGATTATGTGGGGGATAACTAAATACAGGATGCCTTTGCAAGGTCCTTTCAGAGTCACGAAGACAAGGAAAAAGACCTATTACCCCTGTTTGAATAAGCAGTTCATAGTGCGAAAACTATAGCCTGTCACTCTGGTGAGAAAATTCTGTTGGTGAAGGTTGCTAAGGAGATCAGTAGAAAGAGAGTGTGACCCAGAAATACAAATAAAACACAAGTTATAGAAACAAAATGCAAATGCTGCTAGCTGCTGTCGTGTTTAGTTGCAAAGCCTGATCTGCAAGTTGAAGCAGCTTAGTACTAACTGTAGACAGACTGTGCTTTGTGCCAGGAAAACTTCCTACATGAATCTTAGCAAAACTCAGTTTCTGGAAAAAAAAGTGGAAAAATAAATCAGACTGTGAATCAGAGAATCTGCCTGAAGCACTCATGTGGCTTATAATTTAAGGCCAGATTTTCTCCTCAGTTGTGCATGTGGCAACAAAGGGCACAATTTGGATCCTCATTTTCACATAATGTTACATAATTGAGATGATAAAACAGCATAAGATAAAGCAAGACAATTAAACCAAAGGGGTCTACAGCCTATCTTCAATCTATATCATAAGATTGTCACTCTGTGCCACTCTGAAGCCAAGGATGTCCTTACAGTCAGTGTGAAGTGATGGAAACTGCTACAAGCATGGTTTAAAGCTCTTTTTGTTCAGAATACCAAGGTTGAATCATCGTTGGGTTTCGTGATTTGTTTACTGTCCAATTTTAAAGTTCTCAGCCATTTTGACTTTATGAATTATACTCGAGTGGTGAACAGCTACAGTAAGGCAGGTAGGTGTCTGTGACGTGCCAAGAATCCTAGAACACTGATATCAGGGGTAACTCCACCAATCACTACCTTTACTCTGCATCTAATTTGCATGCAACTGTTTCATTGGTTGTATGAGGGCAACTGCACGGATAGTACATTACCTGAACCAACTCCCACATGCACAATCAATCCAGCACTACACCCTAGACACAGATCAACACAGCCAGGCTCCAGCACACACAATAACCCCAAAGACACATGCAGCCCCTTCCAGCAGCACACATCCCTCATTCAATACCCACATAACACTCCCAAAACAACATAACCCACACACAACTTAACACAACCACCCAAATAACCCCGAACCTGACTCTGAAGCCTAGAATGTCTGAGTCAGAGTGAAATGACAGAAAAAGCATGGCTGAGAGCTCTTTTTTGTTTCAAATATCAGTCATCACTGGGATTTAAGGTCTATTACCCTCCAATTTTTAAGTTCTCCACTATTTTCACCTTTTTTTTTAACACACATGGCTTTATGAATTACAACTGTGTGACAGCATGGACTTTCACCTAATAGGATAAAGTAATTTGCACTCAGGGGTCTCTCCTCTAAAGCTAATTAGGTGCTAAGTATACATCTCAATATTTACTTGACTTTGAATGACCCACACCAATGTGAGTTGTTCGAATTGAAGTTACTGTGATGTTTCTGATAATGATGGTGCTATTAGATATTTTTAAAAGTTTCTTTTCTGTCTTTTAATCATAGTATTTTCTTGGTTGTAAATGTAGTAGCTGATCTTACAAAATGGATTGAGTTATAACCCTTGCCCTGTCTTCACTTATTCATAACTTACCCTTTTGAAGCTACAGTTTTCCATGGTCAAAGGCAAATCTTTCAGAAGGCTTGGGAAAAACAATCATTGACCAATATTTGAACTTGGAGCTTACTAAAAAAAAGCCAGCTGTTAAAAAATTAGTAAGTATTAGCATACTTTAGTTCCCAATGATAACACTAAACTGGTTAAAATTGAAAACGTGAACATTGGTATGTAAAATTATCACAGGGAAGAACTGTGCAGGACCTAAGGACCTAACTGAAAAGAAAAGTAGGAAAACACATTTATGAACACTTGAAAATACTATGCTGCATAGCAAATAACTTCATTAAATCTGTGAGTTGTCATATAAGATCCTGTTTCCAATAGCAAAATTCAGCGGAAGCTCCCCAGTATGGATAAGAATGGTTCAACTCCACCAATACTAGTGGCTTTCTGAGATACGTGGGCAAATCTTGAGCAGGTGTAAATTGTTATATAGCTATTGAAGTCAATGGTCCTGTGACAATATACAAGCACTAAGGATCAGCTTTTCTACTGCGGCAGCCTGCCACTGCTGCTACTGCTTTAGCCACCATATCGATTAGCCCTTCTCTGAACAGCATTAGATGACATGGATCCCAATCCTGCAACCACTATGCACATGCTTAACTCTTTGCACATGCGTGTTTCCAGGATCAGAGCCATTGAGTTTAAAATTGTGGCAACAGCTAGCAGGAAGTCTACAGTGGAGCTGCCATGTTGCACTGGTGGAGCTGAACTGGAGTTAGTAATGGCAGAACATTTTTGAAAAAAGTTCCCTAATGCAGATGGGGCCATTGAGGGATTTGCTCTGTGATCCCCATTCCACCTTCCTCCATATGCCAGCACTTTTCAGTCTGTGTCAGTAAGTCTCAACTGGCTGCAAAAACTTAAAATGCCAAGCCTTAAGGTCCATAGGGTAGCTTAGCAGGAGCTGTTAGCCCTTTTCTTTCCTTTCCTTTCCCATAAAAAAGAGAAAAAATGTTAGTTATGCTGTTTAAAAAATCAGGAATTGCAGGAGATCGGTTCCTTCAGCCACGTTAACTGGGGCTCTTGGGACACAACAGAGCATGATTCAGTCCCTCTAGAATAGGAGCATACAACATCCTGCACCAATATGGGGCTTCATCCCTGGGATGGGTTGATGTTTGCTCTGTTACTCTCTCCTGGAGTTAGCTTCTACTTGGGTTCAGGGCTTGATGGGAGGAGCCTTCCTGGCTGAGGCTGTCACTGCTTTCATGTCCAGTAGGGCATCAACTTGGGCTGCGCTGGCTGCTTGTGCATGTGTTTTAGGAGCACAGGCACCCACCCTCTCTAGGTGGACTTTTCAGCACTGTGGGGCAGCAATTGGAATAACCTGTGGCAAATCTAACCCAGGTAATATTTCCATTCCTATTTTGCCTTGTTTAATGTAGGCCGTAAAACGGCTAGAATGTGTCATGTGGGCAAGTTAACATTGGTATAGAAAACGTTGGGCCAGATCCCAGTCCATGCCATGTTCTCTTTGTGGTGTTCTGGCTTTACAAAGAGAATGTAAATGTAAGTGGGGGAATGGTCCCGCTATTGTGGGGAACTTTCCTGGCTTCTTCACTACCCCGGTGAGGTGGGCTAGCGAAAGGATCTGAGTCCTCGCTCCCACTTCCTTTACCCAGAGGCCTCCCTTCCCTTGAGGACTCCCCTTCCACTCTCCTGTCAGGCAGAGTCCTCATAACCCCAACAAGGCTGGGCCCAGGATTCCTGGGGGGCTTGATCCCCAACCCTGCTGTGGTCACCTAGGACAGGGGCTAGGGTGTCCCCACTCTGGGGTACTTTCTCTGCACTTCCCTGACCCACTGATTAATACATACAATTTAAAGCAAATGCAAGTTATTTAATCAACAATTAATTAAAAATAATAAGGAACAATGGGAAGGTTAAAGGAAAACATATCACCCCGCTCTGTGGCAAGGAACATCACAAATAGTGTCTCTGGAACATCAGGGCAGTTCACAGTCTGTTCCTTGTAAGTCCCAGGCCGCCTTCTCAGGCCCTGGCTGTGCTGCAAGGATGCTGTGGGTTGGACACTTGCTCTGGTGGTGGCCACACACCTCCGGACTTTGGATGGTGGGACTCTCTTCCCAGCGTCAGCGACCCATCAGGTTAAGATCCCCCTCCCAGTCGGGCCTGCAAGGACCCTTGGCTGGGGGTGTCTTTTTGTGCTGGGCCCTTTCCCCAGGGTCCCACCTTGGCTGGCCCCAGTTGCTCACCACACTCTGCTCCAGACTGCTCCTGCTCCAGCCCCAGCTCCACTGTTCTAACTCTGGCTCCACTCTGCCTCAGCCTCAGCTGCTGCTTTGCCTCCAGCCCCCTGGGCTGCTTCTCTGGCCCCTCTGGCTCTGTGGCTGCAGCTCTGCTCCCAGGACAGGGTCTTCTCTCCCTGGGCTGTGTCTCTGGCACTGTGGATGCAGCCCTGCTTCCAGCACAGAGTCTGCTCTGTGGGCTGCTTCTGTGACTGCTCCCAGCTCTGACCTGCTTTCTGGGCTGCTTCTCAGGCCCCTCTGGCTGGCACAGCTCTATTTCCTAGCTCAGCTTGGGCCCCTGCTCTCTCCTTAGCTCAGCCCTACTCTGTCTGACCCAGCCAATTCCTGCTCACAGGGAGGACAGGGCCCACTCTGGCCTCCTGAATGCCTGATTAGCCTGCCTGCCTGCCCTGTCAATCAGGCTGACCTGGAGCATTGGCCTCTACCCATTCTTTTAGTACTGGGAGCTAGCCAATGAAAATACCCCCACTGAATGTTAGTAAGGGGACCCCTTACATAAAGAAGCCCTAAATGTTTTGGTGTAGAACTAGCATACAGAGCATGTGGGTGGCATAAAGAGGCGTGGACTAATTGGAGGATTCCGGCCTGTGGAACTGCCCCTAGGGAAGCACAACTGACAGCAGGCAAGTTGCAACCCCTGGCTGTCGTCAAGATTGGAAGGACTGAAAGGTGGTGGGAAGTCACTTTCCCATTCCCACTCCCGCTCCATGTACAACAAGTGCTGCTCCAGCATGCCAGAAGGTTCAGGTCCTTTACTTTTGCTCTTTTTTTTTTTTATTATAACTGTGCGGTCTCAATGACTTCTATATTTAATTTATAATTACCCCTTAAAAGCTTGAAACAATAATCTCTTTACTTACTCTCTTAATCTCTCTAAATACTAATTTATTTTTGTCCAAAATATGCACAGTGATGTGTTAAATTTCATCTGATAAGAGCTGAGCTGTGTAAAACACTGATTATTTTGAAGACTTTTCTATAAAACCAAAAATCATTTATAAGAATTGCCTGCATTTTGTGGCAATGATAAGATAAGAGTACACATCAAACTTCAGTCTTAACAACCTTACCATTAATTTCATTGTCATGGTTGAACGTGCTTCAGTACTCTTTATTTAAGTAGCGTAACAGTACGCTGTTGCAATTCGAGGTCGGGGGAATACAAGTTGCACTTTCCAGGATTAGGAACTGATACTACAGTGCACCAGTAGGATAAGAGTCTCTATCTCACACTTTTTGCAGCTGACAGCCCTATCAACAACTACAGCTAATTAAGATGACAACAACAAAAGGGGAAAAAATATCAGCATTAGAAGTTTCTCAGTTCAGGAATCCCAAGGGTCCCTTTTACTTGTCTTTTTCACTTGAGATAAACAAAGTAATCAGCCTTACATAAATCTCTAATTGACATATGATTTAAAAAATGGTTCTTATTACCAACAGTCCAGTTTTGTCATTAGGTTTCCCAACCTTTGGGCAATCAAGCCAGCTATTACAATTTTAGTGTTCATACACTACAAAAGTTTTAAGAGCATGACCAGAGCTTTTCTACTACATTTACTATTTTTAATGAAAAAAGAAAAGGAGTACTTGTGGCACCTTAGAGACTAACCAATTTATTTGAGCATAAACTCAAATATGCATCCGATGAAGTGAGCTGTAGCTCACGAAAGCTCATGCTCAAATAAATTGGTTAGTCTCTAAGGTGCCACAAGTACTCCTTTTCTTTTTGCAAATACAGACTAACACGGCTGTTACTCTGAAACCTGTCATTATTTTTTAATGAAGTGACTCTTTGGCATTATCTGTCTTCTGACTTTTGTCTTTACTATGTTTTGTGCAAATACATTGTCTTACACATTTATTAAGCCACAGACAAAAAACCTCTTAATCTCTGCCTTTTTTCAAATGAAAACCTTTACATTTATAGAGATAATAAATACTGCCTGATGATATCAGTCAGCTCTGTGTTCTTGGGGAACCAGGGCACAGTATCTAGCCTGTCTGACTCATGAAAGACCCCCCTCTGCCCCATCAGCCTCAGCTTGAACCAAAACCGATCAGAGAAAGGACTTGCAGAGAGCAGTGAAGGGTGTTGGGAGACCCACCTAGACCCCTCCTGACAAGGGTTACAAGATTAAGGCATCTCCATTAGCATACAGAATGGAGAATAGAGGCAACTCCCCTAGCCTCATCTGCATGAAAGATGAGACAGGGAGACATCTCCATTAGCATACAGAATGGAAAACAGGAATTCCGACGCAAGAACTGCACTGAACTCTGGGACCAGAAAAGCAGGGAAGCACTGCATCATGGGGGATCTCTGCTCCAGATGTTAATAAACCTACGCCTGCGCACACCCAGCTCAGCAGTTATCAGACCAATTCTAGTAATGAATCCTTGATATTCAAAATACTGAAGCAGCCTAATTGCATTGTAAGCTCCCTGGAAGGAACATCATCCATAGCCAAGAGTGATCAGCTCCTGTTGTCTAGCCGAAAGAAAACCCTTGAGTCATCAGTTTACCCATAAACAAATCTAGTGTTCTCCTTTGAACCATTGTATTTTCTCTACAAAACCCCATGCCTATGCCCAAGTAAGTGTTCTGATGCTTCGATACAAACTGTGGGACTCCATCTTCTCCTGACTGATTGTGCTGTGGGCTCTGCCTGTCTCCAGAGCTCAGGACTCTGAGCTACCACCATCGCCTGGGAACCCTGACCAGTTCAAGAGTGGATGAGATCCCTTCCCCCCCACCCTCGTCTCTCTTTTTCTACCTCAGGTATTAACCTTTAATAATGTAACTGTTACGTTGGTTTAGGCTCTCCTTGTGTAGTTATTATTATTCAATAAATAACTTTTATGGTTAAGCTGGTTATGCTTCTTTCTTTCTCTCTCTCTCTCTCTCTCTCTGAACTTTACTCTTCTGTGTCTTTAGCTTCCCCATTTACTCTGCAGCAATGCTTCTTTTACCTAAGCTAAAGATCCCTGTAGTGTCCAAAAATACTGTGGGGTTTGCTCATCAAGTGGATTACTACCAGTACAATTGTGACATGAAAGTGGAGATAGGGGCATGCTAAACCTGTGACATACGAGGGTGGTAGCTTGAAAGTGCTGCTTGACGCAGTCTGCTGAGTACAGGGGCATATAAGGGTGGCAGCCTGAAAGTGCTGTTCCACCCAGCCTGCTCAGCCTTACTCTATTCCAGGGCGGTACTTGTTGTATATAAGGATTGCAGCTTAAAAGTTCTGCTTGACGCAGCCCACTGAGTCCAGAGACACGTAAGGGTGAAAGCTTGAAAGTGCTGATTGACCCGGTCTGCTCAGACTTGCTCTGTTAGAGTGTGTGCGTGTCCATCTGGTTCTGGGGCTGGAGGAACCCGGCCCTGGGGAACCTAGGTCCTGCAGGACAGCTCCATTGGGAGGAGACCTGCAGAAGGGAGGAATAGAGCTCCGTATGAACACACAAGCAGGTGACACAAGCAGTACATTGATAGAATTACAGAACCCCCCTCCCCCCCAAGAGTAACCCTAATAAATGAGCGTACCCCAAAGTAACGGGCAAATTTGGTAACACCGGGGTGGGGATGCTTTCTCTTCTCATGCAGTGTTTGTTCTTTACAGCAAACTGACGTACATGAAAGAGCAGTCATGTTGATCTGGACAATTGTCAGCAGTGAATGAATAAAAAGTAACCTTATGCATGACCATTAATAAGTTGTCATGGTTCAGGGCTTGTGAAGCTCTGTCCCCTTCTCTGGTCTCTTTTTGGGTGCATCCCCTCAAGTGACAGACACTGTGTCTTCACCTCTCTCTGTGTGGAACCCTGCAGTTCTCCCATTCTTAGGCTGGGCAATGGCCTATAGTGCCGTCTGTACCCACCATGGGTAACCGTGTACCAGACACTGGCAGTACTTCTGTCAGGAGTCTGTTTTCATCAGTGCATACAGTGACTGGACAGCCTTTCCAAAATAAAGCACGGCTTAATCTTAATATTAGGTACAAAGCACATAAGAGAAAAGAAGTTTAAAACGATAAAAGATCTACAGACATAATTAACTTACCCAGAGTCCCTACATCCACCTAGTTTATCCCAGATACTCCAGCCTCTGGAATCTGAGTTCATCTTAGCTCAAAGCCCTGTCGTCTTGCTTCAGTTAGTGGGTTTTTTTATTTGTTTAAGTCCAGACAAAGTCCTTTGTTCTCTCCTGTGTTTCCTGAGCTTGCTTAAACCTGTCTGGGTGGCTCAGTAGGATATGTGAGGTGGACTTCAAAGCTAGTGGCACTGCCCTGTCTCAGGTGTTTGAAACCAAAGCTTTCATCAGGGCTATTGTCCTCCTTCCTGCCTATGAGCAGCCAACCTCTGCTTGAATTCATTCAGTGAGGAACCTCACAACAAACAGAACATATAATATTCATAAATTATTACAGGCAGCTCCAAATTTCTCACAAGTACTTTTTATTTATTTCAAAGATGGTAACTTTTTCTCCAACAGCTTATCAATATCCAGTGTTGTCATCCATGCTATAAATGTTGGGATGTCTATTGAAGCCCTGTGCATAGAGGTACCTTTCCGGTACTTTAAAAAGAAAATAAAAATATATGTGGTTCCAACCTACAGTGCAGTGGAGAAAAGCTAGTAATGCTTATAGAACAGAGCATCTTTAAAGAGCAATATGTTTGCACAGCAAAGCCTCTGAAGTGCTTTTTGGGCCAGCCACATAAAATTGCTGTCTCCTTTGACTTTCATCTCTATTAAAGTTCATTGTAAACATCCCCCTTTTCCCAGTAAACTTGCTTTAACATACAATTCCTTTGGTTAGAGAAAGAACTTAGAGAAAGAATCTTAGCAAAAGAACACCCAGTGCTTTGGAAAAAAGTCATCATTAAAATGAATCTTGCACATCAAACGGTATGATGATAAAATGACCCATCACTTTCTTTCCGTAATAGAAGACGGTTCAGAACTTGATATGGTGGTTCTTCCCTAAGAGGCCTTTCCTTGATCTATGTGCTCCTGCTGCCACTTACTTTGTACAGGGTTTATCTCTTGTCCTCATTTTCTTTCTTCCATCACTCTCCTCTGGTGATAATCAATTTTGTTTCACGCTCTTTGGCAGTACTAAGGCCAAAATGTGGTTCCAGTGCTGTTACCAATGTGCCTAAATCATAATGGTTTGCACAAATGTAAATGACTGTACAAGGTTCGAGGCAATACAAACTCAAGCCTGATATTACTTATAGCAACCAGCAATGCTTGCAACAAAAGTGGCAATTAAGCACCCTGGAACTCACTAGAACAATGCCAGTGAGCCACCCCAGAAGGTTAAAACATTACTTTTAATTTTATAGCAAGCACGTAACTCTGTATTTTCACTTTCATGAGTCAGAGCACAGCAGTTCTTTCTAGGATAAAATTTCCCTCCCCCCCACCACCAAGTTTGTGCAAAATTCATGTATTTAAGCCTTTTGTTCTTTGTTTATGTAATAAAAACCACTGTGAGGATAAGTACTTAGTACAGGTAGTGTACATACCATACGGTTGCCATGTGTCCACATGCCACCTTAACTCTGGAATTTCCTAGCTTTTTGAGTTCTTGACTCTGCAACCTAAACAAACTTCTTTTAATGTTGCAGTGGTGCTGTAGCTGCGTTGGTCCCAGGATATTAGAGAGACAAGATGGGTGAGGTAATATCTTTTATTCGATGATCTTCTGTTGGTGAAAGAGACAAGCTTGTGTGCCCTATAAAAGATATTACCTCACTCACGTTGTCTTTCATTTAATGTGGCTATTCTTGCATGGAATACTATATTCATATTGTATGTGCTGAATTTAGAATGTTACCATAATCCAAAACAATGTTTCGGTTCCTTTTTACATACTGTATACTGCAGTTAAGTCTTTGGTATGGAGAAGGCCCTGAACCAAATCCCTAGGTCTGAGCAAATGTGTTTTGGAAATTTGCTAGATAAGGTAAAGGTATAAGTTAAGGCAGAATTGCAATAAGCCTGCAAACGTCAAGGCCTGTAAAATAATAGCTTAGCCAAACTAATCAAGGCATAAGGCCCCAAAAGACTTAGCATAAGCAGCTAACCAGGAGTAACTCTAGATCAAAAGATATCACAAGATAGAATGCTGTAATGACTAAACTGCTGACAGATAAACCACAAGATGCCAGTTTATACCAGCTTTAAATATTTTAAGTTAGGAACATCAGCAGATATCTGATCACAAGAAAACCATGGTGACTAATTGACATACATGCTAATAAACTTGAGGTAAAAGGCCTAGTAACATATGGGAGATGGGCAGCCCAACATTAGTAGGGTGAGGAAATACAGATAAGGAAAAGGGGCTGAAATCTCCACTGAATATGCATTAGGCATGGTGGGCATAAGCCTACCCCACCACTACCCCTAAATTAAAAGCTGTATCCCAGCATGTAGGCACTGGGAGATGCCAGGATGATGACCGGTGGTGGTGGTGATAGTGAGGATGAGGATTAGTCACGTCAGGTTTTTCTGCAAGGGATGGTGGGAATACATGGATGTTGATGAGATGAGAGATGTTTTGACCGTCTTATATTATCTATCTAATTAGGTTTGCCAGGTGTCTGGTTTTCGACCATAACACCTGGTCGAAAAGGGACCCTTTTAATGTCAGCCATTAAAAGTCCAGTTGGCAGTGCAATGGGGCTGGCAGACTACCTACCTGGCTCTGTGCGGTTCCCAGGAAGCAGCTGGCATGTTCCTCCGACTCCCAGGCATAGGGGCAGACATGGGGGCTTCATATGCTGCTCCCATCCCAAGCATGGGCTCTGCAGCTTCCATTGGCCGGGAACCTCGGCTAATGGGAGCTGCAGGAGAGGTGCCTATGGGTGGGAGAAGTGCACAGCGCGGAGCCTCCTGGCCGTACTTCCGCCTAGGAGCCAGAGAGACATACTGGTTGCTTCCCAAGAGCCGCCTGAGGTAAGTGCTTTCTGGATCCCCTACCAGAAATCACCTCCCATGCCCCAGCCCTGAGCCCCCTCCCACACCTAAACTCCATCCTGGAGCCTGCACCCCAAACCCCCTCCTGTGCCCCAACCCTCTGCCCCAGCCCAGAGCCCCCTCCTGCACTCAGAATCCCTCGTCCTCAGCCCCACCCTGAAGCTCACACCCCCAGCCCAGAGCCCTCACCCCTTCCCACACTACAACCCCCTGCCTCAGCCTGGTGAAAATGAGCGAGTGAGCAAGGCTGGGGGAGAACAAGCAGCGGAGGGAGGGGAGATGGAGTGAGCAGGGAGCAGTGCCTTGGAGAAAGGGCGAGGCCTCGGGGAAGAGGCAGGGCAGGGGCGGGACAAGGATATTCGGTTTTCTGCCATTAGAAACTTGGCAACCTTAATATACTTTGCTGGGCTGCAGTGTTTGTTACGAGGACAAAATGGCTTTCCTATATGTAATTGTGCCTTTTGTGCACACCTCGTAATAACTTTAAAATTTCTGGGTCAGGTCATGAGGCCAACCACCAAATGCTGAGTATCAATACTTAATCAATAGATCAGGCAACATACCGACTTGTGCAGCATGGATGCAATTCCATTTTAACCCCAGTACAAAAATGATCAGTTATTGAGAATAGAATTCTGTAATGCTAATAGAAACACATGTTCCAGAGTGATGGGAAGCTTATGTGGTCATGAGCTAGATGGCTCCAGAGCATATTTATGACTTGTTGTTGTTTTGGTATGTGATTTTTTGCAATACAATATCTGTCACTTTGACAATCCTGGAATAAATAAGCTCTTTTGCTGTTAGAAGATAGCAATATATGAAATCTACTGATACGTGTCCCCTCCTTCTGCTGACATGCCCATTGTCCCTGAGTCTACTGCCACAATTTATTTATTGAGATTATTTTTTAAATTGATGCACGGATGCATCCACATAGTTGTACAAACAAGTAGGTTACCAATTAAAAACTGAAAAGCACTTTCAGCAAACTGATGCACTCTCAACAGAAAGAAATACCATAAAGCCCTTTTTAACATCATAAAAAGCCTCCCCTTCAAGGATCTTTCCAACACACCCCCTTGGGCAAAAAGCTTAAATAAGCCTTGCAGTTTGTTCTAAATATTAACTAAGTTTGGCTTGTTGGGCCAGTAGAGAGAGTAAATAGCAGTGTCAGAGTGTCTTCTGCAAGAATACTCTGCTGTCAGCACCTGATATTTATATCTGAAGGCTGCTCCCCTTGTCTAATCATAATGGCCAGGAAATAATATAAGAGGAGATGCACTCCTGAAGCAGTCAGGACTTGAGTTTTCCTTCAGTTTCTTCACACACAACACACCCACTCATTCACACAAAGACATAAATAAAAGAGCAGACATAACCCTATAAACTTTTCATACCATCTCTCTTGCAGCCTGGGAAGAAGAATAATTGAGAAGGGGAGGTAGACAGTTGGAGATCATAATATTGTTTAATTTTTTTTAATTTGTTTAAAAATACTTAGGAGGCACTCAGGAATAGATTCACAACAGGACTTAGGTGCCTAAATCCTAGAATCAGGCATCACTGGTATTCACACAACCCCTGCTCAGCTGCAACCAAACCCTATAGACACCTAAACTAACTCTGCACAAAAGTTTTTGCACTAAAAGTTCCATAGGTGCCTATGTTTCTGCCTCTGGGCATATGTACTGCTGCTCACTCTGGGAGTCTGGAAGCCTAAGCCCCAATGTGATGCATGAACCAGAGGAAGATAGATGTTCTTCCATCTAATTTACCTGTATGTGTATCCCCCTCCACTCCCTGATCCCACTGTCTTGCCAGAAATGCCTGAGGTACCTGATTCCAGGAGAGGGTTCTCAGCTCTGGATTCCAAACAGAGATAGGCATCTCTCTTCAGACTGGATTTAGAGGCCTAATCTCCACGGCGGGTAGGGGTTTAGGACACACCCCTCTCCTTGGTATCTCCCATTGGCTATCCTAGGCAGCTCCCCACCTATTGGCTCTTGTGAATCCCATTCTTAGGAGCCTCCCGTTCCTCAGTCATTGTACACGAAGACTTCACCTTCACACCTAACTCAGGCTCTGTGAATCCCAGTGATTTTCTAGACACCTAAACATTAGGCCTGGTGTTGCTCAACATTGCAAACCAAGTCCCTTTGTGAATCTAGCCCTCAGATACTACAGTTATTGGGTCTTATCAAGGTACTTATATAGACCCAGTAGCATAAACCCCAGTAGTTGTTTAACTGCACACATGAACATTAAACAACAATTTAGGAGAGAAAGTATATTGTAACTGAAACCGCATGAGGAATTTTGGTGGTCAGAATGGAATAACTGCAGTTAAAATTTAGTCAGTATACCAAAGCTGGCATCCCTACTTTTGTAGAAAATGCTGTGATTTGTTTTTTAAGATTAATTTGTCAGGATAGTGCTTATACATCTCATCTGAAAAAAATTTAATTGGCTTTCAAATGACGTTTCAGGCATATTTTCCCCATTGTAGTATAACTTGGATCCATTTCTGTGTTCCTAGGGTTATGAAAAATTTTCATCTGGTTGCCTGAAGCAGAACTCGTCATACCAAGATACAGTGTGCTATTCACACTGTTCATACTTAGTTCATGTTTGATCCTGAATTGCCAGTAAAGGAAAGCTTCTGACCTATTCTCTTTTGTGGTCAGTGTATAATAAAGCAGGTCTGTAGAGCAATCCCTTGATTAATCTTTAGAGCACTCTGCAAAAAGGGGAGGGGGGGAGACAGAGAGCTGAGAAAAAAAAGTGAGAGAAACTAAAAGCACACCCAAAATATTGGCCAAAATACTGTTTTATAAACTGATTCAAATCAGCTGATTAAACCTTAAGAAGTATTTGTAGTTGAGATATCTGCTTGATATTTTTGTCTGACAAAACCCTCCCCCCACCACTTTTTGGAGTTTTCCTGCACACTTAACTGCATTGTGCGGTTTAGATGGGAGACATAGGCTTGGAAAATTTGGATGTAATACAAAAAAGAGAGGCTGAAAGCATTGAAATGTGAAGAAGGTTTTCCGATTTCCTATTTTTAAATTTAACTGTTACCTATATGTACAGAGGTATATATGTGGTGTGTGTATATGGTTATTCTTCTGATGGATTATATATACTTTATATATAAACACCTGTAATGCATCCCCTAAAATAATATGTATTATATTTGGAAATATAGTCTAATTACAGAATTAGAATTATTTTACATACCCCTTACAAAATATTAAAAGTGGAATATTTCTTACAAAAGCGATGTTATGACAATTATATAAGCATTAAACATCAGAAATTATCGTTATTTCAACATAGCTAGTATGATTTCAGCTAACTCACACTTTTGTTCCTTAAGCATAGTGCAGGAATGACAGGACAAATGACAGAAGACAAAGTAGAGAAACAGCAAATATTTGAATTTCAGTAAGACAGTCTTTGTTGGAAAGTATTTTATTACAAGATCAGGAAGATAAGCTAGGAAGAAACTAGATAAACAGTCAACAACTACAACTGTAATGTTGTATCAAAGGCAGTATAAAAATGGAATGCAATGCAGACTCTTTGAGATAAAGTTGTCTGATCATATTTCTTGACCGTAAGCGGAAGACAAGCAGCAGTATATTCATCCAGATGGATTTGACAAAGAGTAAATTTTGGGACCAATATTAAAATGTAATCTCAAGCAATAAATAAATGGGGCACCGGTGACAACAATTACTTATGCTAATTATACCTCACCTCTGCAGAAGTTTCAGATGGAAGTTTGGACCTAAGGCCAGATTCATGAAAATCATATTTATTAAAAATAAAGATAGTTCATCGGCACTGTCAAATTAGGTCGTTAACTACAGTTAGTATTTGCCACTTTATTAATATAGAAAATTAATATTCAAGAAGATGTTTAATTATCACTTGATCTATTCATTAACATTTTAAAGTACTATAGATACATAATGAACTGAATACCAGTTTTTGTAAAAGAAAAAAAAAATCACCCGATATCCCATGGATTAGAAAGTCTGCATCACATCAAGAGCACATCACATTAGGCCTTAGAATTTCTGTCTGAGATCTGTATTAATAAAATAAAGCTCCAAATCACTTACACCAGCTTAGGAGTGGTGTGTCAAAATAGTGTATTA
This sequence comes from Eretmochelys imbricata, assembly GCF_965152235.1. Lineage (NCBI taxonomy): Eukaryota > Metazoa > Chordata > Testudines > Cheloniidae > Eretmochelys > Eretmochelys imbricata. Next base: position 96,565,007 of record NC_135572.1, read on the forward strand.
TTCTTAGTTCCACATGGAAAAAAAAACATTACCACCATTGTCTTTCTTGATGTTATAAAATGAAGGAGTCTAAATTAGTTGTTACCACTCAAGAAAGAGACCTTGGAGTTATTGTGGATAGTTTTCTGAAAACATCCACTTAATGTGCAGCAGCAGTTAAAAAAGCGAACAGAATTTTGGGAATCATTAAGAAAGGGGTAGATAATAAGACAGAAAATGCCTCTAAGTAAATCCATGGTGCACCCACATATTGAATACTATGTACAGATGTGGTCGCCCCATCTCAAAAAAGATATATTGGAATTGGAAAAGGCACAGAAAAGGGCAACAAAAATTATTAGGGGTATGGAATACCTTCCATATGAGGAGAGATTAAGAAGACTGCAAATTTCAGCTTGGAAAAGAGCCGACTAAGGGGGGATATGATAGAGGTCTATAAAATCATGACTTGTGTGGAGAAAGTAAATAAGGAAGTGTTATTTACTCCTTATAACTCAAGAACTAGAGGTCACCAAATGAAACTAAAAGGCCGCAGGTTTAAAACAAATAAAAGGAAGTATTTCTTCACACAACACACAGTCAACCTGTGGAACTCGTTGTTAGAGGATGTTGTGAAGACCAAGACTATAATAGGGTTAAAAAAAAACTAGAAAAGTTCATGGAGATAGGGCCATCAATTGCTATTGGCTAGGGTGGGCAGGGATGCAAAACGATGCTCTGAAGTGTCCCTAGACTCTGTTTGCCAGGAACTGGGAACGAGTGATAGGGGATGGACCACTTAATGATTACCTGTTCTGTTCATTCCCTCTGAGGCACCTGGCATTGACCACTGTCAGAAGACAGGATACTGGGCAAGATGAATCATTGATCTGGACCAGTATGGCCATTCTTATGTTTTTGCAACTATGCAAAGAGCACATTTGTTACATAAAAAGCAGCTTTTAAAGTGATCTGAATTTCTTTTTACAGCCTTCCCATATCTTTGGGGCCTGATATTCCCAATCATGTCATTCAAGATTTCACATGTGAAAGGTTACTCATGTGCATATAAATGTTTGCAGGAACAAGCTATTAGAAATCTATGTTGAATGTTCCAAATGGCAAGGCAAACAGAAGAAAAAACTTGGAAGTAAAATCCCATCTTACCCCTGGCTATTTGAGATCCTTCACATACAGCTAAAAGCTGAGGTAACTTTACACCTCAGTACAGAGGTCACCATTAAAATTATTTGGAATAATTCATATTGACAATTCTAGAACAACTAGAAGGTAATTATCTCCTGTATTTCACAGAGATAAAAAAACGGATCCTACAAAGTTCTACGTGCCCTCTCTCTGACTGATGGCAGAATTATAAGCTGCTGCTCTCTGACCTTTTGCTAACAGAGGTAGTCAGTCATGTGGTAAATTCCCACCTAATCCTAACAGATGGCTCCACCTTAACTTCCCAAAACAATTTTTTTTTAAAAAAAAAAACTCCACCTTATGTACTTTATATTGGAGATCAATTCAATCTTACAGACATCAGCAAGAATCACAATGGCTAAGAATGTGCTGTCGTCAATAGCTTGAGATATTCTGGATTTCCATGTAATTGTCAGGTTTTTTTAATCATTGACATACTTTGTATAACCAGGTTATAGGCAGAGCCTAGAGTTTTGGGCATCTAATTTTCTATAATGGAAACTTCTCCAAGGCAGTAGTGTGAGTCAGGGTTAAAATGATTTCTTTATTTCCAGCTGAGGTTTCTCTTTCACATTACGTTATAGGCAACCTGTTTCTGGCCTTCTCATATTTCCTCAACAGACCCATGAGTTAAATATTAATTTTTAAAATTATCATTATATAATCAGAAATTCTGTTGGTAAGACTAAAGTCATAAAGTAAGTTGGCAGTGACAAAATTAATGCTGCTTTACTCAAAGTAGCCAGGACCTGATTTAAATCCTTTCTATTGATTTCACTGGGGTTTGGATCAGGCCCCACATCCTACTGAAGTGCTGGAGAAAGCTTCAAAGGCAGTAGAACAAGCACAGTTAGCGTTACCAACCCTCCTGGATTGGCTGGGAGTCTACCGGAATCGGCTTCAATCTCCTGGTGCCTATTGAAAGCAATCTGGGAGATTTTAGTAGGCCAAAAGTCCAGTCAGAAGTGAAGCAGGGCTAAGGCGGGCACCCTACCTGCCCTGGCTCCACACACTTCATGGAAGAGGCCAGCATTGTCCGGCTCCTACATGCAGGGGTGGCCAAGGGGTCTCTGCATGCCTCCTGGAAGTGGCCAGCATGTCTGGCTCCTACGTGCAGGGGTGACTAGGGGATCTCCATGCGCTGCCCCAGCACTTCGCCCTGAGCTCCGACTCCATAACTCCCATTGGCCAGGAACCGCAGCAAATATGAGCTGCGGGGGTGGTTCCTGCAGGCAGGGGCAGAGCAGGGAGCCACCTGGCTGCCCCTGAGCCTCGGAGCCAGACATGCCGGCTGCTTCTGGGAGCCACCTGGCTGGAGCCCTCACCCCCTCCCACATCCCAACTGTCTTCCGCAGCCCCGAGCACCTCCTACACCCAAACTCCCTCCCGGAGCCTGCACCCCTGCATCCCATACCCCCTCCAACACCCCAATGCCCTGCCGCAGCCCTGAGCTCCCTCCTGCACTCTGAACCCCTCAGTCTGGAACCCCCTCCTGCACCCCAAACCCCTCATCACTGGCCCCACCCCAGAGCGCACTCCCTCAGTAAGAGTCCTCACCCCCTCCTGCACCCCAACCCCCATCCTCAACCCAGAGCCCTCTCCCACGCCCTGAACCCCTCATTTCTGGCCTGACCCCAGAGCCTGCACCCCTAGTCCAAGCCCCCACTGCCTCCCATACCCCAACCCCCCTGCCCCAGTGAGTAAGGGTGGAGGAGAGCAAATGACAGGGCGGGGGGATGGTGTGAGTAGGGCCTTAGTGAAGGGGCGGGGCAGGGGGTGGGACAAGGGTGTTCAGGTTTGTGCAATTAGAAAGTTGGCAACCCTAAGCACAGTTAACACTGCAGAAGAGGAAAGAAGTGTCCCAGACATAGAGGGCCTGTGTTAGAGGGACTACACTCCATTTGTGTGCCTTGCCCTGGCTCACTCCATAACAGCACATGAGATTTTTGGAGTGTGGGATGGACTAGGGATTAGGGACCATGTGGATTGATTGGACAAACCCATTCTCTGAACAGGAATGCAGACCCTGGACTAAAATCTCGAGTGATTGTTCTGGTGCCTCCGGGGCCAGAGGGATGATTCCATCATACCCAAACCCTGCAGAGAAACCATGAGCAAAGAATAAGCCTAAATTTAGCACAAGCGTTCGCATATGCCCTAAAAGTAACAAGGTCTTAATATTTCTTATTGTGGGGATTTGAACCTTGCTTCCTGGACTGTTTAATGCTTTAAGCAATGGACAGCCTGTGCACACCATAATTGTGCGAGTACCTTTCAAGAAACAGCTTTTATTATTCCAGATCAGACATTCTCATGAGCTAATATACCAGCTCAGAATAGGAACTGAGGGCCTGATCAGCATCTTCTGTGCTGAAACCTCCAGTGATGGCAAAAGAAGACGAAGAAGAAAAATTTATGAGGTACCTATCTTGGAGTTTTTCACATGTTATTCTGCTGTGGTGAGAAATCCCTCCCACAAACAAACCCCAGTTCATACCTTCTCTTCCCAAGAGACAAATACCATCTGTACAGAGACCCTGGGCTTGTGAACGGGCTCAGGAATATCTAGTGATCTCTCTATTTTCCCTGGCATCATGTCTCCAGCCACAGGCTATGTTAAATTTCCCTGTGAAGCTCAACAGTGGAGAGGAGCATGCTGACTCTCTCCCAGGCCAAGACTTTCCCAGTTAACTGCACACCCACTACTTTCCCCCATCCTGCCAGCTCCCTGCTATTTCACCCCATTACAGATCTTGCCAATATGAAGCCTCATGCCATTGTGATGTCTGATTTCCCCCTCTATTCTGTATGAGGCAAGTGAGATTTAAGAGCTTAGAGTTCTCTCAATGCACAGACCAAAGGAAACAGTCTGGCTCTGAATGAAAAATGGCTATGTATACCTAATTTCTTATGGGGAGCGAATCTAATGGTTTTCTGTTCACAATCTCAGATGGGAGAGTTACACATTTAAAACAAACAAAAAAAGAACCCCAGCAATGCTCCTGTAAGAACCTGAAGCCTTGAAATTGAAAGTTGGGGAGACAGAGATCATGTTATCTCTGGTCAATGAGAGAGAGTTTTCGGGGAAAAAAATCTGAGTTTTGCAGTACTGAGGACTGGATGTAATAACTGAATCTCCAGCTCCCTACAAGTGTTATTGCCTCAATAAACACACTTAAATCAAAATCAGAAAACATCAGAGATGGCTTATTGCTTCTAATACTACAATAACCACTGGAAAATTTGCCTGCTCCATGTCTACCAGTTTATACAGAATGTATAATTTTTTTTTTTTGCTAAATAGTCGAGTTCATAGTCTTCTTTTGTGCCAGTTCTGATCAGAAGTAACCATCAAACTTCTGAGGCAGCACCTGCTACGAAGGATTAGCACTTAGAATGATAATTAAGCAAAAAAATGCATTCGACATGACTTGAAGCTCAAAATACTAAGTCCAGCTTACATCTTCTGTCATTTTAAACACCAGTTTTCTTTGTACGTGTATCTGTTTCAGATTATTTTAGATAGTATGACTAGAGAAACACTGATATTTTGCACATGGTGTAATACATTAACATTTGTTAATATCTTTATAGCTCTATAATACATACAAATAATTTCCAGATAAAAATCTTTGTTTTTTCCTTTCATATCAATTCTTATTTCACCCACAGTGAACCATAATACTTCTTTTACTTCATATCTTCAATGATAGTTTTACATTTGGCAGAGGTCTGTAAACCTGGGTTAGCTGCTTTTTTCTGCATGGTTGGGGGGGACTGATCCCTGCAGACTCAGGACTACAAGAGCTGTTGGTGTCACCTTGCAAGGAGTAACCAGGCTGGTGGCAGCCAGGGGGAGGTCACCGTGCTGTGAGCAGGCTGCTGGTGTCAGGTGTCTGAGTCAAAGCTGCCTAGCACAGAAGCACCCAGTGTTACAGGGAAGGTGGTGACAGAATCCCTTACTGGTCCAGCTGAGCCCCCAAAATATCACATTTATAGTGTCCAGTCCCTCTCGCTGGACCCTCACAGAAGTTATCAAGCTCCAAAGAAACAGAATGCACACCAGCATGCTAGATTTTACCCTGTAGATTTATATACAGCACTGGGATGGTTTTGTAATTAAGCAAGGGTAAGTTTATTAACAAAGATCAGTGTTAATAAGCAAGAATAGAAGTCACAGCCCATATGGTTACCAGTAAAACAAAACAAAACACAACCTTTTAGTCACTAAGGCCTAATTTAAGCAAGTTACAATCTTTGTCTGAGCAGGTTTTGCATTTACATTAAGTCTGCAGCAACACTTGCCTTCCAGGTTAAGAGGATCCAGCTTTCAATGGCTCAAGGTGCTGTATCCTAACATCTTCCCGGTGATGGATAACCAAAATGTCTCTGCTGCCCTTATATTAGCCCTTATATTAGCCCAAGTTCATTGTGAGCCTCAAGAGTCAGGATGAACCCCTGCTGTTCAGACTCTTCCTGTTCTTCTCGGCCCGCTGCTGACTCATATGTAAATAGATTCCATGCTACTTAATTTATGTTGGAGAGAGGTTGATAGCTTCCTTCCTTCCTGTTTAGGGGAAAACCTGTTTCTTCCTTAGTTTGGTCACAGACTTTAAAGCATAATAGCAGTGAGTATCCATAATTCCTCATATAGTGTTAATACATATATTTCACAGGGATATTAATCACCAGTGTGTTACCAGCTTTCATAAAAGACTGTAATGGGTACCCTTTTATAGTACAATAATATCGTGTGCAGTCAGTTGATTCAGTTGCTTATTCTTTGGGGTGCAGACCCCTTGTTCTCTCTCTGGGGTGTCTGGACCCTCATTGTCAACAAATTACTATTCTTTCTTTGAAATAATTGCATTGTAGGTGATATGTTTTGCTGTTATCTCCAAAATCCCTTTAGATATCAATATGACTTATAAATGTATAATTACTTACAGTTACGCTCATAGTTTTGTCTTTCTGTTGATCTCATATCATGTACAACACAATGTGGTTCAGAACTGGAAATATTCAACCATATACATATAAATCTGATTGATTATACTTCATCTATGCAAAAAAAATAAAAAAAAAAATAGACCAATTGGCCATATAACAGTAACATTTGATTTTTCACAAACAAAACCATCGAAGTTAGAAAATTAGTGTATATGGTTTAGTTCACGTTCATCATAGTGTGAGTGTGTTATATCCCAATAGTATGTGTATGTACTTATCTATATATAACAATCCACAGTCGGAATTATCAGCAGTGGAACTACACTGTTTTATACCAGCTGGAATCTAGCCCATTATAGGTACCTGTGTGTGTCTGTGTAATATATATAAAATCTTAAATGTATATAAACTCTCAAGCATTCATTTTACTGGCAGTCTAGAAATGTTGATAGCTGGAATTCTGGGGTTAATCGTATATCTTATGTATACCTCAGGAAAAAAACAGGTTTTTCAAATGCGGAAAATTCAGATAAAGATACTTAGATTTTGCCAACGCAGTGATCTATTTGACAATGAAATGGGGTGGTGAAGAGACGAAAATATGACTTTGAACAGGATTGTAATCTACAAATTTATCCTTATTATAGGCCCCCCAGAAGTAAATGGAGTAAATGGATGAATTTCACCCTATCTTTCTAGATACCCTGATTGCAAAGGGAATTAATTTTTTCCACTATCAACAAGAGGGATACCCATATTGTTTCATTAATTCTGTAAAATGTATTGTTACAAAAGTTAATGGATCTTTAAAACTGAATATAAGGGCTACATTCCAACCAACAAAACTAATCTTTGAAACAGGTGGGTAAATGTGCACACATGCATTGTCCAATTGAATTCAATTAGACTACTCACAGGCATAAAGTTAGTCATGGCATAAATATTTGCAGGATCATGGTCATTATTTGGACTGAATTCAATAGGACTGTGTTCACGCATAATGCTATGTGACTAAGTATTTGCCAGTTTGTGGCTGATATGCGTTTTCAAGTTCATATCAAGGTCTTTATGCATGCAAATATTTATGAAAAATAGATTTCATTTACAGTGTTTTTGCCATTTTGCTTCCTCGCTTTTAAGATAAAGATAATTTCACCTATTTTGTTTTTAAACACTTGAAAAAATGTGTTCATTAATTATATTTTCCTAGGTGACATCTGGAAGCAAAAAAAGAATCAAGCATCAATGCTCAGGATTAAGGTGACATCTCAAAATGCCCTGAAGGATTGAGCCCTATGTTTTGTCTTGAGTAGGGATTATTACTTTTCTCTAATTTATGTTTGAGTCGCTGCTGTGACACTCAATAGGGTGTTGTACAGTATAATAGAATTGACATGGGGGCTGGGGTTCCATTATTATGGCTTATACTTACTCAGTCCTGTTCAGCTTCATACAACGGATGTGCCATTTCTAGTCGTTAAGATTAATCAACTATTTGTCCTCTAATCCATGCATATGGTCTTCTGATGACACAAAATTCCATTTTCTGCGAGATAGAATTGTATTAGCTTTCTTTGTTGTCTCATCGTTTTGATTGTTATAAGCCTTTTGTCTCTCATTTACAGCCTCTTAAAGAAAACTCATGTACACTAGAGCTTTTGCAAATGATACTTTGTGATGAGCATATAGAGTTGACTAATGTTCAGTTGCAATGTTCCCATTGTACATTGTATTAGACGTACTATATTAAAAATCTCAGCTGGACACCCTTTGAGCAAGTCAAGGCTCAGAAGTCACAGATTTGTGTTAAGCAAATCTTGTGCTAGTCACATAAGAGACAAGCTATAGCTGTGCTATGTGTCTTGGAAGTTAAAAGAAAAAGCCTATCAAATAATTTGCATTTTAACAGACTTCAGTCAGTGCTCTCCTATGGCATATATTACATTCTTGCTGATCCGTAATGAAACATTTTTTTCACCTAATTGATAGTCTGCAAATGGACTAATTTGCCGTGCCATAAGATTCTGTAGTTTAGCAGTTTCTACATTGTGAAGCCTGCTGTCTTGAAAGGGCACCCATCAGTTTTGGTGCGCAATTCCAGATACTTGTTCTCAACTCTCATTCCCATGGGACCAGTAGACCTGTAGGTTCTTCTTATCCCCATTGATGGCCATGACAGTTATGGGCTAGAATGCACGTCTCTTTAGTGAGAGACAGTTACAGAAGTAGCGCCGAAGCATGACTGAGCCTGTGAGTACTGTAGCTGTCACAACTACTGTTGAGGTTTGTAAATTAATGATCAGATGAAGCAGGATGTATAACATTAACTCAGAGCTAGCCTTAGTGGTGCAGATAGGATGGGTCTGAGAAATAATTTTTTGTCCATATCTTCCCCAGATGCAACTTGTTTTTGTACACCATCATCATACTACTATGAACAGGACAGGCCTGGGGATTTGGGTGAAAGTTAGTGAGGGGATTCTTTGAAGATACTTAGCTGACTCACTTTTACTTAAAGAAACTTTCTCTGCAGCTCTTTATATCTTTCCCAGGCTGCTCCTGCAGAAGTGGAGCCAGCACAGTTGTCAACTTTTAATAAATTTTGACAAGAGACAATTGACAGATGCTGCTAAGCCTCCAGACACTGGAGGATTCTGTCTGCATTCTGCTGATTTTTCACATGTCAGGTGTGTGAGAAGCAATAACTCCTTTATCATCACTATGCAATGTGAGGCAGGTCAGGAGTAGTATCTCCTTTTGCAAATGGAGAAACTAAGGTAGAAAAGTTGTCACTTGATTAAAGCCACAGAGGAGTCTCTGTGAGAGCTGGGATTGGAAAGTGGCAGTCCCATGGGAATGTTTTCAGTCTTGTGTCTTGTCCATTTTCTCTTTCTACCTCTCTTGTTGTTGAACTATTACATCGTGTAGCCAGAGGTGATACTCAATGCTCTTCAGAAGAGTGTCTGAGTTGGAGGCAGCTGTCCCTGAGAGAGTTTGACAGTGCTAACACCATTAGCTGTACGTTGGGCTGCCCTGAGTCCCTCACAGACATTAACTGATATAGGATCCTCCTGACCCAAAATTCAAGAGACCTGTGAGCTCAGTTTTTATGGACTCCAAAGGCCAGAACAGAGAAGCTGTATGAGGGCTTTGGGGAAATCAGTGACAAGCTTTCAACTCTAGCAATTGTTTTACATCAGTTCATGTTTTCTAGGCTGTCCTGCAAATGAAAAGATTAGATTTTTTTTTAAATGAAGGATTAAATTCACTCTGACATTTCTAGGTTCCTCGAATGATGGTTACAGGGGCATTTGGGAGGAGAAGATGTCCACGGGATTTGCATTAACTTTAAATCTCTTTCCCCATGAATCCTGGACCATCCTTTCTGTCTTGTTTCTAACACAAGGAGGGGGCACGCAGAGGAGGAGGGGAATGGACAGTTTCTAGTTATGTTGTCTGTTTAAAATTAAATACTCTAAGACAGGGTGTAGAGCCCTATTTAACTTTTTGCAAGTGGAGAGCTTTATACAGGTGTAAATGACTAAACAAGGTGCAATGGAGATTCAGACACAATGGATCAGATTCAAATCTAGCCAAGCTGCACTCCATACAGGATCAGGGAATGGGATAGGGAAAGGGGCTGTAAACATCCTTCCTATTCCCCCAGTCATGGAGTTAGTTGTGAACCAACAGAACCCTTGGAGTAACTTAGAGCAATTTAAGGACTATTCTAAATTATACCAGCTGAAGAGGTTCTCTAAGGACCAGTCCATCAGCTGAGGATTCCTGGAATCATAGAATCATAGAATATCAGGGTTGGAAGGGACCTCAGGAGGTCATCTAGTCCAAAGCAGGACTGATCCCCAATTAAATCATCCCGGCCAGGGCTTTGTCAAGTCTGACCTTAAAAACTTCTAAGGAAGGAGATTCCACCACCTCCCTAGGTAACGCATTCCAGTGTTTCACCACCCTCCTAGTGAAAAAGTTTTTCCTAATATCCAACCTAAATCTCCCCCACTGCAACTTGAGACCATTACTCCTTGTTCTGTCATCAGCTACCACTGAGAACAGTCTAGATCCATCCTCTTTGGAACCCCCTTTCAGGTAGTTGAAAGCAGCTATCAAATCCCCCCTCATTCTTCTCTTCCGTAGACTAAACATCCCCAGTTCCCTCAGCCTCTCCTCATAACTCATGTGTTCCAGTCCCCTAATCATTTTTGTTGCCCTCCGCTGGACTCTTTCCAATTTTTCCACATCCTTCTTGTCGTGTGGGGCCCAAAACTGGACACAGTACTCCACATGAGGCCTCACCAGTGTCGAATAGAGGGGAACGATCACGTCCCTCGATCTGCTGGCAATGCCCCTACTTATACATCCCAAAATGCATTGGCCTTCTTGGCAACAACGGCACACTGTTGACTCATATCCAGCTTCTCATCCACTGTAACCCCTAGGTCCTTTTCTGCAGAACTGCTGCCGAGCCATTCGGTCCCTAGTCTGTAGAGGTGCATGGGATTCTTCCGTCCTAAGTGCAGGACTCTGCACTTGTCCTTGTTGAACCTCATCAGATTTCTTTTGGCCCAATCCTCCAATTTGTCTAGGGCCCTCTGTATCCTATCCCTACCCTTCAGCATATCTACCTCTCCTCCCAGGTTAGCGTCATCTGCAAACTTGCTGAGGGTGCAATCCGCCCCATCCTCCAGATCATTTATGAAGATATTGAACAAAACCGGCCCCAGGACCGACCCTTGGGGAACTCCACTTGATACCGGCTGCCAACTAGACATGGAGCCATTGATCACTAACCGTTGAGCCCGACAATCCAGACAGCTTTCTATCCACCTTATAGTCCATTCATCCAGCCCATACTTCTTTAACTTGCTGGCAAGAATACTGTGGGAGACCGTGTCAAAAGCTTTGCTAAAGTCAAGGAACAACAAGTCCACTGCTTTCCCTTCATCCACAGAACCAGTTATCTCTTCATAGAAGGCAGTTAGATTAGTCAGGAATGACTTGCCCTTGGTGAATCCATGCTGACTGTTCCTGATCACTTTCCTCTCCTCTAAGTACTTCAGAATTGATTCCTTGAGGACCTGCTCCATGATTTTTCCAGGGACTGAGGTGAGGCTGACTGGCCTGTAGTTCCCAGGATCCTCCTTCTTCCCTTTTTTAAAGATGGGCACTACATTAGCCTTCCATTACATTTCCAGTCATCTGGGACTTCCCCGGATCGCCATGAATTTTCAAAGATAATGGCCAATGGCTCTGCAATCACATCCACCAACTCCTTCAGCACTCTCGGATGCAATGGAATGTATTTTGTGCTTTCAGTTCTGCCCCCCTCCCGCATCACCCAATGCATGGGATGGGGGTGGCATGGTGTAAAGTCACCTGGGGATTCCCTTATTACAAGGCAATTACGGCTGCTCTTTTAGGGCAGCCTCTCTGCCCCCCATCTTCTTAATGCAACTCTCTTGGTGAAAATCTGGCTCAGTGCGTTCGATCAGAGCCAAACGCACATCAGAAAAAAAGAAGAATCAGCATCTTGATTCTCCGAGAACCACACATGCAGGCTGGCGAATCCATAAACTGGGTTTAGCAATATGGCAGTGGGATTATCACTGAGTTTCTTCCTTTGACACTGGCTCTAAATAAGATGCCGTACTAAGAGCTGTCAGCAAGCAAAGTGTAAAAGTTACAGTTGCTGTTAACCCTCTGTTCCCCTTGTGGGAATCAGAATCCTGTTTGATGTGCCTTCTGTCCCCCTCCCACCTAGCATTATTGCTGCTTTGGGTAACCTGCTGCTACTTGGAAGATGATTCATGCCATTCAGCAAAACATATATTTCAACTGTGGAAAATGAATGGACGTGACACCAGCATGTTGGCTAGATAAATGTATTTAAATGGTGTAATTTCATTTCAGAATAGAACTGTTTTCCTTTGCGTTTGGGGATAGTGATGATGGGGGTTGGAAGTTTCTGCTCTTTGAGCTTTGTCTTGTCAGCTGCCTTTGGCACTCAGAGAGTGTGCAATATTTGATCTCAGTGGGAATATTTAATCTCCTCCCCCTACCCTGCCCCGAAATCTGATGGATAGGTTGTTTTTACCATGATCCTAGTTGGTCGCTGTGTCTCAAGAAAATTTGGAGGAAACCTGCTCAGTCATGTATCATACATTACCATACTGTGATGTATGTTATCTTACCCACCCCAGAGGGTTGCTGAGCAAAGTGGTAAGAGATCTTTGGAAGAAAGATACTGTGTATGTACAAAGGATTATTACCCTATTTAGCAAAATCAAGGTCTAGTACTGAATCCAATTTTTCTCCTGCTAAATACCATTTTGGAAGTTGAAATTAAAACTTCAAGATAGCTGTCCCATAATAGCTGCCTATGTGACTATTATTTTTAAATAAAAATATACAAAATGGTTTTTAGTGTCAACAGCATAAAGCGACGTTATCTTTACTCTCGGAATTTAAATTCCATTTCAGCCTTTTAAATGGAATTCAAGTCAGAAAATATCATGTGGTTGAGAGAGAGAGAGAGAGAGAAAGTGTGTGTATGCTGGTATTATAGTAAACATGGCTGATTCAGACAATGTTGCAAAAAGAGTTGCTGCAGGGTTTGTCTAATTGATGGGGGTCCCACAAATTTTACTCTGTTTGCTGCCCATGTTCCACTGTCATGTGGTGTTGAGTAGGAATTGTTTCATGCTGACTGATGGCTCTATAGGGAAAATAACTCCCCGTGGGCAAGCCAGAATCTCTCACCTTCATTCTAATCCAGGTTAGGGCACATTGCAGATTCATCTTCCTTTCTACGTAACAGGAAACTTCTGTCTCCCTTAACCCGCTACAAACACATACATGAGTTATGGACACATTATTTATCTTTCCCCTCTCAAACGATAACCCCATGTCTAAATCAGCCCTCCATGTGTGAAATCCCATTAAGTCAATGAGAGTTGCCCATGCAGGACTGGCAGGAGGAAGCCTTCTATTAGGGAACTAAACCAATCGCTTGGCATTTGGCATCGGAGCACAGAATTTGAAATGTTGAATGCTGCGTAATCATTTTGTTTCCCTGCCTTGCACAGGCTGTGCCATTCACGTCTGCATAGGGTTTAGAGCTGGTTGAAAATTATCCAAAAAACCTGTTTTTTCACTGGAAAAGAAAGTTTTGGACTAATTGAAGAAAAACCTCTAAACATTGTCTGGTTTAAATGATATATTGTCAAAATATTTCTGCCAAAAATGAGAGATGTAGTACTTCATGTGAATTGTACTTTGCTCCTTCTGTCCCCATTCTTCTTTGTGGGGCAGATCCCCAAATTGGACTAGATCTCCCATAATAAACCACGATCAAGGTCTCCCTAGAATCACAGAAATGTAGGACTGGAAGGGACCTCAGGAAGGATAGCTAATGTGGCTCCAATTTTTAAAAAGAGCTTCAGAGGTGATCCTGGTAATTAGAGGCTGGTAAGCCTGACTTCAGTACTGGGCAAACTAGTTGAAACTATAGCAAAGAACAAAATTGTCAGACACATAGATCAACATAATTTGTTGTGGAAGAGTCAACATGGTTTTTGTAAAGGGAAATCATGCCTCACCAATCTACTAGAATTCTTTGAGGGGGTCAACAAGCATATGGACAAGGGGGATCCAGTGGATATAGTGTACTCAGATTTTCAGAAAGCCATTGAAAAGGTCCCTAGCCAAAGGCTCTTAAGCAAAGTAAGCTGTCATTGGATAAGAGGGAAGGTGCTCTCATGGATCAGTAACTGGTTAAAAGATAGGAAACAAAGGCTAGGAATAAATGGTCAGTTTTCCAAATGGAGAGAGGTAAATAGTGGTGTCCCGCAGGGGTCAGTACTGGGACCAGTCCTATTCAATATATTCATAAATGATCTGGGAAAAGGCGTAAACGGTGAGGTGGCAAAATTTGCAGATGATACAAAACTACTCAAGATAGTTAAATCCCAGGCAGACTGTGAAGAGCTACAAAAGGATCTTTCAAAACACAGTGACTGGGCAACAAAATGGCAGATTTCAATGTTAATAAATGCAAAGTCATGCACATTGGAAAACATAAACCTAATTACGTATATAAAACTATGGGGTGTAAATTAGCTGTTATCCCTTAAGAAAGAGATCTTGGAGTCATAGTGAATAATTCCCTGAAAACATCCACTCAATGTGCAGCAGCAGTCAAAAAAAGCATACACAATGTTGGGAATCATTAAGAATGGGATAGATAATAAGACAGAAAATATCATATTGCCTCTATAAAAATCCATGGTACTCCCACATCTTGAATACTGAATGCAGATGTGGTCACCCAATCTCAAAAAAGATATATTGGAATTGGAAAAGGTTCAGGAAAGGGCAACAAAAACGATTAGGGGTATGGAACGGGTAAGGCAGGGACTTTTCAGCTCGGAAAAGAGACAATTAAGGGGGGGATATGATTGAGTTTTATAAAATCATGACTGGTGTGGGGAAAGTAAATAAAGTGTTGTTTTACTCCTTCTCATAACACAAGAACTAGAGGTCACCAAATGAAATTAATAAGAAACAGGTTTAAAAGAAACAAAAGGAAGTATTTTTTCACACAACGCACAATCAACCTGTGGAACTCCTTGCCAGAGGATGTTGTGAAGGCTAAGACTATAACAGGGTTCAAAAAAAGATAAGTTCTTGGAGGATAGGTCCATCAATGGCTATTAGCCAGGATGGGCCGGGATGGTGTCCCTAGTCTCCGTTCGCCAGAAGCTGGGACTGAGCGACAGGGGATAGATCACTTGATAATTACCTGTTCTGTTCATTCCCTCCAGGGCACCTGGCATTGGCCACTGTCAGAAGACAGGATGCTGGGCTAGATGGACCTTTGGTCTGACCCAGTATTGTCATTCAGATGTTCTTATGCCCCTTGCCCAGCTGGGCTTTGTCATCAGTTAAAAGCTTATGGCACCTTAGAGACTAACCAATTTATTTGAGCATAAGCTTTCGTGAGCTACAGCTCACTTCATCGGATGCATACCGTGGAAAATACAGATGTTTGTTTTTATACACACAAATCATGAAAAAATGAGTGTTTATTACTACAAAAGGTTTTCTCTGCCCCCACCCCACTCTCCTGCTGGTAATAGCTTATGTAAAGTGATCACTCTCCTTACAATGTGTATGATAATCAAGGTGGGCCATTTCCAGCACAAATCCCGATTTGTGTTGCCGTGTGTGTAGGAATGTATTCTCCAGCATTTTAACTGCATGTAAAATACTGTTGCAAGAAATAGATACTTTCCCCCTTTCTTTTCTCTGACTCAAGTTTCATGATCTTGATAGCTGTACTAGTGCTAACAAATTGACAGTCATCGATACCATAGGCTTTTGTGGGTGGGAGCTGGAACTTGGGCCTCTAGACAATTAAACAGGTGTCTTGCTAGAAGTGATACTAAAAAAAACTCTCATGTAAAATTATCTTTTTCACACTGTACACTGTCCTCTGTCGGGGAAAAAAAGACACTGTTCAATACTGAAAATTCAGCCCTGTTCTCTGGATTTCAAATGAAAATCATGAAAGTGGAACACTGAATCAGTTGCCTTTGAAGTTGTAGGGAGCTTTGTCTCTGTCTCTTTTTGGACCTCCTCTTATGAAGCCCTTGTTAAAGTATCGTAATTTGCTCCTTCATCCTTGTTAAGATTTATTGCTTCTCTTTGTGTTGGACAAATGAGATTTAAATTCTTCAGAGTTATGGAATATACTAGAGAACAAATTAAATACTGATCTTCTCATTGAGTTTCAACCAACTTGTTGCAATTGCAATTTCATTCCTCTCCTTGGTTTAAAAATGTCTCAAATTTAAATTACATGCTATTAGGGCAAACAATATAGAGAAATGTGATATGCCCTGTAGCCATGTCAAAGCCATTAGATCTGTGACATAAAGCCAATCTTTTCCTGTTCTAGCCTGAAGCCATAGACTGTGATCTCATCATGTCTGATCGACTAAGTAAGATGAGGCCTGGTCAATACTTAGATGGAAGAACTACAAAGAACCCATAGGTGCTCAAGAAAGAGACAATGCTGACTCAGTATGTGGCAGTCTTCCTGCTGAGGAAATATGAAGGAGTACTCAAATAATGCCTAGGGAGATATTGTGATACTGGAGATGACATGAAAGTTGTTTCAATAGCTTGGGACATTAATGACTGATACCACAACACTTTATGCTCAAGTAGAGTGGTTAACTAGAGCTGGTCTAAATATTTTTGTCAGTGTTTTTTGATGAAAAATGGTTTTACAAATTATGCAAAAAATATCATGAATAAGTTTCATTATAATTTGAACTGAAACAAAATCTTTGGATTTTTTTCAATTTTTGTTTTTGTTTTGTCCCTTTTTTTATATTTTTCTCCCTAAATTCATAGATTCTGAGGCCAGAATGGACCATTATGATCATCTAGTATGACTTCCAGTATAACACAAGTCACTGAACTTCCCCAAAATAATTCCTAGAGTATATTTTACAGAAAAACATCCAACCTTGATTTTAAAAGGGTCAGTGATGGAGAATCCACCATGACCCTTGGTAAATTGTTCCGATGGTTAACTACTCTTACTGTTAAAAATTTACACCTTATTTCCAATCCAAATTTGTCTAGCTTCAACTTCCAGTCTTTGTACTGTGTTATACATTTGTCTGCTAGATTGAAGAGCCCATGATTAAAAATTTGCTCCCCATGTAGGTACTGATAGTCTGAAATCGAGTCGCCCCTTAACCTTCTCTTTGTTAAGCTAAATTAAGTGTGCTTTTTGAATCTATCAATATGATGTAGGTTTTCTAATACTTTATTCATTTTCCTGGCTCTTCTTTGACCCTCTCCAGTTTATCAACATCCTTCTTGATTTGTGGACACCAGAACTGGAAACACTGTTCAAGCCACAGTTACCAGTGCCAAATACTATACTGTACTCCTACTCAAGTGTCCTCTGTTTACACTTTCGAAGATTGCACTACCCCTTTTGTCCACAGCACTGGGGAGCTGACATACAGGTGATTATCCACCATGACCACCAAATCTTTTTTCAGAGTCACTGCCTCCCAGGACAAAGTCATCCATAATGTAAGTATGCCCTGCATTCTTTGTTCCCAGATGAATATATTTACCTTTAGCCATATTAAAATGCATATTGTTTACTTGCATCCAGCTTACCAAGTGATCCAGATTTCATTGAATCCGTAAATTCTTTATTATTTACTACTCCCTCAATTTTTTGTGTCATCTGCAAACTTTTATATTTTAGATTTTCTTCCAGATCATTAATAAAAATGTTAAATAGTGTAGGTCCAAGAACTGATGCTAGTTGGACCCCACTAGGAACACACCTGTTGGATGATGATTCCCCATTTACAATTACATTTTGAGACTTTTCACTTAGATAGCTTTTAATTCATTTAATGTGTAACATGTTAATTTTATATTTTTCTAGTTTTAAAAAAAAATGTCATGCAGTACCAAGTCAAATGCCTTACAGAAGGTGAAGTATATTAATTCAACACTACTACCTTTATCAACCAACCCTGTAATCTCATTAGGAAAAGATATCAAGTTAGATCTATTTTCCATAAATCAATATTTATTGGCATTGATTCTATTACCCTTCTTTAACTCTTTCTTACTCGAGTTCTGTATCAGCTGCTCCATTATCTTGCCTGGGACTGATAGATGTCAAGATCTCAGGTCTATAACTATTTAGGTTATCCTGTCTAGCCTTTTTAAATATTGACACAAATTAGTTTTTTTCCTGTCTTGTGAAACTTCCCTGGGGTTCCAAGACTTATTGAAAATCAACATTAACCGTCCAGAGTTCTCCTTTTCCACTTCTTTTAAAACTCTTGGATTCAAGTTATCCAGACCTGCTGATTTTAAAATGTCTAACCTTAGAAGCGGCTGTTTAACATCCTCCTGTGATACTAATGGTATGGAAAAAATGTTCTCATATGATACGAATACATCATCTGTTTTTTCCCCATATACAGAACAGAAATATTTATTCCACATATCTGCCTTTTCTGCATAATTATTCATAATTCTACTCTTTCCATCTAGTAGTGGTCCAATACCATTATCAGGATTCTTTTTGTTCTTAATATACTTAAAAAACTCCTCCTTATTGTTCTTAATTCTTCTGATCACAGATTTCTCCCTGCGTTTCTTTGCTTCCCTTATTAATTTTCTATAGTTCCTAGATTTTGATTTATATTAATTACTAACAACTTTCCCTTTCTTCCTTTTGTTATATGTTACTCTTTTTTTTTTATTTTTATAGCTTCCTTCATTTTTGTTCTATACCAGGTCAGTTTTTTTAACCAATGTGACCTTCTTTCTCAATTGTGAGAATGTGGCTTTTGGGGCATCTAGTATAGTATTCTTAAACAATTCCCAATTATCATTCAATTTTTTTCTGATTAAAAAATATATGCTGAAAACAATTATGAGACATATATATGCTGAAAACAATTATGAGACAAATCAGTCACTGATCTGCACATTATAAATATGATCAACTCATAATCACT
This sequence comes from Eretmochelys imbricata, assembly GCF_965152235.1. Classification (NCBI taxonomy): domain Eukaryota; kingdom Metazoa; phylum Chordata; order Testudines; family Cheloniidae; genus Eretmochelys; species Eretmochelys imbricata. The sequence continues at coordinate 96,583,729 of NC_135572.1, forward strand.
TGTACCTAAGTTACCATTAATTTCTGGTTCAATAATTAGTTCCTCTTTTTCCGTTAAGACAAGGTCCAATAAAAAAATTTCTCCATGTTGGCTCAAACACTGTAAGTTATTAAATTGTCATGTATAATATTTAGAAATTCCAAGAATGTTTTAGTCCTGGCAGCATGAGGCAGTGAACCTCCTGCAGGTATTACTCAGAGTGAAGTCCTCCATGATCATTCAGCTTCTCTTCTCCCCCTCCCCATATAAATAGGTTCATAAGAAGGTAGTCATGCTTTTCCTTAATTGATTTGGTGGTATGTGGAGATGCCAATTAATACCCCATCTTCTGCTTTATTTGTAAGGACATTGATCCATAAACATTCAAAATCATTTTCTAAGAGTTACCAGTGACTTGGAAACATGACATTTTTGACATAGACTGCCACTCCCCCATCCCTTTTGCCCACTTGATCCTTCCTAAGAAGGTTGTAATAATTGATTTTAACATTCCAATCATGGGAATTGTCCCACTGTGTTTCAGTAATACCAGCTAGCTCAAATTTATTCTCATAAATTAGTAATTCCAATTTATTTTAGTTGTCACCTAGGCTCCTAGCATTGGTGTACAGGCAATTAAAGAATTTTCTTTCTGTATGTCCTTTGGTTTCTTGGTTAATTTTATTCTCAACAACTAAATTTTGTGCTGAGTGCTTGTATCTTCCCTCTTTTTACTCTTCCCTTTTGTTATTAGTTTAATGGCCTCCTGACTACTCTAGACATTCTATCCTAAAAAGATTGGTTCCCATTCAATTTAGTTGGAGTCCATCATGGGCAGCATGTATGAAAGACTGGGGAAGTCTGTGCCTCCCCAAACAGCCTTGCGTAGCTCCGCCCCGAAGCCCCTCCTGCTTGCAGTTAGTTGGCCCCAGCCCAGGCAGGCTGCTCCTCTGCTGGGAAGCCGTCTGGGGCTGGGGCTAGGGTGGGTAGGACTTGGAGTGACTTGGGCTGCCCGGCACTGGGGAGGGGCCCTAGGCATTGGGGCCATGCCGCCCAGTGCTCCGGGGCTGGGGGCCACACACCCCAGGGACTGGGGAGAGGAGGGCCATGCATCGCCCACCTGCCCGGTACTCCAAGGCTGGGAGGCTGTGCATCACCTGCGCGCCCACTCCTCTGGGGCTGGGGGAGTGGCCGTGCACCACCCATCCAGCGCTCTGGGGCTGGAGACGCTCGGGCAGCCCAGGACTGGGGGGGAGGGGGTTCTGGGCTTTGGTGGGGGAAGGGGGGTGGGAGGGGCAGGGCTTCAGGTGGAAAGGGTGGGCCAGGCTGGGGGCTAGCCTCCCTGAGCCCATGGTTCACCCCCATATCCATGGAATCCATCAAAACAATACAATTCCCTATCCCCATTGAAGGTGGATTAATGTTCCACAAAACCAAAACCCTCCACCATCCCCCACTTATTTCACTTCTAGAATCTTCTGCCTTCTGTCCTCTTTTGTTCATGAGACAAGAAGGATCTTGGGACAGATTGCTTGGACATTCTTCTTCAGCACACTGAAGAAGTCATTTATTTTCTGTAAGATATCTTGTGACACATTGTCATTAGTGAACCAATATGAACCATTACTAGTGATTCTTACCTGTTGATTTCAAAAGCTTATCCAATCTTCATGATGACTCATGTTTTGGATCCCGGAAGTCAGCACACTGTACTCTTTTTCAGCCTGTCCCTTGCAGAATGTTTTTTGATTTTTTCTGAGTATTGAGTCCTCAACAAGGATTGTCTGTCTTCCATGGAGGGTTGGAGAACTTTTTGTGGTCAAGCTTGATTTCCTTACACATTGGGCTAAGCTGCCATCTACCAGTGTGTCCTGTACATCTCTCCATACCCTTGGACCAGCGTCTAACTCTGTCACCAGTACGATAATGGAACAAATATCAGGGGGCAAAACAATAAATATCTTGAAGATTCACTACACCTTACACTTCCACAGGTGAACTTCCTCAGTATCGAGTGCTGCAGAACGGACTGTGCCATCTTCATGGCATTGTCGCCACTCAGCATCATTGTGTGTGGACCCTGTGGCAGTCTGTGTGTACAATTCAGGATCAGCATGGGGAGATGAGGTAGGGCCTGGAGGATGAGCTGTGGAAATGGCATACTTTCCCCTACCAATCATACAGAACTTTCCTAGGTAACTTAATGCTGACAGTATGGACGTTAGAGTTGAACAAATAGAGCAAACTGTATGTGAAAACTTCCTTACTAAAAAAACAAAGCTAGGTAGAACTGGATTTTCCTTTTCATGAAAAATCTCAATGAGTTTCAAAATAACCTGACTAGCTCCAGACAAAAACAAAAAAAATGAAATTTCTTTTTAAACTAAATTAAAATAAGTTCCAAGTTAAATAAAATGTTTTGTTTCAATAAAATCAAACATTTCATTCCAATTTTCACATTTTAAATGTTTTAAATTATAAAGGAAATTTTGAAATGAAAAGTCATTTCAAAAATTGAAAAATTGAAATGTTCTATTCCAAAAATGTTGAAAAAGCATGTTTGGACATTATCAAAAGGTTTCATGTTGTTTTTTCAGAGTGAAAATTTATCTTAATCAACACACCTCTGTGGAATATTTTGCTTTCAACCAATCAGCATTTTCTGATAGAAAAAATTTCCATTGGAAAATTTCCAACTAGCTCTACTAATAAAACCTGCACAATCACTTCTGGAAATTCATGATCTTTTTGTTCACTTATGAATGAATGTTTGGGTGAGTGAGATTTTATTTGTAAGAATGTTCATGGAATGAACTGTGCTGTGAATGATAGCACAAAAATATTCATGCTCCTCTGGGTGATCATGTTAAACAATTAATCTATTGGAGATGCTTTTGTTGTTGAACTTAAATCAAGACTGGATATGTTATATCTCAAATAGAAGGTATGGGCTTCATGTTGGAATTACTGGGTGAGGTTTGATGGCCTGTGTCATGCAGGAGGTCAGACTAGACTTGTGATCAAAATGGCCACTTATTTTCTTAAATCTGTGACGCTGTAGGAGGTCCATAGGACTGGCTATTCATGTGAAAGTACTATCCAGAAAGATTGTATTAGCATGGGTTAGGCAAGCACATAATTTGTCTAATTACATCTGGAAGGTGGTGTGGCCAACTGGTGGAGGCTTGAGTCTATTGTCACAGGGAACTGGGTTCTGTACCGTTCCCAGCTCTGCTTGATGTGACCTTGTCCAATTTTTTGGTTACAGTAGCTGTAAAATGGGTGAATGATAGTTATAGCTCCCCTAAAGTAGTTGTCTGAGGACTCGGTTAATAAGGGCTGTGAAGTAATGAGGAATATGTGCATAAATTGGAGAGTTCAGAGGAGAGCAAAAAAATGGATAAAAGGTTTAGAAAAATCTGACTTTGAGGTTCCTTCCATTCCTGCATTTGTATGATTCTATGAAAAAGAGTGGCAGAATCGTTTGCTGAGATCGTTTGCAGAGATCTGGGCAAGAATGATCTTTTTCTGTATCTTGCACAGGACTAAGCACACTGTGAGCACTTAGTAACGCTAATAATTTATTATTTATTAACAGAAAGACACATTGTCCTTCTGGTTAATGAGGGTTGAATTAAATAAGTTTATGGCAGTGATGGTATGATGAGATTTCCTACAATGACATGTGACCCATCTGTGACAGCTAGCAGCAAATATCCCCAAGGGCCGACAATGGGGCACTAGATAGGAAGGGTTCTGAATTGCTACATAGAATTCTTTCCCAGGTGTCTGGCTGGTGGGTCTTGCAGATATCCTCATGGTCCAGCTGATCGCTATGTTTGGGGCTGGGAAAGAATTGGCAGAAACCCTGAGGGGTTTTTGCCTTCCTCTGCAGCATGGGGCAGATGGGGCACTGGCATGTTTAAACTAGAGTAAATGATGGATTCTCTGTAACTTGAAGTCTTTAAATCATGATTTGAGGACTTCAGTAATTCAGCCAGAGGTTATAGGTCTATTACAGAAATGGGTGGGTGAGGTTCTGTGGCCTGTGATGTGCAGAAGGTCAGATTAAATGATTATGATGGTCCCTACTGGCCGTAAAGTCTCTGAGATTGAGGGCCTATCAACACTTGCCTCTGCAGAGGCCAGTGAAGAGTGACAAAATATGCTTCTTTCTCTCCAAAGCTGAGAATTGGCTATGCAGTGGACCTAGCTCTTACAGTAAGAGACCAGATATGGGCATCCAAATTTAATCTCTTTCTCTTACATGACTTCAAAGGATGCATGATAACAGAGCCCTTGAGAAAGCCCTAATTCCAAGTTTCTAATTATTGAATCATTCAATGCTATTTGGCCACTTCATGATAATTTCTTTAGGTGCTGGCACATAGGAGCTTATATCAGGAAGAAATATGTTGGGGGGGGTACAGCAACAGTTACAAAACAAGTTTAAAAATGGCAGTCAAGAATAGCAGACAGTGTCCTAGAACGTTGTCTGATTAACACGGTTGTTTTAAAGACTTGTTTTAATTAAAATTGTGTTGTGTTTTTATTTCCCAAAATGCCAAGGAAGTGTAAAGTTCTATGGATAATTCAGTTGTTTTATTTTACCACTCTGAGAAAAAGCATCTCAGTGTACTGGTTGTATGATTAGAGATCACCCTAATTGTGATTCATAAATGTTGTCTGCCATTCGTGCTATTATAGAGAGACTCTAAATCTAGGTAATTATGGTTCATTGCCTTTGTTGCAAGCAGACACTGTATAAATCCTTCAGCTGAGGTGGGCCTGACAAGCTATGAGTAATGTGATGCCCTTCTAAAAGGATTTATATTCAAGGCCCATTTAATAGGTGTCTTTGGTACTTTTTCATTTCTCCGTAACTGACAAGGAACTGACCTAGTCAGTTATTTCGCGCTGGTTCTATTTTAGTGATAGGATAATCAATAATCAGTGATTAATTTGGAGTCACTCTTGTGTACTGGTAGTTGACATCTTTGCTATAGTATTGATTCCTTATCTAATTTATAATGGGGGAGGGGAATACCATTTATAATGAGATGCATTGAAAGCCATTATATTTTGTATTGTAGTAGTTGCCAGATGTCCCAGTCGGGACTGAAGCCCCACTGTGTAAGGCTCTGTATAAACACAAACACACAATCCTGCCCCTAACGGTTTACAGTCTTAATTCATCCTCCCTGGGTATCTCTACACTGGAATTAAACACCTGTGGCTTCTGACTTGGGCTGGTGGTGCTAGGGCTGCAGGGCTGTAAAACTGCAATGTAGATGTTCAGGCTTGGGCTGGAGCCTGGGCTCTGGGACCCTCGGCTCCCTCCCCTTTTGCAGCATCCCAGAGCCCAGGCTCCAGCCGAAGCCTGAATGTCTACACCACAATTTTACAGTGCTGCAGCCCAAGCCCTGCAAGCACGAGTCAGCCAACATGGGTCAGCAGCAGGTGTTTAAGTCCAGTGTAGACATACCCTGTGAGACTTTCACATGTATTCACTTTCTTTTTTTTTCAATTGAATTCTTAAGATTATTTACGTCTCTTCAGCAATGCTGTAAGAGGAGGCTACCACATAAACTGGTTTTCTCAGCCTGTGATAACAGCATGTCTCACTCAGGGGAGTGTGGGCCTGCAGACTGGTGGGTTGAGAGACTAGAAATCTTTCTTTTGCTTCCCAACCAGACAAACACCCTTTTTCATGACCATAACTAAGGAGGAAGACAGCACCATTTGGCAAGGAAACAGATATTAAAATTCATATGCTAGAACTGTCTGTTTTTTCTTTTATAAGTATACTGGGATAATTAGTGTTTTCGTTTGCAAGAAGGCAGCTTTAATTGAAATCCAGTTACGTCACTGAAACTGAGAAATGGGTATAGTGATAGTGTATGACAATGTTTACTTTATGTAGTTTGAAATGGAATTATTGGAAATGGGGGAGTAGTTACTGTAAGGGAGTCCAGGCATATATTTATTTGAACACCTTTTCCTGTAAATACCCAACACTTGCCACAATCGAGTGAGTTCCAAAGACAAACAATTTGCTCTTTGGAAGTATTTAATGAGTCCCAGGGATTAAAGCTGTACCTCTTTATACAGAAAAATTATTGCCAGTTTCAAGAAGTTCATCGACTCTGTTACTTTGACATAGGTACTGTGTTTAATATTAGTTTCATCTTCCCTACATCGCCATAACTGTGAACACTTTTACATAAAAAGATAAGATTTGTGATCAAATGGAACTAAGTTACATCACCTGACTACTGAAATTATCAAAATGTATAATATGCTAATTATCGTGGAAGAGGAATTCTCTCTTGGGAAATTTACTAAAAATATTTACTTAGTTATTCAGTTTCCTTTGAATAATTTAGTGTTGTTCACATGAAGCTAAACCATAAAAAAAATAATCTCATCTGACAAAAAGACATGTCAGTTAAGATCCATATCAAACAAATGCATTGTTGATGATATTTAAAAAGTCAGCTCAGTTTTTGTTTTTTTAAATCAGCAAATTCCCCTGTCAGTTGCTGAAACACTACACAAAATAATAATAATAGAAATTATTCAAAATAATAGAAAATTTTTGATTACCCATTAGTATATAGGCTGAGTTTATTTTAGACTCTTATTAGTGAATATATTGTGATACTGTGGGGAGTTTTGTCAATATTTTGGGAACATTAATGCACAACCACTAGATAGGTACATACATGTAAGCGAACCAGAGAAACCGTATGAGAATAGATGTGCAGATATCTGATCAGGGAAATCAAGTCATGTGATCAGTAGAGCTCATCATGAGTTTTGAAAATTTTCAGCCAGTAAAAGAGATGTATTTTTCAGAAAAAAATTCACCAAAACCAATTTCTGTCTTTTGACCAGCTGTCACGCTGAATGGTTTCAGTAATGTTTATTTCCATCCATCTTGCCAACTTTAAGATCGTACAAACACAGGATATGGTCTTTATATAAGGCTGTATTTCAGGAAATATTGTCATTGACTTAAGTGAGAGAAGAATTAGGCTTGTGGCTTGTTAGAGATTCTTAAGTCTCAAGAGTTGCTTTGTGCTGATCTAGGGATACAAAGCGATCAGCCAGTATAATCAGCTACTTGGGGATTCATCTAGTATAAGAGGAATCCTTAGATATCATAGCAGCTGTTAGTTATAGCAGTGGCAGACCTGAACCCTGGCCAGTGCCAGGATAGGGGAGAAATAAAGGAGGTTAAAAATTCTCTTTATGGTGCCAGTTCCCACCAAAAATAATCACAAGTCAAAATACCCATTAATGTCAATGGAAACAGGATCAGGCACCAAGGGCCTTTATCCTCCCAACATTAACCAAAAGCAACCCCATTGGCTATAAGTGAGAACATGCTATGAAGTTTATAAAAGTGACAAAGTGACTTAACAGTACAAGTCCCATTAACTTTCAAGAGGATTTGTTCTTCTAAGTCTTAGGGCTCGTCTTCCCTGCAATGTTAGCCAAGGTAGAAGTTGAGTGTGGTCCCTAATCCAACTTCTGTTCACACACACACAAATCTCTATCTTGAGTTGAGTGGTATTTTAAACTTGAGCTAGCTGGCGGCATGGTGTAAAGCTTGAATGCTGCTGATGCTTGAGCTAATAATACAGTGGAGACACAGCTACAGAATACAAATTTTAGTTAGCACAACTCATCAGCTGCTAATCCAGTCACTCCATGTATCTCTAGTGTTTTTTCCCTGTGGCCTCTCTCAGTACTCGAGCTAGGCTGGCTAGAGTGGAGTAACTCAAGCTGACTGTTCCATAGAAGACAAGCCTTCTGTCTTTATGTTAAAATCTTAGAGGCAAAAAATGCCAATTACAAAAAATGCTTGCTACAAGTTCCAAGTCATAAAGGTGCAGCAGGCAAAAGATCAAACATCTGCTGCTACTTAATTAACTGAAAATTGTCTTACTAAAAGTTCAAACAAAGGGCCAGATTGTTCCACCCTTACCCTATGTTGAGTTGTACATTGTACCATGAGCAGTCCTGTTGAGTTCAATGAGACTATTCATGCAGTAAGGCAAGACTCAACATGAGTAAGAGTTGCAGAATCTAGCCCCATATTAGCAGTGGGTTACAGATGGGATAGTGAACTCTTGTGATACTAAAAATATAGTTTACAAGATTAAAAATCAAGTGTCCTGATTAGGACAGTTAAAGGGCCATGTCAAGGTAAAAAAGGTATTCAAAAAAACAGCAAACAAACATCTTCATAGATGTTTTCAAATTTCCACCAATGCTATTTCCATTTATGATGTAATTATGCATCCAATATAAAATGTGTTCTAAAAAAGGAATAAAGATTATGCAAGATGTGCTTCTGACTTCATGAAACTACAAATGTAGTGCTCATGTATGATGTTCCATTGTGATGCAGTGCAAGGACTCTCCCACGGGTCAGAACAAACACAAGCATTTCTGGGAATCAAGAAGTTGCTATGTGGTAGCAAGAGGTGCAAAAACCTTAGGCTCAGAATGGGGGGTGAGAGAGAATGTATAACCTTGAAATAGACAGCCTTACAATGATGCTTTTCTCTAGATTGAAACTTTTTATTTCACCAGGCCAGTATTCATATGAAATTACACAAGCTTGTGACAATGAACAGTTATAAGAGCTTAACTTTTTTTTCAACAAAAATGTAAATCGCAGAACCAAATTATAACTTGGGAGTCATGGCAGTTCATGCTGAAGAATACAGTAATTATTTTATTGATGATGCCTGCTTTGTGTTATATTTCACACCTCAAATCAACTGACAATATGCATCTTAAGAAAAATGCTTTCTAGTGCATAGTTCTTATTTGTAGAAGCAGAATTTGACTTTATGTCCCTGAAAGTGATTCTAACTATTAGGGAGAGGCAATAGCTTATTCATAGCTAAGGCCGCTGTCAGTTTCGATACAGCCCTGCTTTTGCCCCCCTCCTAATGCTGGAGAAATTGGCGTGGCCTGAAAATGGTCAGATTTACTCTGAAGTCTGAGGAGGATGTTATTCAAATTGGTGAAAGAGGTAATCATCAGATTGTGAGTTGCATGTCACCAGCAGTATCTTGTGAAATAGCCTGAGTTATGTTCCAAAAAGTGAAAGAAAATTCCAGGATCTGGTAAAATGACTCCGCCTTCTGTGTTTCCTTCACACTGCCCCATTGGCCTAGGGGGATGTGCACAGAGTCTGAGTGCTGGGCCCAGCTCTTCCAGTGAATGGCCGAATAAATGCCATTATTTAATAAAATTTAAACCACAACTTGTGTGGGTAAGGGGAGGGGAAGCAATATTATTACCTCCATTTTCCAGTTGAGTTAACTGAAGAAAAGAGCTTTTACTGTGAATGCTTACTAAAAAGTCAAAAAGAACAAGAGGTTTGTGACAGAACTTGATCGCGGGAGAGGCTGACTCATTTTGTATCCAGGAGACCATGGAGCTTCTCACAGAAATTTCTTCAAATCTCTGGACCTCAGATTTCAGTGGATTCAGGTGTAAAATTTAATAATTTATGTGGTCTTGATCAGACAGAGATCACTAACAGAAAGCTCAACAAGAATCTGGATGTCAAGTGAAGTAAAAGAGTTAAATTTTCATTGGAGTCATATTTGTCCTGTAGGGAACAAGGGGAAGTCATTGTGAAATGAAGACCCTTACAACTGATTTACATCAGATATCCAAAATTTTCTAGTTAGTATCTATTACATAGATGTGTGTTGTATTTCGGTCTCCGACTGCCTGCTTCTGTATGGTGGTTAGCTGGACTATGGGAAATGCACAGGGGTAGAGAAGGAAAGCCCAGACACATGATAGCAATAAGAAGAACAAAAAAGCTTAAGCAGGTAGTCCCATTACAGCATTAGATTATTTTTAATATTGTATTGATATGTTTTTATCTTTCAGTTGTTCCTGTTCTTTTTTACCATAAAGCAAAGAAACACTTTTTTAAAAAGCTGAGAACACAATTATGGGTATGGGAAATGTCAACATATAAAAAGAAAACAAAAAGGACAAGAGGAGCAGATGACCTCTTCCTTCAACATTGTTCCAGTGGCCAAGAAAGGCATGGGTTAACACATTTAGCAAGGAATGCAAATGGAAGTCCATTTGATGGCTAGGTAATGAAATGACACACAATATTCTATGACTGCACTCAATTAACCTATGGAAAGCAAGAATTAATTACCAATATTGAAAAAAATTCACCTTTTGTCCCTCATTTTAGGCCCTCATTTGTATTGAGTGTTGCTCAAGCGATATTAATAGAGGTCCTGAGTACTTGATAGATGCATTTTTTCCCTTCCTATAATGAGCTGAACCTCTTACATGATAACTGTTAAATGGGTGAGAGTGAGCATTAAGTTATATACAGTGCATTTTTAAAGTGCTGAACCTGCCCATGTACTGTTTGGCAGTTTGTTGTCCAGAATTGTTGTACACAGCATGGTTAATTTGGTCTATTTGTTTTGCAGCAAAAGACTGCCGTCACTGAATTCTTCTAATGCAAGCTATAAATCAACTTGATGGCTGTATAAAAATAAATAAATAAATAAGCAAAATAAAAGCTGCCTAGAGCTCCATTACATATTTTTTTCCTCGATGAATCAAGAGATGCAATTTCATTTGCGGAACATTGTTAGCTGATCATTATCATAATAAACTCCCTGTCATCAGTACTGTATTAGGACAATGACCTGGGTGGGTGTGCGCATATAAAATAAATAGGTTTCAGAGTAGCAGCCGTGTTAGTCTGTATTTGCAAAAAGAAAAGGAGTACTTGTGGCGCCTTAGAGACTAACCAATTTATTTGAGCATAAGCTTTCATGAGCTACAGCTCACTTCATCGGATGCATGCAGTGGAAAGTGTAGAAGATCTTTTTATACACACAAAGCATGAAAAAATACCTCCCTCCACCCCACTCTCCTGCTGGTAATAGCTTATCTAAAGTGATCATTCTCCTTACAATGTGTATGATAATCAAGTTGGGCCATTTCCAGCACAAATCCAGGTTTTCTCCCCCCCACCCCCAAACCCACTCTCCCGTTGGTAATAGCTTTTTGAAAGTGACCACTCTCCTTACAATGTGTATGATAATCAAGGTGGGCCATTTCCAGCACAAATCCAGGGTTAACAAGAACATCTGATGGGGGGGGGTAGGAAAAAACAAGGGGAAATAGGTTACCTTGCAGCCAAGTCATTATGCAATTTAACCTATTTCCCCTTGTTTTTCCTACCCCCCCCCCAGATGTTCTTGTTAAACCCTGGATTTGTGCTGGAAATGGCCCACCTTGATTATCATACACATTGTAAGGAGAGTGGTCACTTCCGATGAGCTATTACCAACGGGAGAGTGGGTTTGTGGGGGTGGGGGGGAGAGAAAACCTGGATTTGTGCTGGAAATGGCCCAACTTGATTATCATACACATTGTAAGGAGAATGATCACTTTAGATAAGCTATTACTAGCAGGAGAGTGGGGTGGGGGGAGGTATTTTTTCATGCTTTGTGTGTATAAAAAGATCTTCTACACTTTCCACAGTATGCATCCGATGAAGTGAGCTGTAGATCACGAAAGCTTATGCTCAAATAAATAAAAACTAATTAACTGCAAAAGTAGATATTAATGCAGAGTTAACACTGAGAATTTAAACAAAACTCAGGAAATGCAAAAGTTAAAGATTCTCATAGCATTAGTAGTTTCCTACATTTCATGTACAATTTGTGTTAAGGTGTATCTTTAACCATCTACTTCATGCTTTTTATTCCTTTCTGAACTTTTGGCATCTCTTCCCTCTCATCTGTGCTCTTCACCCTCCCATAGGGGATGATATCTAGACTTCATAATGAACCACTAAAATCTTTAAAAGTAGCCACTTCTTAGGCACTAATCCTTTATACATTTGGTTCTAGGGATTTCCAGGAAAAATATCGTTCATACCTTCTACTCTTAAATGCTTTTAAAATGAAACTTAGAATCCTGAGTGCTAAGACACCAGAATGAAAAACGCAATGTGAATGCCTCAATAGTAGAGACTGTTTCTCACTAAAGGCTAACCACATACCAGATCCAGTGTTTTCTTCAGTGTTTTTGAGATATGTGTTAGCAAAAGATGTCATAAAGTGTGTGTATCATTTTTTTTTCTTTCTTACAAATACATAACTCAAAAGTAGATTGACAGATTTTCCTCAGACTCCATGTTTCCCCCCAGATTAAATGACCTTTCACCCTGAGAGAAAACTTCTGCTGAAAATGGGAATTTTTCTGAAAGATGTTGAGTGAATAAGCCAGGGATTCTAGAAGCAGCAGTGATGCTTTTTTTGCCTCTGTCTTTACGAACAAGGTCAGCTCCCAGACTACTGCACTGTGCAGCACAGCCTGGGGAGGAGGTGACCAGCCCTCTGTGAAGAAAGAAGTGGTTCGGGACTATTTAAAAAAGCTGGACATGCACAAGTCCATGAGGCCAGATGCGCTGCATCCGAGAGTGCTAAAGGAGTTGGTGGATGTGATTGCAGAGCCATTGGCCATTATCTTTGAAAACTCATGGCGATCGGGGGAAGTTCCAGATGACTGGAAAAAGTCTAATGTAGTGTCCATCTTTAAAAAAGGGAAGAAGGAGGATCCTTGGAACTACAGGCCAGTCAGCCTCACCTCAGTCCCCAGAAAAATCATGGAGCAGGTCCTCAAGGAATCAATCCTGAAGCACTTACACGAGAGGAAAGTGATCAGGAACAGTCAGCATGGATTCACCAAGGGAAGGTCATGCCTGACTAATCTAATCGCTTTCTATGATGAGATTACTGGTTCTGTGGATGAAGGGAAAGCAGCGGATGTATTGTTTCTTGACTTTAGCAAAGCTTTTGACACGGTCTCCCACAGTATTCTTGCCAGCAACTTAAAGAAGTATGGGCTGGATGAATGGATGATAAGGTGGTTAGAAAGCTGGCTAGATTATCGGGCTCAACGGGTAGAGATCAATGGCTCCATGTCTAGTTGGCAGCCAGTATCGAGTAGAGTGCCCCAAGGGTCGGTCCTGGGGCCAGTTTTGTTCAATATCTTCATAAATGATCTGGAGGATAGGGTGGATTGCACCCTCAGCAAGTTTGCAGATGACACTAAACTGGGAGGAGAGGTAGATACACTGGAGGGTAGGGATAGGATACAGAGGGCCCTAGACAAATTAGAGCATTGGGCCAAAAGAAATCTGATGAGGTTCAACAAGGACAAGTGCAGAGTCCTGCACTTAGGACGGAAGAATCCCATGCACTGCTACAGACTAGGGACCGAATGGCTAGGCAGCAATTCTGCAGAAAAGGACCTCGGGGTTGGATGAGAAGTGGATGAGAAGCTGGATATGAGTCAACAGTGTGCCCTTGTTGCCAAGAAGGCCAATGGCATTTTGGGATGTATAAGTAGGGGCACTGCCAGCAGATCGAGGGATGTGATCGTTCACCTCTATTTGACATTGGTGAGGCCTCATCTGGAGTACTGTGTCCAGTTTTGGGCCCCACACTACAAGAAAGATGTGGAAAAATTGGAAAACATCCAGTGGAGGGCAACAAAAATGATTAGGGGACTGGAACACATGACTTATGAGGAGAGGCTGAGGGAACTGGGATTGTTTAGTCTGCGGAAGAGAAGAATGAGGGGGGATTTGATAGCTGCTTTCAACTACCTGAGAGGTAGTTCCAGAAAGGATGGTTCTAGACTATTCTCAGTGGTGGAAGAGGACAGGACAAGGAGTAATGGTCTCAAGTTGCAGTGGGGGAGGTTTAGGTTGGATATTAGGAAAAACTTTTTCACTAGGAAGGTGGTGAAGCACTGGAATGCGTTACCTAGGGAGGTGATGGAATCTCCTTCCTTAGAAGTTTTTAAGATCAGGCTTGACAAAGCCCTGGCTGGGATGATTTAGTTGGAGATTGGTCCTGCTTTGAGAAGGGGGTTGGACTAGATGACCTCTTGAGATCCCTTCCAACCCTGATATTCTGTGATTCCTTAGTTGAGTTTTCCATTTCACTTAAAATTCCTCTGTTTCGCACTTTTATAATTGAAGGGAAGTTTAACCTTAACTATTGCCTTTACTACTACATAATACAGAGAATCAGAAAGATAGGTACAAAGTCATGTAGTCATTTATTTTTTCTGTATTTCTACCTAGTACAATGAAGATAAATGGGGGGAACATACACCTATGTTGATGTAACACACTTTGCCTGCCAGCAGTCTCCAAAGATCAGCAGTGCACTGATCTACACCAAGCTGACCACCTTCACAACCAGAAAAGCTAGAAACTTTCCCATTGTGGTTTTTTTTTAATGGAAGTGTAGGCATGGGGAAATATAGCAAGATTAGTATAAAGAACTTAAGTCTTTGGATTTTCTGTGCCTGTGGCGGAATATCCTCCAAGGTGGTAAATTACTGCTCCATACAAGAAGATCACAGGTGTATGTTTTGTCCCTAGTTTAAATAGATAATGAAAGGTTATAGTGGTACAGCACTGGTCTGAGTGACAGAATGCCGCTGAAGCATTGGTTGATCATAGGGTACAGTATTAAGAGCACGGCTAGCAGAACACAATTTTGAATGGAAAGTAGAGTTGATGTCAGTTATATAAGGATGATAATGCTAAGTGAGTGGAACTAGTCCTTTTCACCCCACTAATGTATAAGATAAAGAATCATAAACTTTTTTAGGATGAGCCTGCAAGAGTTTAGCCACATTTCTCAGGAGCAGGTCTGTACTCTGTTCCCTCTTCAAGGCAGAAGGGAAGTTTGATTATGGAGCTCTCTCTCCTACTCCCCAATCTTAGCCATGCTTATTTTTGAGGTTGTGAACATTTTTGAAACTGAAGCAAATCATTAAATGCAAGATGATTTGACAACAAAGGGGGGGGGATATTTGGTGTTAAGGCAACTGCAAACATATTTTTGCTTGAATTTCCGTATTATTTTTAGTATTTTGAGGTGGCTTGGCTGTTCTGATTGGACAGGAGTCTCAAGATATTGACTTTGATTTCCTGGTTGGTTGAATCTATCCTGTGAAGTTATCAGAACTTATTTTGACCATATTTCTCAAGGCATAGGTGCTGGAACTGGGGATGCCGGGGGTGCTGCTGCACCCCTGGCTTTAAGTGGTTTCCATAATATACAGGGTTTACAGTTTAGTTCAATGGCCCTCAGCACCCCCAATGTACAAATTGTTCCAGCACTCCTGTCTCAAGGAGCAGCTCTGTACTCTGTTCCTTCCTCAGTGCAGAGGGGAAGTCTGCTTATGGAGCCTTCTCTCCTATTCCACAATCTTGGCCATTATTTTAGAAAGACACAAATCTTCCTCACCTTACCCCAAAGGCACCAAATGGAAGAGGAGTACATTCACAAATATGATAAAAGAGTTAGCAGGATATTTATCCATCCCAAGAGGAAAACAGCATTAGTTAGGAATGAAGAGGGCATGTGTGCACATGGACTAGTTGGACTCTCTATAGATTGGAGGATATGCAGCTAAACTGTGAACAGCTAGAATTTTTCGAGCAATGCAGAGACGGATTTACAGTGTGATTTTGCACAAAGTATGTCAGTGTTATTGCTGGCATTTCATGATTTTAAAATTATTCCCTTGTAGTGACTGCGTGCATGTGGGAGAGCATGTGTTGGTATTTGTATGCTGGTAACATCATGGTAGGAAATATCTGCTGCCACCTAAATCAGTAACAATAACCCCAATCATGCCAGCACTATCAAATGTGTTTTCATGATGCAGTCCATAAGTTACTTAGAGCCTGATCCCAAGAGTTATAGTCAATGGGAATTGTTCAGCACTTCTCAGGTTCCAGCCACTAAGATTTCATGGGAATATATGAATTTGAGGGAGTATCCGAGGGTGGTATCACACTGATACTGCTGAAATGCAGTCAGATATTATGTTGGAAAATAATGCTCTTGCTGAAGAAATAGACCCATTAAAAGAGTACATTTGTTTGGCATTAGTTTACAGGAATCTTTTATATGCAGTGAAACATCCTTAATGAATCTCCAATATCAACACAAAACAGTTAAATGAATAAAAGCACTGAGCAGTAACTTGTGGAGTATATTGATTTTGTGACATGCTCATAGAGTAAATCTTCACATCAAGGCAACCCACACAGTTCTTTGTTTTCCACCAGCTCAGATTTCAGTTTCAAATAATTGAGAACAAGGTTTTAGAATCTCCTTTCATGAATGTCTTCTGGAGGTGACTTTTGCCCCTTAAAAGTCAGTTAAAACAAGCCTTCAAATAAAAGTGTGAAAGTAACTACAGTATTTTCAAGTAACTGATGACCTGACAAAATGCAAAACTAACAAAATTTAGGGTTAAAAATTAAATTCCATCCTTAACTAAATTCTTTGCATCTAGAAATTTCCGTAGCAAACCTACTGAATACATCTAAAATGTGGAAGGAATTGTGGATGCCATTTTAGTTTAAGCTTTCAATCGTGTTGCTTCTTTGGTGTCTCTTTGGCTTTTTGTTGTTTTACTTTATTTGTTGTTGTTGGAGGTGCTGTTTATTGTTAACTTCCCTTCTCCCCATTTTCTTCTTCGCTTAAAATTATTACCTAGCCTCTTACCGAAAATCCAGTGTCCCTTACAGTTAATATGCTTCCATAGTTCATTAGTTATTGACACAATAGCCAATAATGGCTCCTGACAGTCTTTGGTCAAAACACACAGGAAAATGAAACACCGACACAGATATGGATTTTAAAGTGGAAGGCAGCAACTATATTAACTTTGCTGCGGGGGGGGCAGGGGGGGAGAAACTAACCCTCTCCCCCGCAAAATACCAGGCATTTATTTGAGTCCAGAGTAGTGTTAAATGGCCAAATAACCTGTATTAAAGGTTAGCCTTCTTCAGCCTAACCCCTAGAATTTAGCCCACCTCTGAATCCTCTCACCTCCTCTACAAGGGAGAATGAGAGTAGACACTATGAGCACCTCATCTTGTGAAGACTTAAGGCCTTTTTTCCCTCCATCCTAATAGGTCCACCAGTTATATCTCTCAGGGAGCTGGCCCCTTTGAATCTAATACCCCACACTAGACAGTATTGACAAATTTTGACAACATTACAAACTCACTTATAACCTTAAATATGTACTTCTTATCCTTATTTGTTAATGTACAACTGGGTCTCCAGGAAGGCAAAGAATCCACCAGACACTTTGTCAATTATGCACCGAGGGAAAAATTATTTCCTGATCTCTTACAGATGATTTGTTCAGACTCACACGATGGTGGAAACAGTTCAATCTATATGTTCAGGGAGGGTATGGCAACAACTGTCGTTGAACGGCTGTTGCATGCGTTGGGGGCTTCACATACAGGAAGGGGGCTTCACTTACAGTAAGGGGAGGAGCACAAGAGTAAATCAACCCTCCTCTCCACTCCCCCATACTCCTTAAGTCAATGACAACAGGGAGGGAGGAAGAACTCTTTTCATTCCCCTACCCTATTCCCACCCAGGCTCAATCTCCATGTGTTCTGGATGGGAGAAGGCCTCAAAGCAACCAAGCCTGTCGCTCCCTTCTCTCAGGATTTTTCTTTCCCCACCTGGTCCAATCAAACATCCCTCTTAGGTCCACAACGAGACAGTAGGATGAGATAGTTACAACAAGAATCAGAAATTGTACCAATGGACTTTCATGTACTTTCATAAACACAGGCTACATCTTCAATGCCCTAAAGGTGTGTGGTTACTGTGGAATAACTAACACATGTTAACCATCCTGCTGTAAAATCCTGCTGGAGACAAAGCATCTAATTTTACCACATATTAACCTAGGTGAGGTCAACCAAGGGCAGGGGTATAATGTTGACTTTGCCTAGCTATCTCATGGTGAAAACTACAGTACATTGTCTCTACTAGGATTTTACAGTGGAATAGTTAACATGTGTGTGTTATCCCATGGTAAAAACACAATTTTTTGGCAGTGAAAACAAAGCCGCAGCTGGAATTGCGGACCTCTTTTACCATCACAGTGTTTTGTAGTGCCCTTCAGTCTTAGTCTAGCTGAACTCATATTGACTTAAGTGGCAGCTCTCTCTCGATCAGAATTGCAGGTTTTGACATATATACCATTTATATTGAACTCTGCATACTTAAAATCTTCCACTGAATTAAAATGAAAAAAATTGTAATTGCAGATTCCCAAAAGTTGCTTTTCTAAAGATAATACTGTGACCATTAATCTTGTTTTCCCAAGAAAATATCAAAAGTTACCATGAAAACTGAAAAACTACTTTTATAACTATAACCATTGTGCAAGCTGTGTTAGAAAGCATCTGAAGATAGCCAACTATTTTCTCACCTATAACTTAAAAATAAACTATTTAAAAATCTATATAACAAATCCATTTTTAGATGTGTATCCCACAGCTTAGATTCTGTACATCAGGTTTCACTTGAAATTAATGTTACTGTAGAGGTAAGAACTCCCTGAAAATCAGGGGTTATGCTGAAGCGAACCTTAACTATATTGGTACTAGTGGGTGGTCTTGTAATACTTCCTGTCTGTGCAGAAACACAGCATTACGTCCATCCTGGTTAACTCTGATGTTTGTATCTCCTCAGGCTCTTAAATGCCTGTGAGCCATTTGGACAAGGGCCAGGCAAAATATTTCCATTTCAGCAAATCAGCTTCCCACTGTTCTTCATCTTAAGGATGTAATGAAAGGTGCTTTCAAATCTGCAAATATCAACAGCTCACACAAAGATTATTCTTTTTTTATAAGATTTTTTATGTAAATCAACGCATTTACTTTGACAGCTGAATTGTTGTGGTGGTGGGGCTGAGCACAGTTAACTGAGGGAGCCCAATAGCACATCAGAGAAATCCTACAGATTACATTGCCATATGTACAAGTTAATGGTTTTTAATTTTGCGTGAAAAATTACCTCAACTATGATGAATATTATGTCCCTAGAATACAAATGAGCAGTCAGAACACACCTATTAAATCAGTCACAAAGAAAATATGCTGCAATTTGGCAGCAGACAATTGAAATATAAACCATTGTTAATCCCTGTGGTAAAATTTCCACTGACAGTGCTAAGTGTCAAGGAGAGCTCAATGATATAAGTGCCAAAGGCTTAGATAAAAACAGTCTAAACCCATGTAGAAAACATCTACTCCTGTTGACCATGTTTGTAATTTTGCTTGTATTAGTGTATTTTTAAAGTACTGCAGATGTATTAAATCGAGTCCTCTGCCGCTGAAATGCTATTCTGTTGACAAAACAAACTTTTTCATAGGTTTTAAGGCCAGAAGGGATCATTATGATCAACTTGTCTACACATAGAATATTTCTCAAATATATTTCACAGCAAGAGTAGCAGTTCCAACTTGAACAAGTACATTTGAAAATAAGTTAGCGCTTGAGCTTGAGTAGCAGCCATCCTTTTCAGATTAAGGACACTGGAAACAAACTTGCTTTACATCAAGAGGTGTTTGACCATGAATTGACCAGAGGCAACATTTAACACTATTTCTTGTCTTTCTAAAAATGCCTGGCTATGATAAATACACACGGAACAAAATGTTCTTGATTTTGGATATCTCTTCTAAAGGCTAGCCTCTCACTCTGTTGTGTTTTTACATCATATATTCATGAAGATGTGAAAACATACCATTAAAATACATTTGTGTCTCTCTTGTTTGCTTTACTGGAACAGAATATGAAAATCTGTTGACTGGGAGACATTCTATCAATTGCTTAGGATTTCAAAGTTCTCAGAGCATAGTTTTGGATTTATATCACACTAGCTTTGGAATTGAAAACTTCTTTATATTCTGACACCGAAAAATCATTTAAAGGGGGAGCCTGAGCAAAGGACATTTTGAAAGTAAATCTGTTGTCTTTTTTTTTTCTTATTTGAACTATCTCAAAGTTAATTTCTCTGTGGGGTTCCCCCCCGCCTTAAAAGCATTTTGTCTACAGATAATACTAAGAATTAGAAAGGGACACTGTCAACCACTTTTTTTGTTACCATACTCTCCTTTAAAATAAACTTTCTGAAGCCTGAAAACAAAATGTATTGCTCTATTTTTGTCTTTTGTCAACCGTAATTGGCTGATTTTGTTTTCTAGAGGTCCCAGAGCAAAATGAAGAGCTGCCTGAATTTGTCTGAGTGTGACCTAGCATTTTAACAACTATAGCTGTTCAAACTATTCTTAATAATACATTTTTTAACAAATGTGGCCTTTTTTAGAAGGTAATGAATGCATCCAGATTTCTCTGACTATATATAATATTAAGTCTTTTTTGTATCGTTTTCAAGAAGAAATTGATGGCCTATTGGTCCATTTCACACTGTTTGTTCTGAATATTTGCTGTTCAGTATTGGTCCCTGATTGAATGACTAAATGTTTTTTTTTTTAAACAAGGATATAAGAAATGGCAAATACTTGTAATGAATTTTCAGGTAAAAAATTATCTATGATGAAAGCTGTAAAACTTTCAGGATTTGCAGAGATTTTCATGAATACCTTATATTTGTTTGAATATTAAAAGAAAGACAAAGACTATGGACCACAAATCTTATTGAACCTAATTTGATATTTGTGAACTCATGTTCTTACTGTTTGACTATTGTGATGACCTGGGAATCTCTTTGTACAACTTATGAATTCTGTGTGAGATTATGAACTCTGTATTTATCATTACCAACCTTCCAACTCCATTTTGAAGGTGCAGCCTTTTGCCTTCTCTGTTGTCTCGTTGCTACCATTTTGGGATGATATTCCAAAGGCAGTTGGCAAAAGAAAAAATGGAAAGTTGTTAATATTAAGTGATCATCGATTGAAATGGAAAAGTACTAAACAACAGACTAGCTCTCAACCAGAAGTGGTTTAGCAAGGGCTAGGTCACCTAGCAATGAAGTCAGCTGGTAAGGAGTCTCTGGTCACCTGTTGAAGCTGGCAAGGAAGTCACCTGACAATAGGGTGGCCAGATATCCAGTTTTCGACCAGAAAGCCCAGTTGAAAAAGGGACTTGAAAGTGTCCGTTCAGATCTACTGACCGGACACCCAAAGTCTGGTTACTATGGGCAGAGGAGGCGGGGAGGAACTGAGTCATCACTGCACCAGCCCCTACTCAGCCAGGGCCACCTCCTATGTGCATCAGCCAGGCAAGTCCCATCTGATCCACGCAGGGAGGGAAGGAGAGGGGAAAAGCAGTGAGCAACAGAGGGAGGGAAAAAGAGGAGCAAATGGGGGGCAGGTCCTCAGGGGGAAGGGGCAGGGCAGGAGCAGGGCCTCAGAGGAAGAAGCGGGGCAAGGGTGAGATCTGGGGGGAAGTGATGAGAAAGGGGAGGTTCCGGCATTCATGCTGGAGTGTCCGGTTTTTAAATATTACAAAGTTGGCAACCCTACCTCACAACAGAGACTGCAAGGTTATAAAAAGGGAGGAGCTGATTTGTCTGGGGTCTTTAGTCATTTACAGTAGCTCAAGGTGATGGGAGGTGATACAGTCTTATGAGGCAGAGGGACCCTGCCTACCTTCCTGAACCCAGATGGTTCTGCAAGAACTCTCAAGGGAAAGGTGAGCTAATGGGGCAGATTGTATTTAGGATGACTGAGTTGTATATGCCCTGTACTCTTTTGTGCTTTATCTGTTAAGTGTAAAAGAGCAATATTGTTTACTCTGGGCAAAGTGTCTATGTATGTATTATATGCTTTTCAGTTACCATGTGGCTCCTGGGAGAGTTAACTTTGAGGTGGAGTTGCGGAAAAGGATATGTTTAAGTTACGAGGGAAGAGTCGGCACTGAGCCCAGGGCCTACATAGCTGGACAGAGGGTTCCAGCTGTCAGGAGGGAGTGTTAGAGGATCTGTGACTAAAGAATGTGCCTAGGGAACCCATTCTGGGACAGTGGCCACACGCGCCAGAACTTGGGGACCAGGCAGACCAGTTTCAGTGAGCTGCTGCTGCTCCTGACAGTGGCTGAGCTCCAATTCAGGCTCTGTAAGTTTAAAACACCTGTGACTCCAGAGGCTTGGGTTCCCCTCACAGCAGCATAGTGAGTGGCTGACAGGGGACACTCGAGTGGGGCCTGTGACAGCCATATTTAGTGCCAACACAGATATCATTAGTACATTAGTAACATTAGTAATTGCTCTGGCAACAAGTGGACTCACATTATTTCTCTTTTGTACAAAAATATAGGGTTTGGCAGCTAGCAGCTACTACATCACCATGGGGTACTTCATACAAGCTGTGCAGGTATTGGGACAGATTATTTTGTCAGTACTGGGGCAGGTCTCAGGGACTTATACCAGTGAAACTAGGAGGAGAATTTGGGTCATGTTATTTGATGTGACCATACCAAAATGGTGATTTTAAAAACAAAAATCAGGTGCAGGATCTAAGTAGAAAGAAGAGACAAGCTGCAAGTTAGCAAGCCATAAAACATAAGTATTTCTGCTAATATTTAAGGGCAAGACAGTGGTCTCCTTACTGACACTGAATAGTTAGGATTGCCAACTTTCTAATTGCACAAAAGTGAACACCCTTGCCCTACCCCCCACTCACTCCAGCCCCCTTCCCTCTGTTGCTCACTCTCCCCCACCTTCACTCATTTTCACTGGGCTGGGGCAGAGGGCTGGGGTGAGGGAGGAGGTGATGGCTCCAGCTGTGGGTGCAGGCTCTGGGGTGGGACCAGAAATGAGGGTTTCAGTGGGCGGGAGAGGGCTCCAGCCTGGGACCAAGGGATTTGGAGAGCGGGAGGGGACTCAGAGCTGAGGCAGAGGTTTAGGGTGCGGGAGCGGGTGCAGGCTCCAGGAGGGAGTTTGAGTGTGGGAGGGGGTTCAGGGCTGGGGTAAGGGGTTGGGGTGTGGAGAGGGTGTGGGCTCTGGGAGGGAATTTGGGTGCGGGTGGGGGTTCTGACCTGGGACAAGTGGTTTGGGGTATGGGCTCTGGGAGGGAGGTAGGGTGCAGGAGTGGGTTCCAACCTGGGGCAGGGGGCTCAGGGTGCAGGTTCTGGGAGGGGGTTAGGGTGGGGGATAGGGTTCTGATCTGGGGCGGGGGCTCGGGGTGCGGGGTCTGGCGGGGCAACGCTTACCTCAGGCAGTTCTTGGTTGGTGGTGCAGTGGGGC
The DNA here is from genome assembly GCF_965152235.1 of Eretmochelys imbricata. Lineage (NCBI taxonomy): Eukaryota > Metazoa > Chordata > Testudines > Cheloniidae > Eretmochelys > Eretmochelys imbricata. The sequence goes on from NC_135572.1 coordinate 96,606,859, forward strand.
TAAGGCAGGCTCCCTGCCTGAACTGGCTCCCTAACATGCTGGCTGCTTCCGGGAGTTGCCAAGAGCGAGGGCTAGCAGGCCTTAGCCCCTCTGCGCCACCGACTGGACTTTTAATGGTCAGGTCAGCTGTGCTGACCAGAGCCGTTCGGGTGCCTTTTTGATCAGGCATTCGGTCAAAAACCGGATGCTTGGCAACCCTGTTTAGTACCTTGTTCCTTAAGAAATCCCTTTGACAATGATATAAAGATATTATTCACCATTAGTAGGGGGATCACAGTGTGGCTGTAAGTGTGGAAAGAGAAATATTGAAAAAAATTATAAGTGAATAAGTTTAAAGTATGGTTCTGTTCTGAAAAGTGCCAATGTAAAAATGACCTCCTTACTTCAACAGGTTTGCTACCTGTGTGTGTTCAGAGCCAAATCTATAATGATTCATTAAGTTTGCACAGGTGTCACTGTTAGCTAAATGTAACTAGGAGGTACCTTGGTTTGCAAAATATGTTTTTTAATATGTTGGTAGTGGTGCCCAAAAAACGAAGAATTCATCTCGATTCCCAGGGTCCTAGTCCTAGTCTCAGGGTCCCCTTACAGACCCTATATGCTTCTGTAGTGAGCACAGAGTTGTTCAGTGAGTGTAACTGGCTAGAGGAGAATTCCTCCAGTGCAGGAACAATGTAGGGGCATCATTAACAGTCACAGCTGCCTGCCCCACAAGCTTCCAGCAGGGGAGCAGCCATCACCCTTGGTATAGGGATTCTAAGCTGCACTGCAGTCTATAAGCAGCCCTGGAGAGCTTGTGATAAGTTATAACAGTTAATGTGAGGAAGACATTATCAATAATGAGACCAGAGACTTAAATATACTACACGAGAAAGAAAAGTGTATTCTGTTATGTACAAGAGCATCCTCACATGGTAAACCATGACTACCATGTCAAACCACAGCATGTATTATGATTTCAGGTTATATATAACTAATGGATACCACAAACCTTACTGCTCTTGGGACAAAATGCAAGAATCACCTATTATCACAGCTTTCCCACAAAAAATAATAAAACAAATTAACCCTACATGCTCACTGAAAATAGGAGACAATTTATGGTCACATTGCCATTTAGACTCGATATACTTTTTATGAGTGGTTGGATGAATACATAGTGTGCCATCAGGTTTTGTTTTGTTTGCTTTAAACAAGGGATGTGATATGTGAGAATGGAGCAGATCCTTTTCTATTGGCTATTTCCACAGGAGTGTGTCATTCTGTGGTGTGTAGTTAGAAAGGGCAAGAAAGTTCTTGGTCACCCCATTTTTTTCATTACCTACGTTACAATAATATTTACATGTAAGAAAGAAAATTGTAGAGTAATCTCCTCTTTTGCAGCTTCAGTTGGGGGTACTTAATTCAGGAAATATTGCATGTTGGGAAATTAAGAATATTGGAACTGGCAAAACAATGCCTGTTGAGTGGGTTCAGGTGCACTGAGTATCTCCACTGAATAGCTGTGCATAGTGTAATACTTAGTCCTCTGTAAAGGTGTGTGATCATTTACAAACAAATTGAAACATTTTAAAGAAAGATCAGCTTTCAGGAGTTTGAGAGGAGAGATATCATGCAAATTACACTTATTTTCCACAAATCAACTACAAAACCAAAAGAAATAGAACATTGTATCTTTTTCTTTAATGGGCTCTCAACTTTATGATTTTTACCGTATGAGCTCAGAAGCTTTTTTGCTTACGAATCCTGAGGAAGCCCAATGTAGATGCATTTTAATACTGGTGAATTGCAGTGTTTAAATATACTACATGCTATTTTCCACGTGGTTTTCGGATTTACATTTCTTTTTAATGTATAATGTTATATATACCAGGCCTGGATACAGTGACTGTTCAGAAATGAAGCTCTCAGATAGGCTCGTGTTTTGTCAATAATACATCCCTTTTGACACTTCTGTATTTAGAAAGAAATTCTTGATTATCTTTCCATAAAACAAGACTTAGTATGTGCAGAATATGACTCAGAGCGTATAGTATGGAAGAACTGCTATGCTAGCAGCAGTCCTGCATTCCTTGAAAGGTACAAGAGAAATAACAAAACAGACTGACAAACCTGTAATTTTTCCCACTGGAAAGATGTAACCTTTTCTATCCTCACTTTAATAGCATGAGCCCTGTGATGTTAACCTTTTCCTGGCACTTTTAACAGCGTGCTATGGATTTACTATTTTACAAAAAGTAACAAGTTTTGCATAATGTTTTTAATTGATCTTGCAGTGCACTGCTAGCATTTGCCTCAAGCTTAGCCACTCAGAAAAATACTTCGTTCCCTCCCTGCCGTCCTCCCCCCACCCATTTCTACTCAGACACATCATCTTAGTTTAAAATATATGAGGCTATGGATCCATGCAATACTTCATCCCCTTCTTGCATTAACAGTCTGACAGATGTGAGACCTGGGATGCATAAAGAGTTCAGACAACACACAGCTATTGGCAATACACTGTTCATAGCCCTCGTAGAAAAAGCAAAGCACAGGCACTGACCTTTAGGCAGACTGGGCTTGCTGGGGATATCATAGTGTAAGGCAGGGAGCTGTGCAGCCTTAAATCCCTAGTTCGGAGGGAGAGAGATGTAGGTCTCCACCCAAAAGATGTGATGGCCTGGTAGCCAGAAACCTTGCATGGGTGCCCTTGAGGGACCGGGTGTGGGGGAGGGGGGAGGAATACAGATACAGTTACCCTGAAACTGGGACAAACAGAATACATGTCCAGCTCTTGCTTGAGTGCTGGGAGATGAACTGTGTTGCTGACAAGAGGTGGTCATCCTTGTCAAGGATTTTCTCTCTAGCAGTAGGAAGATGACAGAATCTAATGCTAGAGACTAGCAAGATAGGATGAGCCGAACAATATAGAGTTGTTTTCAGGGCTTGAAACATTAACTGGGAGCCAGATGAGGACCCTCCCAGGTCATGCCTTCTTCAGTTTATAGGACTAATAGAACATCTGTGTGCACTACCGCATTTAATTGCAACACTCAACTTTCTATTTCATTTAACAAATATTTTTAAATGTACCTTACATCAGACCTTATTTAACTTTCTCGCTTCAGGCTACTTTCTATCTCTCCTTTAGTGAATCACAGTATTTCTTTTCCTGGGGTGTTTCCAATGTCTTTTTCATCTTTTCTTTTTCTCACCTTTTACCTGTCACTTTCCCTACATTCTGTTTTCTGGCTCTTCTTTCTTCTCTCTCTGCCATATTTTTCCTTATACGTAGGAGTTGAGAATTTCCCCAGAATCTAATAAACTATGGAGTAAAACTGCTAACCAAAGACTGACGCCTAAATGGGAGTGCGAGGATGAAGTGTCTGGGGAACTTCCAAGAGAGTAAAGCTTCATGGGAGAGGGGCTGGTAGCCTAGCTGAACACTTGATAATTTATATTTAGAAGAGACGATCCATTTTGTTTGTATATGTGTGTTTGCAACAAGGCTACCAGACCAGCTTCCATAAAGCTTCATATTTACTTCCCTACTTCATGGGGTGTTGAGAATATATCTATGTATAGGTAGATGTCCAGACACTACAACTTTATATGTAAGAAGTTACACAGAAGAGAAGACTAACGTTAAGGACTATGTAAGAGTTAAGCATTATTGTTATATTGTATTTAAAATGGAATATGCTTGCAATATGAATTACCAGTTTCGTCCTTGGAGTGAAAATATACATGCAGATTTGGTACTACGCCCAGGCTTCTTACAATGCATATTATATATATATATATATAAATATAAAATAGGTAGTAGGGTTGTGTGATTCAGGGTGTGTGTATAATGTAATTTAATATACTATACACATTCACCCCAGTTTGCACATCCTAAGTACACATTTATTAATAAATGTTCCTCTTTTATCTATCTATACACACTCCTCTATTTCTCCCAAGCTGTATAATCAACCACGTTGTATATATCAACCATATTATATAGAGAGTTATTAAATTGACTATGATACAGTTTGGGAGAAATAAGGACTCCCCCACCCCCACCCCCACACACAGAGCACCCATTTCTATCACTGACCTCTAAGAAAAACTTTAATGTTCATATTGTTATAGTGGGGGTTGGGTGAAACTTCATTGAAGCTGATGGGCATGACAACTGCTCTCCATTCAGGATAAAGGTGAGAAGCATTTAAGCTTCTTTTGCAATAAGACAGATAAAAGAATAGATGATGCCACCCAAAACACAGGCCATGTGGCCAGTCAGGAGCTGAACTATGTGGGCAGAGGGGCTTCTCTTGGGGGCCAAATGCAAAGGCAGAGGACTGGGTATTGTATAACAGAGAGGTGGGTGGGTGAGAGAGAGAGAGAGTGCAGATGCATACAGAAGCAGGGGGAAAGTCAGTGACAGCCAGAGAAGCACTTGCAGCATGATGCTGAAAAGAAGGCTGAGAGAGAGAACTATTTGGGTATAGTGCTGGCTGGAGAAAAAGGCTTGGAATTTTGAGTAAGGAATCTCTCTCTTGTTGTTTGATTCTGACTGTGTTCAGGGAAACAGGACTTTGTGTACATTCTTCATAAACAAATAGGATTGCTTCAGAGAAGTAACTGATTCCATCACCAGCTTCTCCTCCTAACAGAAAGAACCCCAAACTGATCATATCAAAAGGGGTAACAATATTAATTTTTATTTGACCGTGGTTTCTGCCTAAAACTAGAATGGAAGGGCAAGAGCTCTTCTGAAACAGGCATGATGCTTCCCCTAGGGCTCACCAGAAAACAATAATTCTGTTGTGCAAAACATTTCTGATGCAGAACAAAACCAAGACCTTTCAATTTATTTATTTGCAACAAAGAGAGAGAGAGCGTGAGCAAACAGCTCAGTGGTTTGGGGCACTCACCAGGCATGTGGGAGAGACCGACTTAAGCTCCTGATTTGGAGCATCTTCCACATCCCAAGTGAGTGTTCTAACCACCAATAGCTATAGGTCTCCCTCTCTCTGGTTTGGACCAAAAATTCTGTGCTGGACCTTGGAAAACTTTCCAAAGAAAGTTTTGTCAAAACTAATACTTTTCTGCTAAAAGTGGCATTTTCTGACATAAAAAAACCCCAAATACTGTAATTAAAAAATTGTCAATCAGCTCTCATTTCCATCCCAGTATTTCAGGCTAACACTTCAGAGAAGCTTTGGCCAAGTATCCCAGCTTTGATAAACTTAAACCCAGCTGAAATTTTTTTGGTGTTTGCCCATTACCATACAGTTTAAAATTGTCACATACGTCTAATGCAAGCAGAGCAGCTTATGTTTTTATTTATCTGGCCAGTTCTCAGTTTTCAAATGTGCAAACAGCATGCAGTGTTTCACAACATTGGTCCTAAAGGTGCCTCAGAACATAAATTAAATTACTCAAACCTATAATCTCAATGACTATAAGGCAGATCTTAGTCCCTTCCTCCTCTTCACAGCTATAAAGTTTAGCATCACAACTAAGGATAAGAGATTTGAATTTTAAATCCCTTATGATCAGGTCAACCAACCAACACTCTGTAAAACCAAGATGAAGTAGCAAGCAATAACATTTAATTCAATTCTAGTAGTTTTTGTATTGCAGAAAGAATGCTGGCAGTGGCAAATCTGTACTCTATTTCCACTCTGGGTCCAAAGTATCTGGTCACTCATATTCCAGGCATATTCCATTTTACATACTCCTAATAAAAACACTAATAACTTAGCTTTTATATTTTAGGATGCGGAACTGAGGCACAAAGAGAGTAAGTGACATGTCAAAAGTCACACACGAAATCTGGGGGACAGCTTGAAATTCAACCCAGATCTTGTAAATTCTAGTCTATCACTGTAACAGAAAAACCTCCCTTTCTCCCTCACGCTATCTATAGTTGGAAGCAGTTGCTTATTTCAGAAGTGCACTTACAATGAATATTATGGTCTTTTAGCATTGTAGAGGCATCAATATCACATTCTATGATGTAAATAGCAGGAGCATTATGATGAAGTGCATAAACCCACACAGGCCCCGAAAGGATTAAAGGGAGCCTGAGAGCTCTATTAAACTCACCTGGGAAGGGTGAGGTCAGGTTGAGGAAGTAGCTTCCAACTTACTAAAAGAAAGAGTGCAGGACAGTCAAAGGGAAGACAAGGGAGAAAGTGGATGGAAGTTCGCTCCTGGAAGGAGAAGCTGGAAGAGAGAGAGAGAGAGAGCGCGTGTGCACTGCAGGAAGCAGGATTAGCCCTTGTAGTGGCCCCTGTGAAGTGGCAGGACTTGAGGGAAGTGGCCCTGTGAGTCAATGTCCTGAGGAAAGGATGGAGAGTCTGAAACCTCAAATCCAGCAGAGGTGAGTGAGGTCTAGTGTTTGTGGTTTGGATTCTACTGTTGTTGGAGTACTTGACCAAAGGGAAGTCTCAGAAGAGGCAGAAGTCCTGTGGTGTTAGCTTGACATTGGCTTTAATACTGGTGGATGACATTATTTGAAACATGAAGGATATTGTTGCCCCAGAAGGGGCAGGATGTTAGAGGAATCTGGCCAGAGTGCCAAGTCCCCAACACAGGGAATTATTGGAAAAAGCCCACGGGGAGGCTTCAGGAGAGTGAGGCTGATACAAGCACCCACACATGTGGTGGCATGGCCTTTTCTCTGACTTTTAGCCTGCTAATACACATTTTGGCAGGCAAAAGAAAGCATGCATCTCAGCTGTCTTTCTACATTTTCCATTGTGCAACTATTCATTGTAATTTTACCCCCACCCTACCCTTTCCCAGTTATAGAGCTAGAACCAAAGACAGTTGATGATAATGCATAGCAATCCAGGATGAAAAGCGCTCTCTTATAGTTACAGGTAGTTGTCTTGTTTGCTTCTCAGACAAAATCACTACTCATTACCATTATTTTAAATTTCAAACAACCATGGCTTTCTGGAGCTGCCTAAGTGCTCATGTTTTTAACCACAGAGTCAGAGTTCCGGGCTTTTGGCTTCCTCTGATTGCATCAGTAACATTTAATAATGATTAATAGGGACATATAGCATAAGCATCAATAAATTGTAAAAGGATTACAAATGAAGGAAAATATATATCATTTTGGACAGCTTTTGTGTTAAGCATTGGAATACGTTCTATCAGCCAAAGACTACTTAGAATTTAGGAGAGAATCCTGTTCAGTCCTTTGGGGTGGGGATTAGTGGTCCTATTTTACCTATCTTTTGACTCTCAGTAGCTTTTGTTTTTGTATATGCACCTTTGGAAGAAGCAGATGTTGCATGACAATTGTTTTCTCTTAGGGTGTCTCATTTGTAAGATCATGATTACATATGTTTTTCACAATTCCTGAACCTGAATGATGATTTTCCTGCTGTAAATTTGTGTTTCTTTATTACCTTTAAATATTAAAATCTTTCAGCAAAAATACTTTTTTAAAATAATCCAGAATTGGTTGGGTACCATAGACTATTGCTTTGGTTTAAATAATTATGAGATTCATGTTCCTTTCTACATGGAAGCTGTTCGAAAGGGCACCTCCTGGCATTTGTTCTGTCAGATCATAGAATATCAGGGTTGGAAGGGACCTCAGGAGATCATCTAGTCCAACCCCCTGCTCAAAAGCAGGACCTATCCCAAATTAAATCATCCCAGCCAGGGCTTTGTCAAGCCTGACCTTAAAAACTTCTAAGGAAGGAGATTCCACCACCTCCCTAGGCAACGCATTCCAGTGTTTCACCACCCTCCTAGTGAAAAAGTTTTTCCTAATATCCAACCTAAACCTCCCCCACTGCAACTTGCGACCATTACTCCTTGTCCTGTCCTCTTCCACCACTGAGAATAGTCTAGAACCATCCTTTCTGGAACTACCTCTCAGGTAGTTGAATGCAGCTATCAAATCTCCCCTCATTCTTCTCTTCCTCAGACTAAACAATCCCAGTTCCCTCAGCCTCTCCTCATAACTCATGTGTTCCAAACCCCTAATCATTTTTGTTGCCCTTCGCTGGACTCTCCCCAATTTATCCACATCCTTCTTGTAGTGTGGGGCCCAAAACTGGACACAGTACTCCACATGAGGCCTCACCAATGTCGAATAGAGGGGGACGATCACGTCCCTCGATCTGCTCGCTATGCCCCTACTTATACATCCCAAAATGCCATTGGCCTTCTTGGCAACAAGGGCACACTGCTGACTCATATCCAGCTTCTCGTCCACTGTCACCCCAGGTCCTTTTCTGCAGAACTGCTGCCTAGCTATTCGGTCCCTAGTCTGTAGCTGTGCATTGGGTTCTTCCGTCCTAAGTGCAGGACCCTGCACTTATCCTTATTGAACCTCATCAGATTTCTTTTGGCCCAATCCTCCAATTTGTCTAGGTCCCTCTGTATCCTATCCCTGCCCTCCAGCGTATCTACCACTCCTCCCAGTTTAGTGTTGTCTGCAAACTTGCTGAGGGTGCAATCCACCCCATCCTCCAGATCATTTATGAAGATATTGAACAAAACTGGCCCCAGGACCGACCCCTGGGGCACTCCACTTGACACCGGCTGCCAACTAGACATGGAGCCATTGATCACTACCCGTTGAGCCCAACAATCTAGCCAACTTTCTACCCACCTTATAGTGCATTCATCCAGCCCATACTTCTTTAATTTGCTGATGTCCTAGTAGATCACTGTTCGCAGGAATATAATTTTTGCAGTTAACTACTGGTGTTACATAGTTAAAGGAGGCACCATTAAGGTTCGTTGGCTCTATTTTCTTTCTAATATCAGTAATTCTCTGTGTGTGGGGGAGGTGGATGTGTTTAATAGAAACAAATGGCATTGAAATATTTGTGGATTTTTTTTTGAATGGTGAGAGGGCAATAGAATGTACTTACAAAGGCAGCAGTCCTTCTGTCATTTAAAATCCCCCCTACCATAACCAAATAGTGTGCACATGTGAGTAAGGCAAGAGCTGTCAGGCTGAGGCTTCCAATGGATTAGTATACAAAAGCACATTTATTTTAAAGAGTGTAGCAAATACTTGTTTGGAATAAGATCACTAGGTATTTGTACATAGTAAAAGAAGAGACCGAACAAAGCTAAAATTCCTTTCAGCATGCATAAATGACCAGTCCTTGCCTGCTGGTTTACAAGTGGTATAGATACTGCAGAGAGCAGATGGACACTTTGTGATCATTGTTACTAATAATTAATGATTGTATGGCAATAGTGCCCTGAGGCATCAGTCAGGTTCAGGGCCCCATTTTGCTCGGCACTGTCCAAACACTTGGAAGACACGGTCTCTGCCCTCAAGAGGTTACAATCTAATGTGTTTTCTCTATGACTTTTCACTACTGAGATTAGTATCTCTAGATAGGACACTAATTGCCTCTTTGTAGACCCCTGTTAATATTTTAGAGCAAGTGAAAATTTTGCAGTCATGGTTGAAAGGGAAGGTCAGGGATATCTTTAAGTGCTATAATGAATACCGATGAGGTAGATAGTTCACTCGGATGTGCTATGAATGTACTCAGTGTTAAGTCATGGGTAGCTTGCAAGGTAGTTACCTTGGAGGAGGAGGACAGAGGTGGAATCATCTATTAGAAAAATAAGACAACAATGGAACATTATCAGAAAGGCAATCGAGAATAAAACTGAAAGAGTATTTTGCAGAATATTAAATTTTCAAAAATACATTTTTGTTTTACTGGATTTACTTATATCCCCGTGACCTATAAAACAGATTACATTTTTGTGAGCTATTTTATCTACAAAGTATGTGAAATATACTTTGTAAAAATAAGGAACACAATTTGCTGGGCACATAAAAACTGTGTTATCAGCATGAACATTGAGCTAGAAAATTGGACTTAGTCAGAGCCCATATTTTTTTATCACCTATAGTGATTTTTAAATATGTTTTTATTGAATTTTTCTTATCAATAAAAATAATTGGAAGCAACAACACAAAAATAAAGAAATTCACTGCAATAATAATGGCTATTATTAATTAACAAAAATGTGTGTTGACTGCTTGTCCTCCTGGAGTCATCGTCCTCTGTTAATTCAATGAAAGGTAATCAGATTACAAAATAATGTTCAATATTTTTTGTACAGTGGGGACTGGTGTAGATCATTTTTTGCCATCACCAATATTTCCTAGTTTTAGTTAAGTCAAGATATTATTGATCAGGAATCATTCCTCCAACAATGTGCAAGAGAATATTGTTTTAATGTTTTCAGTGGAAATGCCAACAAACACTAAGTATTCCAAATCCCCTTAAAATCCCCATTCTTTCCAGCTCTGATCTCTTCCTTTGCTAAAATAAATGCAATTCATTGGAAGCCCAAAACTCTTAATCACAACATAATCCACACCCATCTACCTCTCACTTGTGAATCCAGTTATAGTCAGTGGTGGTCAAGTTGGGTACCAGGAAGCAGCTCTCTGCCACTAGTCCACTGCAGTCCAATGAAGTCTGCACGATGAAGTTTCTCTCAAACCTGCAGCTGCCAGGTCAGGTTCCACAAAATCCTCCTCCAGGCTTGCTACTTTCAATGAAGTCAGCTCCAACAGCTCAACTACTGTGCAGTCTGGTTTCACAAACTCAGTACTACCAGCTTAGTTGGTGCCAAGTCTGATTTCATGTAGGGTCCAGATTCTCCGAATGGTAAACCCAAAACAAAGCAAGATGCTTGGAGAGACTTTCTGCTTTCTCAGACAGTGTCTCCTCTTGTTGAGTTTGGCTCACTGCTCAGACAAATTCCATTACCTTTGAGTTCAGGATAGCACCACTTTCCATAGGTTATTCCTTTCACAGTTCCTCCCTCTTTCACAAATACGTTTACTGTGCATCATTTAACATAATTTCCAGCAACAAGAACACAATCTCCGAACAATACAACATAAAGCCGTATATAGAACTACATTGGGGTGAAATTATATTTTAATTTAAATGCAGCCTGCCAGAGCTAGCTTTTCCCCTTTCTTCTGTAGGAGAGGTACAGAGAGGCCTTTTCTCCCCCTTTTAATCCTCTATCTCCATGCCTTACATACTTAAACACTTTTGTTAAAATGCTTTGAGATCTTTGGATGAAAAGCACTGTAGAGTGTATAAATGAAAAGTATTATTTACTTCAGGCTGGCATTGTGCACTTGGAATTTTACACTTTTGAAATTATTTAAAAGAACTTATTCAAAGAGTGAGGGAACGATCTTAGAAAGAACATTGATTGACTATATGGACTAAGTGGATTATAAATAAGGTCCTACTTGAATTGTGCGATGATTGTCAAATAATTACAGCTGAATTGTGGACAAGACGTGGAAAAATCACAGAAAAGTAATAATGGAAGCTTATTAATTGTGGTAATTTAGAAAAGCCAGAGAAGACCTATTTGTTTAAGAAAAAAAAGTCCTGGAACACTCAAGTTTTATGTTATCCCTGCTAATTTTTTTGATAACTGACATTTTGCTGCAATTATATTACAGTCATTAATGCGCGGGGCTGACAGTCTGAGCCCCAGCCTCTATCAGCTCAGATACGTGGGGTTTTACTGTACTAATGCGGAAAAATTGTGTTGCAAATCTCAAAATGTATGCAAAATTGTGGACTGTGCAAAATAAGCTAATTAAAATCAAAATTGCAGCAGTAGCCTAATATCCACAATATCGCAAATTCAGTGGGGCCTTAGTTATAAATGGTAAGACAATAGTTCAGCAAGTACTATGAGAAACAAGACTGTATTAGCAGAGATACGTACTCCATAAGCTAATATTTTTTCTACCTCTAATTTATATAAAGATGCAGATGTACAGGAGTAGGCAAAGTGCATCTCATAATTATCCTTTTCTGACTCCTACTCCATCATGATTTGAGTGGCCTCAATGTGAAGGTCAAGATGGACAATTCCATGTGGGGACTGTAACCTTCACACTTCCGTATTATAGATGAGGGTCAGTGCAGTAAGTACCATGGTAGGCAAATTAAGTGCAGCCTTCTGCTATGTTGCCAACGCGGCCTTCTGCTTTGTAAATTTTGAGAACCGGTGGTTTAGAAGCCTCTGAAACTGAAGGGTGAAATCTACTCCACCCACCTGAAATTTACTCCACCCGCTTGGGATCTATGTGGCTGGAGTATGAAGAGAAAATTTAAGAGTTGAAATCCATTCCCAACATGGGGTCAATGGGTGGGTTGTGACACCACTCACACCTGCTGTTAAGTATCATTGTTAAAATAGCAGCAGTAGCCCCTTCATACCAGTTGCACACTGTCTTGGGGCTACATCCATTGGTGTATATGTGGGGCCAGCACAGACAACATTTGCGTGGTAGCTTTGGATTTCACAGCCACAACTGCAGGCTTACCCCCACTGTGCAGATCTGGCCCTGGTCTTGCAGATCACAAGTGAATTTCACCATAAATGAAAAAGATCAAAAGAATATCATGTTCAGAGGACAATCAATGTAATATGAAAGCTTTACAATTATAATTTAAAGTACCTTAGCATAGTGCTCCTCCCCATAAAACTCATTATGTTTATCTCCAGAGATGACTTAGCAATGCAATAGTAGAGAAATAAACATTTAGAACAAGAAAGGAAGAGGGAATTATAGGAGGTTAAGAACTCAATAAATATGTAATATTCAATCAACTGATTATAAATCACTGATAATGATGAAGAAAAATAGTCTGATATAAAATAATGGGTCTATCAGAACTTCTGAGTACACATACAAAATCAAACATTTTGCTGGGTATCATGCACATTTCCAAAGGTTAATGGATTTTTAAAATTTGGTCCATCCAATGAAGAAAAGGTTGTACTAAACGTAGTAACCCCGTATTAGGTTTAACAACAAGCAATGATTGAGTCAAGATTTTTAAAATAATTTCAGTTGAAGTGAGCACATCTTTACAGTGAAAACTTTCAAGTATATGTAAAAGTAATACAGATTTTTAAAAGATGGCAACAAGTTAGTACTGTGATGGGATTCCCGGGGTATAATCTGGAACTGGAGCATTGCTGTGCCCCCTTAACTCTCCAGCCTCTGCTGTCTTTCACAATGCTTTGCTAGTGATATGCAGCAAACACCTCCAGGGGCTGTTATCACTCAGCATGTGGAGCCCCACACCCCACTGGATTGCATGGTCGGTCTCAGAGCCACTCACAAATTACACAGAGAAAGGCACCAGCCAGTTCCTCCCAGCTCCTCAGCCTTACACCACAGAGCTATACCATCTTGCCATGGTCAGAAGCCTGACCAGTGTAAATTTATTACCCAGTCCTCCCCTCCCTCAGCGTGGAGAGGATGTGCACCAGCCTTTGTTATCTGAGTTAAGATTTCCCAAGTAAAATATAAAACAGATTTCTTAACTACAGAAAGGTAGATTTTAAATGATTATAAGTGGTAGGCATAAAAGGTCAGAGATAGTTACCAAAGAAAATAAAAGACAAGTGCACAGTCTAAATTGTAAGCCTTATTACATTAGGCAGTATTTAGATCAAGTAATTTTCTCACCCCACGGGATGTTACAGTTCATAATACACAGGTTTCTCCCTTAAACCTGGGACCAGTCTTCTCAGTTGAAGTCTTATGTCTTTCCACATTCTTGTTGCTTCCAGTGTAGGTGTGGGAGAAGAAAGGCAAAAGCATGATGACACTGTCCCCTATTTTATATCCTTAGTCCATATGTCTAGAAGACACTTGCTCAGACATGTCCTGGTGGACTTTGCTGAGTTACCTGGGTTGAGCAATCATCCTGGTGTGGTCTTGTGCAACTGAGTCATAGGGTCAAGCAGTCCCCATTGTGTGGTGCTTGTGCAACTGTCATTGAATTATAAGACCCTGAATTATAACTCCTCTGCTGATCAATGGTCGTTTAACACCCTCCAGAATAGGGATCGGGGGAAGTCCCGGATGACTGGAAAAAGGCTAATGTAGTGCCCATCTTTAAAAAAGGGAAGAAGGAGGATCCTGGGAACTACAGGCCAGTCAGCCTCACCTCAGTCCCTGGAAAAATCATGGAGCAGATCCTCAAGGAATCAATTCTGAAGCACTTAGAGGAGAGGAAAATGATCAGGAACAGTCAGCATGGATTCACCAAGGGCAAGTCATGCCTGACTAATCTAATTGCCTTCTGTGATGAAATAACTTTCTGTGGATGAAAGAAAAGCAGTGGATGTGTTGTTCCTTGACTTTAGCAAAGCTTTTGACACCGTCTCCCACAGTATTCTTGTCAGCAAGTTAAAGAAGTATGGGCTAGATGAATGGACTATAAGGTGGATAGAAAGCTGGCTAGATTGTCGGGCTCAATGGGTAGTAATCAATGGCTCCATGTCTAGTTGGCAGCTGGTATCAAGTGGAGTGTCCCAAGGGTCGATCCTGGGGCCAGTTTTGTTCAATATCTTCATAAATGATCTGGAGGATGGGGTGGATTGCACCCTCAGCAAGTTTGCAGATGACACTAAACTGGCAGGAGAGGTAGATACGCTGGAGGGTAGGGATAGGATACAGAGGGCCCTAGACAAATTGGAGGATTGGGCCAAAAGAAATCTGATGAAGTTCAACAAGGACAAGTGCAGAGTCCTGCACTTAGGACGGAAGAATCCAATGCACCGCTACAGACTAGGGACCGAATGGCTTGGCAGCAGTTCTGCAGAAAAGGACCTAGGGGTTACAGTGGACGAGAAGCTGGATATGAGTCAACAGTGTGCCCTTGTTGCCAAGAAGGCCAATGGCATTTTGGGATGTATAAGTAAGGGCATTGCCAGCAGATCGAGGGACGTGATCGTTCCCCTCTATTCGACACTGGTGAGGCCTCATGTGGAGTACTGTGTCCAGTTTTGGGCCCCACACTATAAGAAGGATGTGGAAAAATTGGAAAGAGTCCAGCAGAGGGCAACAAAAATGATTAGGGGACTGGAACACATGAGTTATGAGGAGAGGCTGAGGGAACTGGGGATGTTTAGTCTACGGAAGAGAAGAATGAGGGGGGATTTGATAGCTGCTTTCAACTACCTGAAAGGGGGTTCCGAAGAGGATGGATCTAGACTGTTCTCAGTGGTAGCTGATGACAGAACAAGGAGTAATGGTCTCAAGTTGCAGTGGGGGAGGTTTAGGTTGGATATTAGGAAAAACTTTTTCACTAGGAGGGTGGTGAAACACTGGACTGTGTTGCTTAGGGAGGTGGTGGAATCTCCTTCCTTAGAAGTTTTTAAGGTCAGGCTTGACAAAGCCCTGGCTGGGATGATTTAATTGGGGATCGGTCCTGCTTTGAGCAGGGGGTTGGACTAGATGACCTCCTGAGGTCCCTTCCAACCCTGATATTCTATGATTCTGTGATTCTATGATCACCATCCTTGTGGTTGAGACTCTCAAACTTAGAACATACTTCACGAACAACCATACAGCAAAATCTCAAAACTTCATACACACTAAAGATATACATATTTGGAAAGAACAATGGGTTTCACCAGATCAGTGTGAAGGTTACAGTCTCCACATGGAATTGTCCATCTTGACCTTCACATTGAGGCCACTCAAATCATGATGGAGTAGGAGTCAGAAAAGGATAATTGTGGGATGCACTTTGTCTACCCCTGTACATCTGCAGCTTTATATAAATTAGAGGTAGAAAAAATGTTAGGTTATGGAGTACGTATCTCTGCTAATACAGTCTTGTTTCTCTTAGTATTTACTGAACTATTGTCTTACCACTTATAATTAAGGCCCCACTGAATTTGCGATATTGTGGATATTAGTCATTGAGAGTTATTAGCTGAGCCATAGCCAGTTCTATGACATGACTGTCTGGCAGTTATATAATATATAAATGCACCTGATTCCTTTCAGGCTAACCTTAGGTGGTGTATGTCTTTACTAAAGAGCTAACTTGGGTAATTGGCACCTGGGTTAAGCTCAGGTGAGAGTGGTCACATGGCAAAGCCATATTTGAGTTATTGGGTAGACACTTGTGCTGTGCTTACTCATGTGAGGAGTTAAGACTTCTGGAGTCATATCCTGTGCTCCAATAAGATGAGTCTCTCTATGATTCTTTCCTAGTGAATTATAGGAGAACTCTGTTTCGCTATATCGGGTTAGCCAAAGTATAGAAATATTTGCCTGGACCTTCAGCATAGTCTCACTTTAACCTCTTTGACATTTGTCAGAGAGCAACCTGACAGCCTCTGACAGGAAACTATGCTCACATAGTTTGTCTGCAGGGCTTATGAAAGCTTCCTCACTAATAATAATCACTAGTATTATTTCTATTATTTTCTAGGTGTATGATTATGGAGTTCAGCCTAAAATAGCTGTATCTTTTTGGTGACATCTATTTATTAGCAGATCTACATCCCCTCTTAAATTATCAGGTTTTGCTAATTAAATAATCTGTGCTTTACTTTTTTTTTTAAAGGTCCAAAATCTAATTGTGGCTGTGAATTTACAGCTATATGGAATCAGATTAAGTGTAACTTTACATTCGGTACAGTTTTTGATTCAGCCAAACTTTTTCTGACACTTGCTCGAATGCCTGGGGCCAAACAAAGAACAGCTTTTAGAATATTCTGCTAACAAAAAGGAGTGCCAGATAATAAAATATTAATTCTGTTACATAGTATGCGGATATGAGGGAACTAGAAGCAATTACCCCACCTTTAATTGTTTTATAGATGAATACAATTATGATGTTACTCTGTCTGTAGAGTCATGGTAAACTAACATCCACATAATACAGGCAGAGATTTCATTTAAAAGTAAACCTCACCAATGTGAAATATATTAAAGCAATAAACCAAGAAATTAAACTTTCATAAATAATAAGAGCTCATTGTTTTGTAAATGAGTGTATAATAACAGCTATGTAGCGCAAATGAAACTGTAAAAGTGACTGGGAGCCTCACTCTTTCTGCAAACTTTTGATTTATCTTTTTAATCATTTGTTAGCTTTGTATGGCAATTAAATATTGAAAATGAGCTCCAGTCTTCTTGCCACATTATTCTACTCCCATTCAACTATTGTCATCACTTTTACAATGAAAAGCAATTTAGCAAGAAACAACTGGAGTGTAAGTGGGTCCTTCTGCTACAGGTATTCTGTACAAGTGCATGGAAGTGAGACCTTTTAGTGGAGGGTGAGATTTATTTAAATTTACAAAAATCTTTGTATTTGTGTGTGTGTCCCCGAGGGGTTCATATTGAAACTCCCACATTTGTCACAACATCCAGAAAATCAAAATAAGGTTCCAATTAAATTATATATTTTTGTAGTATAAATAATGTAGTAGTTACTGGTGGGAATAGGTTGACTAGCTTTGGGGACCTCTGCTGTTTCAATGCTTCATCAAGCAGCATATAAATTAAATATTACAGCAAGTATTATGGCTCATCCAAAATGGCTAAGCTGTGTACTGTGGGTACCCTCAAAGTTTCACTGAATTCAAAAATTTGACGAGTAAGGGTTAAGACTCTCTTTGTTGGTAAAGGGTGGGATAACAGATGATATACTATGAGAGACAAGGTAGGTGAGGTAATATCTTTAATGGACCAACTTCTGTTGATGGAAGGGACAAGTTTTCAATCTTTACAGCAGTGGTTCCCAAACTTGTTATCAAAAAAGACTAAAGAAAAATTGTGCATAACTCTGGGAGACGACAGGAAAGGTGCGGCTATGATAGTATTGCACTTTGTGGCAACCTGCCACCAAAACAGAAATAGAGGAGAATGATAAATGGACACAGGGAACAAAACTCCGAACACACTGTGACCCTTAGAGCAGGGATTCTCAAAGCGGTCCACCTCCTCTGCAGGGAAAGCCCCTGGCAGGCCGGGCCGGTTTGTTTACCTGCCAGGTCTGCAGGTTCGGCCGATCGCGGAGTTCACAGCTCCGGGCCAACGGGAGCTGCTGGAAGCGGCGTGGGCCCAGGGACGTACTGGCTGCCACTTCCAGCAGCGCCCATTGACCTGGAGGAGCGAATTGCGGCCATTGGGAGCTGCGATCAGCCGAACCTGCAGATGCGGCAGGTAAACAAACTGGTATGAATTAGGAAAGAAGGATGTTTTAGTACTGGCAGCATGAGACCTCCAGCGTGTCACTTGAAATTGAAGTCCCCCATGACCACACAGATTTTTTCCTAAACATTGTAGATCAGGTGTGTATATATTCTTACAAACTTATCTGTAATAGGGCCAGTTTCACAAAGCTGAAAACAATTGAGACAGATCAGCTGAAAGGAAGCATTTAATCAGAAAAATGTAAATGATCTTTGGGAATCATTTACAAACACCTCACTAGCTGCCCAGAAATCACAATCCCACAATTGAGGAATAAGGTCATTAAAAAACTGATCTGACTTAGAAGGGAAGTGAAGGCACCTGTAAATATTTTAAAAATGGAAGAAAGAGGATAGTAATGAATATAAATCAGAAATTAGGAATTGTAGAAAATTGATTAGGGAAGCAAAGAGACACAATGAGAAATCTATCAACAGCAAGGTTAAGGACTATAAAAAGGAAGTATTTATGTATACTAGGAACAAAAAGAATCCTGACAATGATATTGGTGTATTAGATGGAAATGGTAGAATTATCAATAATAATGCAGAAAAGGCAAGAGTGTTCAATAAATATTTATATTCTGTGTTTTGGGGGGAAACAGATAACACTCCATCCATTTCACTGGTATCCCAGGAGGATGTTAAACTGCAGCTTCTAAAGTCAGATGTTTTTTAATCAGCAGGTTGAGATAACTTGCAGCCAAGAGTTTTAAGAGAGATGGCTGAGGGGAGCTCACTGGACTACTAATGTTGATTTTCAGTAGTTTTTGGAGCACTGGGGAAGTTCTAGAAAATGAGATGAAAGCTAATATTGTGCTAATGTTGTGTTAAAAAGGAGAAATGGGATGACCTGGGTAATTATAAGCCTGTCAGACTGACATCAAATCTGGGAAGATAATGGTTAATGCAGGACTCAATTAATGAAGAATTAAAGAGGGGTAATGTAATTAATGCTATTCGACATGGGCTTATGATAATAGATCCTGTCAAACGAACTTGATATCTTTTTTTTATGAGATTAGAAGTTTGGTTGATAAAGGCAATAGTGTTGACATACTATACTTAGACTTCTGTAAGGTGTTTGACTTGGTACCACTTGACATTGATTAAAAAGCTAGAAAATGAACATGGCACACATTAAATGGATTAAAATCTATCTAACTGATAGCTCTGTAAATGGGGACTTATCATTAAGGGTATGTGTTTCCAGTAGGGTCCTGCAGGGATTGGTTCTTGGTTTTACATTATTGAACATTTTTATCAATGACTTAGAAGAAAACATAAAATCATCACTGTTAAAGTTTGCAGATGACACAGAAACTGGGGGGAGTGGAAAAAATTGAAGTGGTAAATAATAAAGACAGGTCAGTGATACAGAGCAATCTGGATCACTTGGTAAACTGGGCACAAGCAAACAATATGCACTTTATTGGGCTAAATGTAAATGTATATATCTCTATGGGGCCAAAAAAGTTAATGTGATCCTGGGATGCATAAATGGGGGAATCTCAAGTAGGAGTAGAGAGGTTATTTTACCTCTGTATTTGGCAGGGGTATGACTGCTGGTGGAATATAACCAGATCTGGTGCCCACAATTCAAAAAGGATGTTGATAAACTGCAGAGGATTCAGAGAAGGAGATTAGAAGATTAGAAAACATGCTTTATAGTGATAGAATCATAGAGCTCAATTTTTTCAGTTTAACAAAGAGTAGGTTAAGGGTTGACTTCATTAGTCTAAAAGTATCTATATGGGGAACTGTCATAAATATAAAGGGAAGGGTAAACCCCTTTGAAATCCCTCCTGGCCAGGGGAAAGCTCCTCTCACCTGTAAAGGGTTAAGAAGCTAAAGGTAACCTCGCTGGCACCTGACCAAAATGACCAATGAGGAGACAAGATACTTTCAAAAGCTGGGAGGAGGGAGAGAAACAAAGGGTCTGTGTCTGTCTGTATGCTGGGTCTTGGCCGGGGATAGACCAGGAATGGAGTCTTAGAACTTTTAGTAAGTAATCTAGCTAGGTATGTGTTAGATTGTGATTTCTTTAAATGGCTGAGAAAAGAATTGTGCTGAATAGAATAACTATTTCTGTCTGTGTATCTTTTTTGTCACTTAAGGTTTTGCCTAGAGGGGTTCTCTATGTTTTTGAATCTAATTACCCTGTAAGATATCTATCATCCTGATTTTACAGGGGGGATTTCTTTATTTCTATTTACTTCTATTTTTTATTAAAAGTCTTCTTGTAAAAAACTGAATGCTTTTTCATTGTTCTCAGATCCAAGGGTTTGGGTCTGTGGTCACCTATGCAAATTGGTGAGGCTTTTTATCCAACATTTCCCAGGAAAGGGGGCGTGCAAGTGTTGGGAGGATTATTCATTGTTCTTAAGATCCAAGGGTCTGGGGTCTGTAGTCACCTAGGCAAATTGGTGAGGCTGTTTACCAAACCTTGTCCAGGAAGTGGGGTGCAAGGTTTTGGGAAGTATTTTGGGGGGAAGGACGCGTCCAAACAGCTCTTCCCCAGTAACCAGTATTAGTTTGGTGGTGGTAGCGGCCAGTCCAAGGACAACGGGGGGAATATTTTGTACCTTGGGGAAGTTTTTGACCTAAGCTGGTAAAGATAAGCTTAGGAGGTTTTTCATGCAGGTCCCCACATCTGTACCCTAGAGTTCAGAGTGGGGGAGGAACCTTGACAGGAACACATATGTAATAATGGGGTCTTAAATCTAGCAGAGAAAGGTATAGCACGATCCAATGGCTGGAAGTTGAAGTTAGCCAAAATCAGACTAGAATTATAGTTTAAAATTTAAACTGAGTTTAATTTACCTTTGGAATAATTTACCAACTGTGATGGTGGATTCTCTATCATTGAGCATTTTTACATCAAGATCGCATGGTTTTCTAAAATATATGATCTAGGAATTATGTTGGGGAAGTTCTACGGCCTATGTCATAGAGGTCAGACTAGATGATCACAATGGTCCCTTCTGTCCTTGGAATTTGTCATCCATGCATAAAATTTCCTGCATATGTATCATAGCCCCTACCTTTTCTCCACAGCTATATTTAAGTTATGAAACTGCTAAAAAATCCATCATTGGGCTGAAATATTTCATGCTTGGTCTATGCCCAAAGGTGGATTTTTCTGAGAAGCTGTTAACAAATAGAACCCATCTCTTATCACCGTAGGGCTAACAGGATTCACTCAATAGGCTGATAAGGGAATAGATCTGTTCAATTAGAAACTGCCATTTTTGCCCATTCACTTCTTTTGGAGCAGAACTGCACACTAAAGAAAACTATCTCCAGTAGAAAAACCAGCAGCAGGCCTTCACCTTCCACTACCTTATTCAGCTTGATGAGGTGGAAATGTTACTCTTTCCCATGTCCCCCACTCTCCAATCAAAACTTAATGAGGATTATTTAAATGCTAACAGTGTTCTGTAAAGTAATTTACTTTTTACTTCCTTCAAAATGTAATGCAAAAATGCCAGGGTAATGCACCATATGTGCCATTATCCTAATATAACACTGCAGAAGTAATCTTAAATGTTGAATTTAAGGTGAGGTGTTTTTAACTTTGCAGCCTTAATGTATTTAATACATTCAGTATTCATGTATTTTATATACATTGATTTAGTTTAGCCTGTCAATTACCATCCCCTTCTATGAGTGTTGTGTTTTCTTATAGCTAGGGCCCTATCAAATTCACGGCCATGAAAAACATCTCAGACTGTGAAATCTGGTCTGCCACAGTGAAATCTGGTCTTATGTGCTTATACCCTGTACTCTACATATTTCACAGGGGAGACCAGCGTTTTTCAAATTGGGGGTCCTGACCCAAAAGGGAGTTCCAGAGGAGTTGCAAGGTTATTTTAGTGGGGGGGGTCATGGTACTGCCACTCTTACTTATGTGCTGCCTTCAGAACTGGGCGGTCGGAGAGCAGCAGCTGTTGGCCAGACGCCCAGCTCTGAAGATGGCACCCCTCCAGCAGCAGCAGCACAAATATAAGGGTGGCCATACCATACCATGCCCCCCTTATTTCTGCACTGCTGCCTTCAGAGCTGGATAGCGGGAGAGTGGCAGCTGCTGACCGAGGGCCCAGCAGCACAGAAGTAAGGGTCGCAGTACCATACCAGGCCATCCTTGCTTCGGTGCTGCTGCCGCAGGTGGCTGCGCTGCCTTCAGAGCTGGGACCCCGGCCAGCAGCTGCCGGTCTCCAGCCACCCAGCTCTGAAGGCAGCACCGGCAGCAGCAGCTCAGAAGTAAGGGTAGCAGGACCGCAACCCCCCTGCCCTACGATAACCTTGTGACCCCTCCCTCAAACTCCTTTTTGGGTCAGAACCACTACAGTTACAACACTGTGAAATGTCAGATTTAAATTTTTGAAATCCTGAAATTTCTGATGTTTAAAATCTTATGACCGTGAACTTGACCAAAATGCACTATGAATTTGATAGGGCCATACTTATAGCTGTATTTAAGTACAGCTTTATGAATGAAGAAACTGCATAAAAATAAACCAAACAGCTTGCCTTCAGATTTCGCTGACAGTGAAAGTGCAGTTCCCTCCCCCCCACCCCCAGTAGCAAGGAAATTTGCCATTTGAGTCAAAATTCTATCCTACATTCTCCTCACCATGCTGTGTGTTGCCAGAGTCTCCAAACAGGGCTCCTCTTTTTATATATCCTTGGTAGTGCCCTAGCCCTGAGCAATACAATGGATTAGGGACAGAGTTTCAGCTTCAAATGGGAGCTTTCTTGCTTTTATGTGTTTAAATCATAGACATAACATTATTTAAATATAGCTTTTTTGTGGTTTGTTTGTTTTTAGTTCTGCTGACACTGTGTGGGTTTAGCAATGCAGATAACAACAGATGACAGTTCCTTTTGTGGAAGCTAAGAACTAGCTGATTAGTTGTTACTGTGTTGCACTGTAGAGAATATCTTGTAATTAAACCAGAAAAAAAATACATTAAAGTAACGTGAAGGGTCTGACTTAACTTTGAATTCCCTTGTTTTTGTGGGATTAACAATGAAGTGCATGATGTTACATATAATAGGCCAAGTGGTGTTCTTTGGAAGGAAAAAGTGCTTAGGCGAATAATTGTAGTGGATCTCTGTGCATGGTTAGGGAAGATTAATTTACTCCAAATCATGCCCTTTGATTTTTATCTTTACAGCTCTAGCTTAGTCCAACTAGCAGTCCTATTACATTATTTAATGATTTTTCCCCATTCAAGATGCCTAGTTCTGGTTTTAGATTACAGAAGGAGCTTCCTGGAAAGTCTTACCCGGAAGTACATTTATTGATAGTTTTCAAAACTCTAGTATTAGCAATATCTGTGGCAAAATTATGTTTATCATGCAATGCCGTTTTCCTACTCTATAATCTGAAAGATGCAGCATAATACAATTCATGGATGTGTTTCTAGAAGCTAAGGTCTCCTGCGTTCTAAGACCTGTTCTATTCCAGATTTACTACATGACTGGGCAAATCACTTAGTCTCTCTGCCCTGCTTTCCCCATCGGTTTCCTCATCTCACAGTGGCTAGTAAATGTTGGTACAGCAACCCTTTCGTTTCGAGTGTGTTAGCATGTAGATTACAACCATTGTTTGTAGTGCTGTTTGTGACAGCAGCCCTGCTATAGTACTCAACTGGGAAATTTGTAAAGTTCAGGGGATTTTTGATTCACTCTCTTGTCCTCCTTACCATGAAGCATTTGGATAGCACAGATCTTGATTCTCTACTCTCCTATCTTACATACTGGTGTGGCATTTCATGGCCTGCTTTTAGGGAAAAAAGTTTAAAAAAACTAAGTTAGAAGCGGGCTCATATAATGGGCAGTGAAGTGACAAAAATGGATGATTGACCAGAAAATTCTTTTTACAAAAAAGCGCAGCTATGAAAGTCCTGTATCGGTTCATTGCATGTTCCTAAATATTCCTTTTACAGATATATTTATAATGAATTCATTTCCCAAGTTGTTGTATTGAAAGAAGAGAAAGTGACACCCAATTATGTGTTTCTTATGTAACTATGTGGAGTATACATGGTAGACTGAAATGTTTCCTTAGGGGCATATTGTAGTGTCTTCTGACCATTTTAAAAACACTTACAGTACTCTGTTTCAAGTGCTGATAATATAGAAGATAATGGCTCCTTGTGTGTGCCTTAAAATCTTTATGAAAACAGTATGAGATTTTGAAATATTAATAACTCATCTGATTACCAAATACAAAAACACAAGAGGACCTGACGGACATTATGTACTAATAGATTGCAGTATTTGAAACACAAATCGCTTATGAATTGGCACAAAGTTAAAACAGATCTAAAGTGGGATATATTTTCACCCAGTTCCAAGGCTATAAAAATAGTAAAAACTAATTTTGCTCCTTAAATCTGAGCTAAACTAAATTTCTATGGTTTCAGGCCGAGACTAAACCTATATTGGCAGGTTTTGGAGCGAGTCTTTAGTAGTTTATGTGATAACGCAGCTATAAAGTACAGGATTTTAAATAGTATGTTGTAGTCCTCCATATTCTGGAGAGATGAAAGAATCTCACTTCAGCTGCAGTAGGATATGTTCTTTCAAACCTATTTTGTTATGCACAACTATTCAGCTTTCGTTTGCAAATAGTCTGTCTCTGTACAGACCTTCAGCCTCCACCCGGGAGACAGAAGAACTGGGTTCTAGTCCCATTCAGACACTAAGGTGCTGTGTGATGTCATGAAAGTCATTTTTATCTCACGCTCAGTTTTCCCTGCTGTTAATTTGAATTAATTATATTTTCATCCTTGTAAAGTGCTTTGATATCTATGAAAGATAAATACTAAGAACAAACTATAATGTATTACCTTTTAAAAAAATCTGTAGCTAGTGATAGTGGTTCCCCATGTGTTTCTGACTGGGAACCAGTTGCAGCTTACAGGCTGGAAAAGATAGTATCTATTTTATTAATATAAAATACCTAGATTTGAGTGGCACTGGACACAGAAAACTGCTGTTGAGGGTAAGGTTCTTGCAGCCGTCTAAGGTAGATAGATACTAGTAGGTGCAGATTCTTTGCTTGTAGATGTCTGTCTTGAATCTTGATTTATTTGATTTGTAAGCACTCGTGAACAGTTGAGCTTGAGTAGCACATTGAAAATATCCTGGCACAAGCTACAAAAACTTTAAATTTCCCACCACTTAAAAGCACATACCACATCTGTCTCGTCCCAACATCACCTACCGTTTGCTCCCCTCATTGGGCATAATTCTAAAATAGAATGAATTTGAGAAGATTGTCACGTTCATTGTCATTCTTATGCCTGCTTATCATTCAAGTAAGAAGAATGACCCCAAATCTACCTTCTCAGCAAAAAAGGTGCACTTTTAGTAAACTTGGCAGTTCCTTGTTGAGCAAGTGTCTCTACTATTTTTGCTGAAGTTAGACCCCCATCAAACTCAGCCTGTTGGGGCCTACTTAATTTGAAATAGTTGAAGCACTGCACAGAAGTCAGGCTCAGAAGGACACAAAAACTACATTGGTAAATGATCTGTCAAGTGACCCATGAACAAAATCGAGATTGAGTTGCCCTTTGAAATAAACCTATTTGAATTTTATTATCTCCAGAGCACCTTGTGTCTCTAATCTTGTGAAAGGTTAGTATTCCATCCATCAGAGCAAGATTAGAGCTCTAGTTGATGGTTGTGCTTGATGATAACTGAATGCAGCAGTTGGGGTTGGAAGAAGGAAATTCATTACCAATCAGCAGTTCAAAGAAAGACTGGGTAAACAGACACTCAAAAGCAGGTTCAAGATAGTCCACATATATTCCCAGGTCAGAATAGCAGAAATCAAAGGACCAAAGTGTCAGTGAAGATTTAAACTTTTCCCCCCAACAGTCCAAGTAAGGCAATGACATCTTATTCCCATCCATTATTTTCATGTTGCAGATTATCAACCCATAAATGCTGCTGCATACCAGGTTGAAATACTACAGCCGTTCTGAATGTAATTATCTGGCAGAAGTTGAGAATAAAAAAAGTATAAGAATCAAGTGCAAACAAAATGTACAGCCAATGCAGGAGCACAGATAATCAAAGGAGTTACTGTAAAACCCCTAGCACTAAGGGAAGAATGCAGATTTTGTAGTGTTAATAATAATCAAACATTACTTTTTCCTTACTTCTTCCTACCTCAGTAAAGAATCATTTTTCATGTGTTATGTCTCTTCAAAGGCAACCTGGCATTTTGAAAAATGCTGGGGTGTAGAAGCATTATTCCCTCACATGCTTGTTTGCCTGAACTTTGTAAATTTTTTATGTTATCCTCTGAATTATATAGTTGATAAGTCATTACTAGTGATGGCTTTCCTTCTAACTTAAAAACTGGTGCCATGAGATTTAGATTTTCAACTCTTACTGGCTTTATTCACTACATCACTGCTCACGGCCTTGAAAATATAGGGGTAATCTAAAGGATTAAAATGTATAAATTGTTCTAATCCATCGTTCCAGGATGCTGCCTATGGCCCTAAATTCATGCCTCTTGCTTTTCTGCCATTCCAAAGTGACCCATTTATTTGAAGTCTTACATATGGCTTTGAAGGATAGCAAGCAGCCCTTTGGCATCAGTGCTCATGCTAAAGTTAGATCAGTCATCAGTAAAACAGCCAGAGGTCAACATTTTTATTCGGTATCAAACTCTCAACGTTTGAGAGAGAAAGAAAAGGTAAACTAAATAAATGAGTAAGTGAACATAGGGAGTGATTTCCTCCTTTGGGGGTAAGAGGGTGCATCATCTGGGGAAAAAATTACAAAACCCCATATTACAAATTATAAAACCCCTTTCTTCCAATCTAGAAAGCACCTACTTCTACACAGAGACCAATCAATCAATCCATAAAATCTGTGCCTGTACGTGTGAGAGAGCATGTCTGTTTTTTCTGGGGAAGCTATAGGAAACTAAATCAGTTACTGATGAACCTGGTACCAGCCCTGAAACAAGGAATTGTATCTATAGTATAAATGCAGTTGGAAAGGATGTCATAATAGAGTCCAACAGTGGGTGGTACAAACCATTCATATTGTGTTGAATATTTTCATTTACTAGCTACAGAGTTCATGCGCCATGGGTTCAAGCTCCCCCTTAGTTTTAACAATGATTGGCCTTCTGAATGAACACCAAATGTATTTGAAATCTGATGAGGTTCAACAAGGACAAGTGCAGAGTCCTGCACTTAGGATGGAAGAACCCCATGCACTGCTGCAGACTAGGGACCGAATGGCTCAGGAGCAGTTCTGCAGAAAAGGACCTAGGGGTGACAGTGGACGAGAAGCTGGATATGAGTCAACAGTGTGCCCTTGTAGCCAAGAAGGCCAATGGCATTTTGGGATGTATAAGTAGGGGCATTGCCAGCAGATCGAGGGACGTGATTGTTCCCCTCTATTCGACATTGGTGAGGCCTCATCTGGAGTACTGTGTCCAGTTTTGGGCTCCACACTACAAGAAGGATGTGGAAAAATTGGAAAGCGTCCAGCGGAGGGCAACAAAAATGATTAGGGGACTGGAACACATGACTTATGAGGAGAGGCTGAGGGAACTGGGGATGTTTAGTCTACAGAAGAGAAGAATGAGGGGGGATTTGATAGCTGCTTTAACTACCTTAAAGGGGGTTCCAAAGAGAATGGATCTAGACTGTTCTCAGTGGTAGCTGATGACAGAACAAGGAGTAATGGTCTCAAGTTGCAGTGGAGGAGGTTTAGGTTGGATATTAGGAAAAACTTTTTCACTGGAGGGTGGTGAAACACTGGAATGCGTTGCCTAGGGAGGTGGTAGGATCTCCTTCCTTAGATATTTTTAAGGCCAGGCTTGAGAAAGCCCTGGCTGGGATGATTTAATTGGGGATCGGTCCTGCTTTGAGCAGGGGGTTGGACTAGATCTCCGGAGGTCCCTTCCAACCCTGATATTCTATGGTCAGGAAACAAAGACCAAAGAAAGATAATTAAAACAGAGAAAACGAGTGGGTGGGGAATGAGAAGGAAAATATATACTGAAATAGCATCAGATCTTAGAGGCCAAAGAGGATGATGTGCAGATGATACAGATAATCTTGGAAAATAAGTGCCCAAATCATAGTTACCTGAATAGTATTGCTGGAAAGTCAATAAGCTGACAATAAGAACATAGATTTGAATCTAAAAACTGAGAAACAGGTCAAGGTGGATACAAAACTGTAGCAAAGGATTTCTTCTCTGGAAAGACACATGGAGACTACAAAATTAAATGGGATGTGGCTGCAGCATAGCTACAACAATGGTGGCCAATTAAGAAAATCTTGAATTCAGGAGTTAGCATTAGGGGATGTAAGGATTTTAGGCTTCACTGAAGGTATAGTGGGAAAAGTCTTGTTTCATTCTTAGAAATGCAGCTACCACATGAGGATGAGAATGGAAAAATGATTGGGTCCTCTGGATTACAGGAACGTGGTGGGCAAACAGCAAACACAAGACCAGGTAGTAATACCCAGATGTCTGTTAGAAAAGTAATACAGCAAAACACTAACTGTCCAGTAAGTTCTTGGAATGTGTTGGGGACAATTTCTTGTTTCAGAAGGTGGAGGAAATAACCAGGAGAGAAGGTGAGGAGTCATTTTTGTCTTGAGGAATTGGTTGTAAATCTGAAGGTGGAAAGCAGCTTGCATGAAAGTGATCATGAAATTAAAAATTTTGTGATTTTAAGGAGAGGAAGGTGTGAGAGCAGCAGAATAAGGACAATGGAGTTAAAAATAGATTTTAATAAACTCAGAACTGGTAGGTAAGGTCTGCTAGGAAGAAAATATAAGGGAAAAAGGTGCTCAGGAGACCTGGCAGTTTCTCAATGAGGCAGTTCTAAAGGCACAACAGTAAACTAGATCAATGGGAAGTGAAGATAGGAAGAATATAAAGAGGCCAATACAGCTCTATCAGGAGCTCTTTAAAGACATGAAACATGAAAAGCAAATCCTATAAAAAGTGAAAACATAGAAAAATTGATTAGGCTAAGTAGAAAAATAATAAGACAGGCAGAAAATGAGTTATTTCCTTGTATGTCCCATGCTAGGTTAAGAAGCTCTACATGTTAGGAGCAAGAGACAGACTAAGGAAAATGTGTGGGTCCACTACTTAGCGGAGAAGGAGAGCTAATAACAGACAAACAACAACGATGAGGTGTTTAATGCCTATTTTGCTTCCCTCTTCACATAAAAGGTTAATTGTGACCAGATACTTAACATTAACAAGAGGGAAGGGAATACAAACCAGCATAGGGAAACCAGGTTAAAAATATTTAGATAAATTAAGGTAGGTATAGTAAAGTCAGCAGGGCCTGATTAAATTCATCTGAGAGTATTTAAGGAACTAGCTAAAGCAGGCTCAGAACCATTAGCAATTTTCTATGAGACAGGTGAGATTCCAGAAGAGTGAAGAAAGGCAAACATAGTACCTGTCTTTATAACTGGAAACAAAGAGGGCCTGTGGATTGTCAGCCTAACTTGGGTTCCTGGAAAGATCTTAGAACATATTAAACAATCCATTTGTAAGCACCTAGAGGAAATCAGGATGATCAGTAATGACAAATACATGTTGGCTAAGATCAAATCTTGCCAAAGCAACATAATTTCCTTCTTTGACAGGGATATTGGCCTAGTGGATAAGGGAGGCAATATATGGGATATCTTGGTTTAAGAAAGGTTTTTGGCAGTGTCCCATTACATTCTCAGAAGCAAACTAGGGAAATGTGGTTTAGCTGAAACTACTATAAGATGGGTGCACAACTGAATGAAAAACCATACTCAGCATAATCAGTGGTTTGCTGTCCACTAGAGCCGTCATATCTAGTGGAGTCCCACAGAGGTCTATTCTGGATCTGATACTATTCAATATTTTCATTAATGACTTGGATAATCAGGGGCTGCTCTAACTACAAGCAAACAAGGTAGCTGCATAGTGTTGCAAATTTCTGGGATAATTGATTTTTTTTGTTGAATACTTGTCAAATGGTCTTCTTCTGCCACCCTCAATGTTGGCCTTCTGGAGTTATCCCTATCACTGGCACATTCTTCCCTTCAACCGCTTCACTGACAGTGCCTCTATCCATTGCACACCTATTCACTCAATATATCATGTAGCCGTGCTCCTGCACAGAGCTACTGTACCACACAGCCCCTATCCAATCTGGAGCTCCACCCATTGTACCTCATAGCTCTGCCCACTGGACCATAGAGTTATGGCACTGCACTACACAGCCTCACCCACTACATCACACAGCCCTGGCCATCATCTGTTGTTTCACCCACAGGGCAGTTGTTTTGCCTAGAGTGTCGGATTGTCTTGAGCGGCCTCAGTAGATAATGAAGTAGAGAGTATACTTGTAAAATGAAAAGGAGTACTTGTGGCACCTTAGAGACTAACCAATTTATCTGAGCATGAGCTTTCGTGAGCTACAGCTCACTTCATTGATGCATCCGATGAAGTGAGCTGTAGCTCACGAAAGCTCATGCTCAGATAAATTGGTTAGTCTCTAAGGTGCCACAAGTACTCCTTTTCTTTTTGCAAATACAGACTAACATGGCTGTTACTCTGATACTTGTAAAATGTGCACATTACATGAAGCTGTGGGGGTTGCAAGCACTTTGGAGGACAGAATTGGAATTCAAAGTGACTGATTAATTAGTCTGAAATCAACAAGATGAAATTCAATATTGGTAAATACAAAGTACTACATATCAGTTGTTAGCTGTGCATGTGTGTTGTACCTGCATGCTGCACTGGCTCTGGCTAGATAGCCTGTATAGTAGGCGCTAATCAAACTGCCCAATGAGACCATAGATGGCTGTGTATTAGGGTTGCCAACTTTCTAATTGCACAAAACTGAACACCCCTGCCCCTTCTGAGCCCCCTCCCTCCGATGCTTGCTCTCCCCCACCCTCACTCACTTTCACTGCTCTGGGGCTTCAGGTTGGAGTGCAGGAGGGGGTGAGGGCTCCAGCTGGGCATGTCATGGGGCAGGTCAAAACCAGGCAGGCAAATTGTGGGGTTGGCAACGAGGGACTAGTTGGGGATTATAACATATCCATTCTTCTTGCTGCCAGGCTCGGCTTTGGCTTGTAAAATTCTTCACCAGGGTTATCAGTGAAGGTAGGCTACCAAAGATATGGCCCA
Organism: Eretmochelys imbricata; assembly: GCF_965152235.1. NCBI lineage: Eukaryota > Metazoa > Chordata > Testudines > Cheloniidae > Eretmochelys > Eretmochelys imbricata. The sequence goes on from NC_135572.1 coordinate 96,638,092, forward strand.
TCGTGAAAGTCATTGGGCTCCTAAAGCCTGGAAAGGAGGCAAGTCAAGCTATTGTCCTGTATCATTATTGTTGGTGTGCTTCAAGGCACTGGAGTGCTTGGTCCTACAGTGCATATTACCTGATGTGGAGAAAATTTTGAGCCCTGACCAAGCTGGCTTTCACCAAGGCTGTAGCACATGAGACCAAGTACTCATGCTGACCACATTTGTTGAAAATGGGTTCCAGGGAAACTTGAAAAAGGCACTGTTTTCATTGATCTAACAGAGGTGTATGATACGGTATGGCACAGTGGCCTGCTTGTGAAGTTATCACGGGTCCTGATACCTTGGGTCACAAGTGTCCTTGAACTGTTCCTCCACAATAGGAAGTTGAGTCCATATGTGGGAGAAGATGAGTGCTTGGAGATGAAAGAGCAATGGGTTACCCCAGGGCTCTGTACGTTCTCCAACCCTGTTCAACCTTTATGAAAATGACCTGCCAACAATGGAGTCATGAAAATGCATTTACACAGATGACATCTGTTGCGGTACCCAGGCCCAGATGTTTCACGAGCTTGATGCTACTTTAAAATCGGGTCATGATAAAGTTAGCTGACTACTGTAAGACGTGGCACCTCCAGTCAAGCATCATAAAAACTATCACGCCGCGCAACCCAAGAACTGAATGTTTATCTGAATGGTCAGAAGGTGAAGCATGAAGTAGAACTGGTCTATCTAGGTGTGACCTTAGACTGCCCACCAAGTTACCCTGCCCACCTGAAGACGACAGCAGCTAAAGTGAAGATGTGCAGCAATCTTCTTAGTAAACTGGCAGGCTCGCCATGGGGTACTCATGCTCCAACTTTGCCACTGAATACAGGGTGGCAAGATCTGACGTCCATAGAGTACTGCATGCCAGTTTGGAGTTGGTCACACACACTAAACTAGTGGATATGCAGTTACGTGCTGCCAAGAGTACCATCTCTGGCACCCTGCGTCCAACTCTACTCCCATGGCTTCCAGTTCTGATCAATACTGCTCCTCCTCTTATCAGAGGAGAGGTTACCACTAGCAAGTTACTGGAGAAAGTATGCGCCAACTCAAGCCTGCTGCTGAACAATGACCTTTTAAAACCACCAGCTCTATGTTTGCTGTCACATTGCCCACTGTGTCTCATCCACCATGCCAAGATGTTAGGGTGGAAACACTCTGGCGAGAGGGATGGCTGTTCTAAAGAGGATGGTGATCAATTGTTCTCCATATCCACTGAAGGGAAAACAAGAAACAATGGATTTCATCTGCAGCAAAGGAGATTTAGGTTAGTTATTAGGAAAAACTTCCTACCTAGAAGGCTAGTTAATTACTGGAATAGGTTTCTGAGGGAGGTTGTACAATCCTGTCATTGGAGAATAGGTTAAACACCTATTAAGGATGAACTTGGTATATTTTGTCCCTCCTCAGCTCAGGGGTGAACTAAATGACCTCTTGAAGTCCCTTCCAGCCCTACATTTCTATGATTCTATGGGTTCATAATATTAGAGACCAGCAGTGGTTAATAAAAGCTGGTAATCAAGAAAGAATTTAAAATAGGTGGTCTGAGATTCTCTATGTGTTAGACTTTTCAGAGATGTGTACATGTGTTATAAAGGCAGAAATGGCTGCATGCCAAGCAGGCATGGTATATATTGGTATAGCTTGTATTTATGAAAACAGAATCAGCATGATTTCACCACTGTGAGAGAAGCCTCAACCTTCCTCCCCTCAACTCCTGATGCTGTGATGAACATGTCACGTCTGTGTAGTTGTAAAACAAACACTCTGCTGTGGGACCTCTGATCTAAACAGAAGAAATCCTAGCTGTTTGCCAACCTGAAGAACCAGAGTTGGGGGGAGGAAGGATGGAATGACACCACAACTGGCCAATCAGCAGAGGGAGGGCTGGGCAGCAGTACTGTGCTCCCTAGAAGTTGACACTAAGGGCAATAGCCCTGCTTGATCAGCCCTAGAACCAGCCCTGGATTTAAAAGTTCTGCTGTGAGGTTTGAGTATGGGGGTGGGGTAGGTGGGGGGGGGGAGAAGAAGCAGTGGTTCTCTTCCAAACCCAGCCCAAATGAGATGCCAGAATAAGATACTACACAATACAGCTTCTGTAGATGCTCAGAATATGGGAAGCCACACTTCTTGGCGTTAGCTCCACCTCAGTATGGCTTGAATGCCCTGTTGGATTGGCTCATCCGTGGTAGTGGGGCTCAGATGCCCTGCTAGGACTCTGATGTTATCTCCTATTGTTGGGCTGGATGTCCCCTGGAATCCATTCTTTTCATTTGGCATTATGACTTTATTGGGCAGATTGGAGTGGGGAGAGTATTACCTCATTCTCCAAGTATCATCCACTCATGGTGCCAGAAAGCAGTATAACTCATAATACATAATGCACATATAATCATCCCCTCTTTTTTTAAACCTGCTTTGATCACTGGTGAAATTGTTAACTATCTTGCCATCTATATCATTGCTAGTCATCCAAGTAAACACCCTATTGAGTGGGATGGGGATTGTTCCACTTCAAGCTATTGCTTCAGGCTGTTGGGAGACTCAGGCTAACATCACAGCATCAGTTACACTCAGTTTACATTTTGAAGGTTTTTTCCACAACCATGGGGACTTGAAAAAAAAGTGTACAAAACAACCCCACAAAGCTGAAATGTTTTCAGAGTAAATAGGTAGCCTCAAAACAATGTACCAGGTTACAAAGCTTCTGTGAGCCAACTTAGTTCAAACCCTTGCTCTGTGAACCAAAGCAATTGTTTAAAATATGGGGGGAAAAGCTTTGTAACCTACTGTATAGTCTGCTAGTAATATATTCTGCTTGAATATTAGAGAAAAGTAAATACAAAAGGGGTGAACACACTTGAGATATATTATGCGTGAATACATAGTACTAATTAAACTATTCTGAGAGATAAAATTAATGAGACAGTCTGGAGGACTGTGTCTGTCAGTTACCTTAACTTCAAACAATTTTTCTTCATTTTTAATACAGTGTGATATATAAACTTAAAAGACAAATCTATTTAAGACTATCCACAAGGGGCAAAGTGTGACCAACAAAATTATGTCAGAGAAAGCAATGTTTGTATATGTTTGAACGAACGGTTTAATTTGATGTTGAATCCTAATATTAAAGTACCTAATGGGAACAAATTTTTAATTACCTGGTTTGTAAATTAAGTAGCATTTAAAGTGTAAGGCCATATAGGCTATGTAAAAATTATAATGTACTGGTGATGCTTTTTAGTTATGTAGAGACAGCAGTGTAATTAATGCCACTTAACATGTAATATACCTCAGGTTTCTATTTTTCAGACATTATCCCTGTTCTAATGTGAGTTAAAATGATTTTGAAATTCTTTTGCTTTCTAGTCAGTAAAATACATTGTCCATTTAAAATCCATAAAATGTGTTTTTAAAAGGATTTCTCTCCTTTTTATCTGTAGTCAATTTTCCCCCTCTACCAGGGAATACCGTTAAACTCCCCTAAATAACTGGGCCTATACATTTGGAAAATGTCAGTATATACACACACTTTAGGTCTGGCAAGTGATTAAAAAAATAGTGATTAATTGTGTTGTTAAATAGAATACCATTTAAATATTTGGATATTTTCTACATTTTCAAATATATTGATTTTAATTACACAGAGTACAAAGTATACAGTGCTCCCTTTATATTTATTGTTGATTAGTATTTTTTCTTCAATTTACCTAATACAGTGCAATTTACCTAATACAGTGCAATCTCTTTATCATTAAAGTTGAACTTGCAAATGTAGAATTAAGTACAAAAAAACAAAAAAACCTGTAAAACTTTAGGGCCTACAAGTCCACTCCGTCCAACTTCAGCCAATCACTCAAACGAGTTTCAGAGTAGCAGCCGTGTTAGTCTGTATCTGCAAAAAGAAAAGGAGGAGTACTTGTGGCACCTTAGAGATTAACAAATTTGAGTATAAGCTTTTGTGAGCTACAGCTCACTTCATCAAATGCATTCAGTGAAAAATACAGTGGGGAGATTTTATATACACAGAGAATATGAAACAGGTGTTACTATACACACTGTAAGGAGAGTGATCAGGTGAGGTGAGCTATTACCAGCAGGAGAGCAGGGGGGAAAAGCCTTTTGTATTGATAATCAAGGTGGGCCATTTTCAGCTGTTGACAAGAACGTGTGAGGAACGGGGGGGCAGAAACAAACATGGGGAAATAGTTTCTTTGTAATGATCCATCCACTCCCAGTCTTTATTCAAGCCTAAGTTAATTTTATCCAGTTTGCAAAGTAATTCCAATTCAGCAGTCTCTTGTTGGAGTCTGTTTTTGAAGTTTTTTTGTTGAAGAATTGCCACTTTTAGATCTGTAATCGAGTGACCAAAGAGATTGAAGTGTTCTCCAACTGGTTTTTGAATGTTATAATTCTTGATGTCTGATTTATGTAAAATAGATGGACAGAGACTGGCCAAACTGGACAATGTACATGGCAGAGGGGCATTGCTGGCACATGATGGCATATATCATATTGGTAGGTGTGCAGGTGAACGGGGCTCTGATGGTGTGGCTGATGTGATTTGGCCCTATGATCATGTCCCCTGAATAGATATGGGCACAGTTGGCAATGGGCTTTGTTGCCAGGATAGGTTCCTGGGTTAGTGTTCTGGTGCGTGGTTGCTGGTGAGTATTTGCTTCAGGTTGGAGGGCTGTCTGTAAGCAAGGACTGGCCTGTCTCCCAAGATTTGTGAGAGCGATGGGTTGTCCTTCAGGATAGGTTGTAGATCCTTGATGTGTTGGAGAGGTTTTAGTTGGGGGCTGAAGGTGACGGCTAGTGGCGTTCTGTTATTTTCTTTGTTGGGCCTGTCCTATAGTAGGAGACTTCTGGGTACTCTTCTGGCTCTGTCAATCTGTTTCTTCACTTCAGCAGGTGGGTACTGTAGTTGTAAGAGTGCTTGATAGAGATCTTGTAGGTGTTTGTCTCTGTCTGAGGGGTTGGAGCAAATGCGGGTGCATCGTAGAGCTTGGCTGTAGACAATGGATCGTGTGGTGTAGTCTGGATGAAAGCTGGAGGCATGTAGGTAGGTATAGCGGTCAGTAGGTTTCCAGTATAGGGTGGTGGTTATGTGACCATCACTTATTAACACCGTAGTGTTCAGGATCTCTTGTGTGGACTGGTCCAGGCTGGGGTTGATGGTGGGATGGAAATTGTTGAAGTCATGGTGGAATTCCTCAAGGGCTTCTTTTCATGAGTCCAGATGAAGATGTCTTTAATGTAGCGCAAGTAGAATAGGGGCATTAGGGGACAAGAGCTGCAGAACTGCTGTTCTAAGTCAGCCATAAAAAATGTTGGCATACTGTGGGGCCATGTGGGTACCCATAGCAGTGCCGCTAATTTGAAGATATCACTACAAAAGGTTCCCCCCCTGCTCTCCTACTGGTAATAGCTCACCTTACCTGATCACTGTAACGAGAGTGTGTATGGTAATACCCATTGTTTCATTTTCTGTGTATATAAATCTCCCCACTGTATTTTCCACTGAAGTGAGCTGTAGCTCACAAAAGCTTATGCTCAAATAAATTTGTTAGTCTAAGGTGCCACAAGTACTCCTTTTCAGACAAAACAAGTTAGGTTACAATTTGCAGGAGATAATGCTGTCCACTTCTTGTTTACAGTGTCACCTGAAAGCAAGAACAGGCATTCAGATGGTACTGTTGTAGCCAGCATTGCAAGATACTTATGTGCCAGATGTGCTAAAGATTCATATGTCCCTTCATGTTTCAACCACCATTCCAGAGGACGTGTCCATGCTGATGACAGGTTCTGCTCAATAACTACCCAAAGCATAGTGAACCGATGCATGTTCATTTTGATCATCTGAGTCAGCTGCCACCAGCCTAAGGTTGATTCTTTTTCAGTGGTTTGTGTTCTGTAGTTTCCACATCTGAATGTTTCTCTTTTAAGACTTCTGAAAGCATTCTCCACACCTCGTCCCTCTCAGATTTTGGGAGGCACTTCAGATTCTTAAACCTTGGGTCGAGTGCTGTAGCTATTTTGAGAAATCTCACATTGGTAACTTCTTTGCATTTTGTCAAATCTGGTGTGAGATGGTTCTTAAAACAAATATGTGCTGGGTCATCTGAGACTGCTATAACATGAAATATGTCAGAGTGCAGGTAAAACAGAGTTGAAGATGTACAATTCTCCCCCAAGGAGTTCAGTCATAAGTTTAATTAATGCATTATTTTTTAATGAGCATCATCATGGAAGTATGTCCTCCAGAATGGTGGCCAAAGCATGAAGGGGCATACAACTGTTTAGCATATCTTGCATGTAAATACCTTGGAATGCCAGCTACAAAAGTTCCATGTGAATGCCTGTTCTTGCTTTCAAGTGAGATTGTAAATAAGAAGCAGGCAGCATTATCTCCCATAAATGTAAACAAGCTTGTTTGTCTTAGCAATTGGCTGAACAAGAAGTAGCACTCAGTGGACTTGTAGGCTCTAAAGTTTGTTTTGTTAGAGTGCAGTTATATAACAAAAAAAAATCTACATTTGTAAGTTACACTTTCACTATAAAGAGATTGCAGTATAGTACTTGTATGAGGTGAACTGAAAAATACTATTTCTTTTATCATTTTACAGTGCAAATATTTGTAATAAAAGATAAAGTGTATTCTGTGTACTAATAGAAATCAGTATTTGAAAATGTAGAAAAACATCCAAAATATTTAATATCAATTGGTATTCTATTGTTTACTAGTGCAATTAATTTGATTAATTTGAGCTAATCATGTGAGTTAACTGCGATTAATCAACAGCCCTAATATATAGCATCCATCACCATAGTACCTTGCAAACAATGAGTTATTCCCTGTGATGAAGGAAAGTATTATTTCTAAAATTGAGACAAGAGGGGAACGGAGACATATTATTTAATTAATATTAGGCATTTATATTATGGTTGTACCCAGAAGCCACAATCAGGACCAAGGACCTGTTGTGCTAGGCACTGTATAAACACCTAGAAAGGCAGCCTGTGTTCTGAAGAACTGACAGTTTAATTTAAGACACTGTCTGAAAAGTAAGTAGAGTAAATACTATGCCTCAAGGTTCGGTCCTGGGGCCGGTTTTGTTCAATATCTTCATTAATGATCTGGAGGATGGCTTGCACCCTCAAGTTTGCAGATGACACTAAACTGGGAGGAGAGGTAGATATGCTGGAGAGTAGGGATAGGATAGAGAGGGACCTAGACAAATTAGAGGAATGGGCCAAAAGAAAACTGATGAGGTTCAACAAGGACAAGTGCAGAGTCCTGCACTTAGGACGAAAGAACCCCATGCACCGCTACAGACTAGGGACCAAATGGCTAGGCAGCAGTTCTGTGGAAAAGGACCTAGGGGTTACAGTGGATGAGACGCTGGATATGTGTCAAGTGTGCCCTTGTTGCCAAGAAGGCCAGTGGCATTTTAGGGTATATAAGTAGGGGCATTGCCAGCAGATCGAGGGACGTGATTGTTCCCCTCTATTCAACATTGGTGAGGCCTCATGTGGAGTACTGTGTCCAGTTTTGGGCCCCGCACTACAAGAAGGATGTGGAAAAATTGGAAAGTGTCCAGCGGAGGGCAACAAAAATGATTAGGGGACTGGAACACATGACTTATGAGGAGAGGCTGAGGGAACTGGGATTGTTTAGTTTTCAGAAGAGAAGAATGAGGGGGGATTTGATAGCTGATTTCAACTACCTGAAAGGGGGTTCCAAAGAGGATGGATCTAGACTGTTCAGTGGTAGCAGATGACAGAACAAGGAGTAATGGTCTCAAGTTGCAGTGGGGGAGATTTATGTTGGGTATTATGAAAAACTTTCACGAGGAGCGTGGTGAAGCACTGGAATGCGTTACCTAGGGAGGTGGTGGAATCTTTTTCCTTTGAGGTTTAAGGTCAGGCTTGACAAAGCCCTGGCTGGGATGATTTAGTTGGGATTGGTCCTGCTTTGAGAAGGGGGTTGAACTAGATGACCTCCTGAGGTCCCTTCCAACCCTGATATTCTATGATTGTATGATTCTATGTGATAGAGGATGAAGAGTTTGGTGATAACGGTGCTAGCCTCAGACTTGGGAGAAATGGCTCAATTCCCTGCTCTGCCATAGACTCCCTGTATGTGACTGTGGGCAAGTCACTTGTCTTTGTGCCCCAGCTCACTTTTACGCATGGGGATAGAAGCATTTTCCTATCTCACAGGAGTGTTAAGGATTGTGAGGCTCCTAGATACTGTGGTATTGGTGGCCATATAAATACCATAGATAGGATGAGGAGAAAAAGCAGTAAGAACATATGGTTACAAGTACATTATTAATATTAGCTGTTGTCCCCTGGACCCTGTAGGGTTCCATCTAGAACTTATCAGTTGGTGATTTCTTGCAGCCAACAAAAATCTTCAAATAGAAAGGTTTAAAATAATAGTATCATTAGAAAACCTTGGGGTGTGCACGTGTGTTTTGTCCTATTCCCTTTCTTCTCATAAAACTTAGTTTATTAATTTATCCTTCCAAAGCATGGTATCTTTGTTACATTTCAGAATTGCAATAGTTTGCACAGTGGCTAGAGATGAGGGCAAAAATTATCTCCTTTGTTAATTTATGGTGGGAAAAGAGAATTCATTTAAACTGGCATTCATTTTTAAAACACCCTTCTAATTTGGTTTTATAGAAACAAATATGAATTAAAAAGAGGCAAACTGTAAAAAAAATCCCCTTATCACTTAGGTCTGTCAGCCAACAGGACTATTCTTACAAAATTTAATTGTGGACACGCTGACCGATGTTGGCAATAAACTACAGTAGCAGAAAATTGCTCCCTAACCCATTTTTCACATAAAAAAACCTAAGTAGGTAGTGTGGAAATGTCTCTTGAAATGACTCAGCAATTACAGCAGAATGGACGTCATGTATTGGACGTCTACTGCCAAGCTAGAGGAAAATTGGCCAGTGTGATTGCAAATGACAAACTATGGCCTCCCTTTGGAGTCTCCTGGCAACAAGCAAGTCGAAAAAGAAATCAAAGTTGTTCTCTTGTATAGAGGACCCCCTTGCAGGTTCCTAGAAAACATTTCTATCTTCCTGCCTAACACACTCAGCAGCCAGCCAGCAGAACACAAGTACAGCGTTGCAACATAAAGCTCTTTAGTATCACTACATGTCAAACACCCACTAAAATGGAAACCTCATTTGTAACCCAGCAGCTGACAAATGAGAACAAGAAACCACCCAAAGAAACCACCCCTCACTCAAACAAATAAATATTGGAAATTTCAAGGCTACTTTTACCAAAGCTTGCACAAAAGGAAAGTATGCTATATTGTTTTAAATCTACCATAACACTATATATATGCTAATCTTCCTAGGATCATTTTTAGTGAATTGTTCCATACACCTTATTTCTGTTTTCTTTTGACTAGAATTCTCCCAGTGGACATACTCGTAGCCAGCAAAGAGGTTTCTGATGATACAATCGGTCAGATAAAAAGCCAATGAGAAAGCATCCGGTTCTAGTAAACAGTTTGTGTTGAATCTAAAGAAATTCAACTATAAACTTTGTTCTCAGCCCTCAATCATGCAGTTGGATTCATACAGAGAACTACTGATTTCAACATAGCTCTGTGTGGGTGCAGAGATACATTCCACATGGATCTAATTGCAGGAGTAGGGCCTAAAAGAAAGAGGTTTTAATTGTTTTCTTAAAAGGGGCAAATTCAAGTGTCTGATCACAGTTTATTTGAAGGTAATCATTTATTACGATTTTGTCTTCATGAGGCAGTTATCCTCAAAGCCTACTTCTTTATTCTGTCTGCTGCTACCACCTCTTAAGCAATATCTTTCACATTCCATTGACCTCGTAGTGGTTATGTCTCTGATTTTATAGAGGAAGGTGCTTTCTGCTGGCAAGGCTGGAAAGGCTTATTATTGCCTTTCAGTTATTTTCAGTTTTCTGATTTTTCAAGGTGTGTGAGCATGTATAGCTCTCGTCAGTTTCAATGGGAGTGATGGACTCATAATATGTAACTTATAGAGAGAGGTCTGAATAACAAAATAGCTGTTTGAAAGTTGTGTGCACAAAAAGAAAGTCCACTGCTGCTACTAGAAGTAAAGCCCAAAGGGATCCTTCTGTACACAAGGCTTCCAGTTTCTTGTCACCTTGTTAGTTAAATCTGATCAAGGAAAAATGTAATTGACATGGAAGTAAAAACAAATCTAGACTCAGAAACCTGTTCTACATTAGGGCTCCCACCAGTAATGAACTGGTGGTTGCATGTCATAAATTCTCTGCTGTAGAGCTCAGGCAGTTTTGCAAAATAATTCCCGAGTGTAGACAGAAGGGATCCTCATGGAACTTACCTTCCCCAGAGCTCCTGCTATGGTAGATTTCTGTCTTCTTTTAATTTTTTTCATAGCTGATGTATATAAAACTGTATTTGAGTACATTGATTCTGGCAGAGAATTTCAAAGACACAAGATAGAGAGAGCACATTGAAGTACATGAAAATCCTTCCATTGACTTCAGTGGGCTTTAGATTCAGTTCATAATATTTGAATTTACCACTGGTAAAGTATGATTTCCTATCCTTAGTTGTCACACAATAAGTGTAAATTGGTTGCTTTCAGCTTGCCTTTTTTTAGTTTTGTAGTTTATTTATGAGGTCCACAAAATGCTATCTAAAAGTAATAGTATGGATGTAGTGTAAAATTGATTTTCTGCATTAAGTTAACAGTATAAAATAATCAAACAATTCATGTGTTTGTGACTGGCACTGGTATTGAGGATACTTTTATTCACAAAAAAGTTGCTAATGTTTGATTTTCTGTGATATGGCACCAGAAATTTAACAGAATATCTAAGGTATTGTGACTACTAAAGTCAGTTTCCTCTAGTTTGTACAAAAGTAAGGTATGACTTCTCTTTTCTCTATTTTGGGATTTGTATTTGAGAGGCCAAGGAGATCTACTGTAGGCTCTAGACATACTGTAACAGGGTCACACTCACCTCTGCACTCTGTTTGTGCTGGGCCTTTGGTGACTCAGCCTTCCGGCCAAATCAAACAGTCTGTCTGTGAGATAAAAGCAAAGCAAACCCCTTTCAGGGTACAAGTCCAACAGGGGTCTCTCTCAGTGCCCTCTGTGATGTCTCCCTCAAGTTTTCCCTGTTCCTGAATAGAGCAGTGTCTCAGGGCTCCTTCCCTGGAGGCAGTGTCTTTGTCCTCTCAGGGCCCTTCTAACCCCAGCTCTTCAGCTGGGCCACTACAGTTCAGTTCCCCTTCTGGGGTGCCTCAAAATCCAGGCCATTTTTCCAGTGGCTGCAGGCAGAACCTGAGCTCACCCTCTACTCCAGGTTCCAGAGACCCTATGAATAGCAGCTATCTGCAATGCCTCTTTACATAAACTGTGTTGCTGCTCTAATTCCCTGGGTCACTGCTCTGTGGCTCCAGCACATTCTTCACCCTTACCTCAGGGTCTTGTCCTGGTGGAGTCCCAGCAGCCAACTCAGAATACCATCCACTCTCCTCCAGCTCAAGCAAGGAACTGAACTCACTCTGGCCCTGCAACTCTTCTTATACTCACCTCCTTGGCCCTGATTGGCTGCTTCCCACACAGCCTCTCTAGGCACCTTGGAGGACCTCTCTATTGCCCTTTTCTGGGGCAAGGTATGGCAGGGCCAAAAGGCCTCCAGCAGGAGGCCTCAGGGCCTAGTCCACCCCATCGCACATACCAATAGACTTCTGATAATATGTTAGGAATTGGAAAATCTCCCTATCTATAGTTAATGACCTCTAGTGGTTCTTATGGGAAAATATGTCACCATATTTTGAAACATTTTTGCACTAGGTCCCACAGTTTTTGTATTCTTAATGTCATTTTCAGGGAAGTTTTTACTGTTTTTTCTGGAGAAATTGAGGAGGCTCCTGACATTTTATAAGCATAAAATGTCAAAAATAGTATGATGTAAAACTCACCATTCAAAAATTCACAAAAGTCCATAAAATGCTACATGTCTTCTTTTGATCATGGACATTCATGACAATGGAAGTGCTGTAAGCATTTGAATATGATATTGAGAAGCCATTTAACATGTCATTTATATTTGTGAGTCCTTCACTTAGGGAGTTTCCACTTGATAATGAAAGTAAGACTTTTACTACTGGTTATTATCTTATGCATAATTTGTATATTGTCTATCACATTGTTTAGGATTTTTTCTAGCTTTTTCTTTCTTTACTATTAGTATTAGTTCAGTGGAGGGGGGTTAAGAGCGTCATGGAAATTTTAGATTTAATGCACTATGCAGAATGCATCATTATCATTATTATTATTGCACGGTGACCACAAGTGTGCCAGGTGTTTCACAGTACAGACAAACAGACATGGGACAAGATTTAAAAAAAATAGGAGACTAAAGTTAAGTTCCTAAATCCCTATTGAAGTGTCCAAGTGATTTTCTAAAGTGCTCGTCAGTTAGAAGTGCCCACTGAAGTCAGTGGGGTCTAGACAGATGCAGCGGTCAGCATGCTATGCAGATCCAGTTGCAGGATCAAGGCCTAATTTCAGAGATGATACAATGATGGCAGTAACCTACGGATATGGGGGAGTAAAGGAGAAAAGAGAGGGCAACATCAATAAGATTATACATTCAAGACCAGATCCACAAAGAGACTTAAGTACCTAAACACCAACTTTAGGTGCCTAAACACCAACTTTGGGTGCCTAAATGCCAACTTTGGGTGCTACAAAGATCCAGAAAACTCATGTTCGGCTGCTTCCTAACTCTGCAAGTGCTTAAATTCATTCAATACCTATGTTTTTGCTGAAAAAGTCCCCTATGTGCCTAAATTTCCTTCTCTGGGCATGTGCATTGCCTATCTCATGCATAACCTCTAGCACAATCCTCAAACCAAGTAAAGATAAGTAACCCAAGTGAGTTAATGCCTGTTTTTCCAACAGGACCTGATCTGGTAGGCATATTCTGAGTACTCCTAACTGGGGGGACGCTTCCCTTATAACTTTTAGTTCAGTAGTTAGGTACTCACCAGAGATGAGGGAAATCGTGGTTCAATTCCTCCTCTCTGCCTGATGAAGAAAAGAAATTTTAACAGGGATTCTCCATCTCTCAGTTGAGAGAGCTCAAACCATTAAACTACAGAGTGATTCTTTCTCTGGCCCAGATACTATTTCATTGTTTAAGAAATAGTGGAGTTGCTCCAACAAGAGAGACTGAGGGAGACCCACGTCAGACTGTCCTGTTGTCCAGTGGTAAGGGCACTCACCTGAGACATAGTAAATCCCTGTTCAAATCCCTTCTCCTTATGAGGCAGAGGGGGAAATTAAACCACTGTCTCCTACAGTCTGGGTAAGTACCCTAACCACTGAGCAAAAGGTGATAAGTGGAGGAGTCCTCCTCTTTGAAACAGCTTATGTGCCGAAGCTGCCTAGAAGAGGGTTTCCTGGCTGTGGATTGCAAGCAGAGATAGGTGCTGTATGTTCGATAGGCTGGGGTGAGGACACATTCCTCTAGCTTCGGTGGCTTCCTATCTAGCATGCTGGCTTTTGTGAATCGCATTCTGAAGTGCCTATCTCTCCCCATTTATTGTATAGGGAGCCTAGGTGCCTAACTCAGTCTTTGTGGATCCCAATGACTTTCAAGGCACCTAAAAGTTAGGTGCTGCAATGCTCAGTATTGCAATACCTAATTCCCTTTGTGGATCTGGACCTACTGCCTGATCCTGCAGCCACTAAAATGAGAAAGCTCTCATTGATTCCAATCATGCACGATCAAGCCCTTAGACTATGGTGACCAGATAGCAAGTGTGAAAAATCGGGACAGAGGGTGAGGGGTAATAGGAGCCTAGGTAAGAAAAAGCCCAAAATATCAGGACTGTCCCTATAAAATCAGGACATCTGGTCACCCTAACTTAGACCATGATGCAGCAACATGCTTAACTTGAAGCATTGACTAGTTTCTTCCATAGCACTAATCACATACTTAAAGTTAAGGGCATACTTAAATTCACGACCTTACTCAGCAAAGACTGGTGGACTAAAGAAGGTATTTCTAATATATAAATAACATGAATAAATTTCTTAATTGGCTAATTTTCCATGGGCTCTGTTGTAAAGTGGATTTTAAATAGGGATTTGAGTAAAGTACAGCCTCATTATTCTGAGATTATCATCATCCTTTGCAGATTTATCTAATCTTTATCTTTCTTTTACCTTAAAACTGATGCTCATTTTTTCCAACTCAGTAAAATAATAAGGATCTTTTCAAAGGAGCCCAGCATCCAGCAGCCCTTATTATTCTCAATAAGAGCTGAGTGCTTTTTGAAAATCTTTCCTCAATTGTGAGTGCTGAGCGCTCTCAAAAATCTGGACTGAAAGTGATATTTATAGTTCATTATTCAAGCTGATCATGAATAATGCTGAAGGATTTATAGCTCTACGTGTGGAGTTTGTTCACAAATTAACCTAAATGCAAACATCATCTCAACAAGTGGGGAAAGTTTTAACTACTGCAGGAATATGCTCTACTTCTAACAAATAATTTTTTAAAATTTATAAGCTATAAATTTATAAGATGGGGTTTTTTTTAAATGATAGAATTTGGTTCTTTTAAACCTAAAATGGATGTATAGAAAACAGACAAAAATAGACCCACATTGATGGTTTCAGTCCAGTTGCTAGCAGACATATTGCAACTGACACTAATTGACACCATTGTGGGTAGTCTTGGAGGGGGCATGGATTGAATGAACTGCCTTTCCATTCCAAAAGGTGATCCTTCTGAAAAATGTGGACTTCAGTTATCAGAGTGTCAGTCTGGCCTCTTTCATTTCAACAAATTCATTTAGGATTTATTTTATTTATTTAGTTAAAGTAAAAGACAGTTGCTGTTGTGCAGGCCATAAAAATAAGTGTCTGTGGCTTGACTTTTGTAATCAGTGTAATAATGGTGGCTGAGATTTTCAAAGCCTAAGGAGTTAGGTGCCCAACTTCAACTGAGTTTGCACTGTAGTGAACAAGCGCAAAAAGCATGCATGAGGAATATGCTCACTTTAAGTAGGATTTCAATAGAAGTTGAGTGCCTAACTTCCTTAGGCGCCTTTGAAAATCCCAGCCAACATCAATAGGAAGACATTGGAATGAAGGTCTTTTAGGCAGTCGTTTATACAAGTAAATGTTGAGCAGCGCTAGTCAGTGAAAGATAAAATCAGAATACAATCCTGAGCAGTATTTTTTACAAAAGGTAATAAAACCACACACATTTTTCTGTTCAAGACCTCTAAAGAGATGTGAGTACATACACTGTCATGCCATATATTCTCAGGTTGTCGTTACAATGAATATAGGGTGTGCTGCTGGATACACCCCATAAACAACACTCATCTCTAATGCTGCTAAAATAAAACCTGAGTAGAAAAGATGCCTCTGAAAAGGCAGCATATGGACTAAAATGGACCATTATTCCTTTCTGTCCAAAAGCACCTATGTTTCTGGGTTTTTATGGATCAAACCATAATATGTTTCCAGCTTAGTGTGTTTGCCTATGGACAGATATGTTCATCCTTAAGTTGCTGCTTGTATAGAAAATAAAGGGAAATAAACAGGCTGGAAAAGGTATTAGTCAACTCCCACATAACTTACTTTGTTTACCTAATAATAGGCTACAGATGATAACTCTTCAGTATGTTGTGCTGTAATATTATCCCTGAGACAATAACAAGTGAGAATGATGTCAAGATCTATTCACTGACATCTGGTGACTGTATCATGATCAGTGGAACTGGAGACAGAGGACCCATGTTCTCTGGAGAGTTATTGTGGCAACTCACCCAGGTGGACAGAGCAGACTGCAAGGTTTAATAAAGTTCTTCTTCTTCAACTTAACCTGCATTCATTGTTATTACTTGCAAATGAAACAGTTGGGCTCTTTGGAATTAGTTTAGCTCTGTTAGCTACTAGACCAGTTATGGGCAACCTGCGGCCCGTCAGGGTAATCCGCTGGTGGGCCACAGACAGTTTGTTTACATTGACCATCTGCAGGCACAGCTGCCCGCAGCTCTCGGTGGCCACGGTTCGCTGTTCCCGCCCAATGGGAGCTCCAGGAAGTGGTAGCCAGCACGTCCCTGCACATCCCCCCTCTTAAATTCCATGCAATATTGTATTATAGCATACACTGTAACCTAGCCCTTCTCCTTTGTATAAGTGAACATCTTCCTAACAAAAACACACTGTTCACTGCTGACCCTATGCCTCACAATTGAAAGCTGTGTATTGTTGCCTGTGAAGCACAGGACATAATGCAGGCATGTTGTTTCATGTATATGAAAGATCACTTCAATTAGAAAAAAAGGTATTTCCAGCTTTACTACTAGTTAACATTACACATAACAGTCTATGCTGGCAGCACAAAATGCACAAGGCATATACTTCAAAACATGGCACAGATCTGCTCTTACAGAATCATAGAAGATTATGGTTGGAAGAGACCTCAGGAGGTCATCTAGTCCAAACCCCTGCTGAAAGCAGGACCTGTGTGTTCTGTTCTGTTTTGTATAGGTTCTTATCCTGTGCTTATCACCAGACTATTTGAATGCCTTCCAGTAGTGCATCAGACAACATGACTAACATCTGTCACTTGTTTGTTCTTCCTCTTACTGAAATACTACGTTAATTAACAAAAAGGTACCAGTGTGTTGATTAAACATTTCTGAAATTAACAAAAAGTCTTTATGGGCAGGGCAGTATAACGAACACTCTATAGCCTCCTGGCTAGGGCAGACAGGGACTACAGTCTGGAGCTCTGACCCTCAGGGTGGGGCAGAGCAGGGAGCAGTCTATAGTCCAATGCCTCCTGGCTAGGGCAGACAGCAAACAATACCTTCTGGAGCTCACTGCCTTTTGGCTGGGGCAAACCACAGGTAAGGTGCCAGCCTTCTGTCGTAGGGTGAGTAGGTCACCACCCCAGGGGGACCCAGCCCAGGGCTCTAACAGTGGTGAGTGGTCCTGCCAGTAGGTCAGCGGGAGCCCACCGAAACACGCTGACTTGTCTCACAGCACTATAACCGGACTAATGTCTGGTTCCTCTGGGCTACTTCCTACCACCCTTCCTTAGGATTGGTTTGTAGTCCATGGGTCCCCTGTTTCCTTGGGGTCAACAGCAGTCCCAGCATCTCCTCACCACAATCGGTCCCCTCCAGGAGTAGGGTGCTGCACAGCTCGGTCCCTGATCCAGAGTTCCGCAGCGAGGCAGAGACATCTGCCTTCTTCACTGACTCTGGTGCAACTGAACTAGAGGGCCCACCTCTTGTACTTTCTGTCCCACCACTCTGCTTCCAGCGTGGGTAGGTGGGCCTGACCTGGCTCTGCCTATCAGGGGGTTTGGGGTCGTCCCTCTCTGTCAGGCTCAGAGGGAGGCCACTCTGCCTCACTACAATGCTGAACCATTACAGGTTAAGATTTTTGTTGACTCTTAAATTAATCCAGTGTAGGTTTTTTTTTCCATTTGAAAGTGGAAAAGGTGTTAAATTTGCTTTAATTGGATCTGAGATCTAATTTTGTGCTTTGTACTGTTTTGTTAACCTCAAAGTGAGTTGGTCACCATAGTGAGATTGCCTCTTTCTTAAACTATATATATATATATTGTTTCCTATTGAAGCCTAAAGAAAAGAAACTGCTTAACTTTCAAATGGCATAATAATTTTATTCTCAACAATGGCCTTCAAAGTGCAGAGACCCAGTAGAAGGCTGAAAATGAAGTAAATGCATGGCAGTTTGAAAGACATTAACTTTCCTATATCATCTCATAAGCCTGGCTTCGCATTTGGACTAAAATGCAATTTAAGCTCGTAGAGTTAGTTGCGGTTATTGAACATTTAGATTGTGCTAGTATCTAAAGGCCAGAACCAAGTTGGGCTGTACTGTGCTACTCTGCCCCAAACTCCTCTCCCCAGTACCCCTCCTCCTCCATGCCCTATCTTTCCTTTCCCAGGAAACATTCACATGTATAATTTTTCCTACCAAACATTTTTATTGCATTGCCCCCCAAATAAAACTGCCATCTTTGACTCTCAAACTGTACCAACCTGCATCCACTCACTCCAAAACTGTCTTAAGTGGGGCCTTGTAATTAACTTATCCTTAATTGTGTTAATTGGAGGGTGAGTTCACAGACATCAGTCTCAAGGAGGTCAGTGATTCATCAAATCATTAGTACCTCTCAGTTTAATAGTACAAGGCTGCAGAAGGATACTGTTTTGGGGGGTGGCTGTAACTAAGGACCACCGCATGCAAATGACCCCAAATTTCGATCACTAACACTACCCTGAGCTTATATAAGGCACACCAAATTTCAAAGCAGTATGTATAGCCATTCAAATTTTAAAGCACTTACAAGAGTCAAGCTTTAATATAAAATTATGGGACTAGAAACCTAGCTGTTTTTCTAGGCACATGCACACTGTAAAAAATGTACATTTTCTTAAATATTGCTCTCAGTTTTAGTTCTTCCAAAATGTAGTGGGTGCCCGCACTATCTTGGATAAAATTCGGCAAGATGAAACCATTTTGACCCACATCACATTAATAATTTGATCTCTAACTCTACATGCAACCCTCCCCCATAAAAAAAACCCCTGAAACTTTTTGAAAAATGACTATTTTGCTGGGCTTATATCTCCACAACCGTTAGCTCAAATGGCCCCAAATCTGGGTCACTAAACCTACTCTGTACCTTCCTGAGGCACACCAACTTTCAAAGTCCAACTAGGTATGTTAATTTTAGAGGATTTAGAAAGGTCGACCTTTCAAAAGAAGTCTTAATACAACCTTAACGCTGGTGGTGCTTCCACACCACTTATGATAATACTGAAACTACTAACAATGGGTTGGGAGGGGCTGGCAGAGAAACCACTGCAGCAATCCTATGACACGCAAGATCTGATCTAAGGGAATGTTAAGGGGCCTGGAACCACTGGTTTGATGGCTGCTGTCACTGATGAAAAGCATCTGGAGGGGAGCCTTGAATCTGGCCTCAATCTTACAGCTGATGTTAATTACCAATCCCAAGTTGGGAACACACATAACAGAGTTCGTAGAGACAGGCAGTCACAAATATCACAGTAGGAAAAGAGACACTAGATGTGCAAAATCATGTTGAGGATAGTTCAGATCTGACAGTTGTATTAAGACTTCCCAGATCAAAGCTGCAAAATACCTTTTCAACTAAAAGTGGAAGGTCAGAACTAGTGAACAATATAATTTGTAAAAGCCCCTGAATACTTCTCTGTGGCTCTACCCCTCAGAACTCTGCTGGCCTCTCAACACTCAAAGATTTCTAATTGCTTTGTAGAAATGACTGTAACAAGGCCTTGCAACTCCTGTATCATTCAGGTTTTAGAGTAGCAGCCGTGTTAGTCTGTATTCGCAGAAAGAAAAGGAGTACCTGTGGCACCTTAGAGACTAACAAATTTATTTGAGCATAAGCTTTCAGCCTTCCTACTGGCCCACAATTGACCTCACTAGCTATATGGTTGTACTCTTTTGGATAAGAGGTAACAATCTCTGTTACCTGTGATCATTGGACAAATTCTGCTCTCCTAATTCTATGTAGGCCCCTAGAAGCCACGAGACTGCTGTGGGTCTATTACATGAGAAGGGGGGACCATCTGAAGAGGCCATGGATAAGACCCCGACTGTGAGAATGTTGTAGAGCTTGAATCTCCTTCTTGACTGTGAAGGGAATTATGAGGTGCGGGAAGGAAAGGATTGGTTTGATGCACAAATGTGAGATGGAAGTATATCTAATTAACCCATGACTGTGTGGATCCACTGACTATTCCCTTCCCAAGAGCACTATGGCAGGTATGAGATTGCAGTAGTGGCCACGGATTGGTTCTACTGCTGCTGCACAAGCAATGAGGAAAGGTCAGCTTGCACAACTTCAGCTACTAGTGCTCGGCATAAATGTGAGGCCTTGCCCCTGGCATTCAGGTCATTTCCCATAAATTCTGTCCTTGCCTACCTTGATTTCAGAATTCCGTTTATCTTTGAAATGCCTGTTACATAATGAATCCATCTAACAAGGTACACAGCGTAAATCAGATGTCTTCAATAGAAGCAGATATATATTGTCAAGATACAGAATTACATAGAGAAAATCATAAAAGAAAAGGATAGATACAAAATTCAATGAGGATGAAATTCAATAAGGACAAATGCAAAGTACTCCAGTTAGGAAGGAACAATCAGTTGCACACATACGAAATGGGAAATAGCTGCCTCGGAAGGAGTACTGCGGAAATGAATTCATGGGGATCATAGTGGACCACAAGCTAAATATGAGTCAACAGTGTAGCATTGTTGCAAAAAAAGCGAACATCATTCTAGGATGTATTAACAGGAGTGTTGTAAGCAAACACGAGAAGTCATTCTTCCACTCCACTCCGAGCTGATTAGGCCTCAGCTGGAGTATTGTGTCCAGTTCTAGGTGCCACATTTCAGGAAAGATGTGGGCAAATTGGAGAAAGTCCAGAGAAGAGCAACAAAAAAGAGTAAAGGTCTAGAAAACATGTCCTATAAGGGAAGATTGAAACAATTGGGATTGTTTTGTCTGGATAAGAGAAGACTGAGAGGGGACATAACAGTTTTCAAGTTCAGAAAAGGTTGTGACAAGGAGGAGGGAGAAAAATTGTTCTTCTTAACCTCTGAGGATAGGTCAAGAAGCAATGGGCTTAAATTGCAGCAAGAGAGGTTTAGGTTGGACATGAGGAAAAACTTCCTAACTGTCAGGGTGGCTAAGCACTGGAATAAATTGCCTAGGATTGATTGTGTAATCTCCATCACTGGAGATTTTTAAGAGCAGGTTAGACAAACACCTGTCATGGATGGTCTAGATCAGTGGTTCTCAAACTAGGGCCGCTGCTTGTTCAGGGAAAGCCCCTGGCGGGCCAGGCCGGTATGTTTACCTGCCGCGTCTGCAGGTTTGGCTGATTGCGGCTCCCACTGACTGCGGGAAGCAGCACGGGCCGAGGAATGTGGTGGCCACCCTTCCTGCAGCCCCCATTGGCCTGGAGCAGCAAACCGCGGCCAGTGGGAGCCGCGATCAGCTGAACCTGCAGACGTGGCAGGTAAACAAACCAGCCCGGCCCACCAAGGGCTTTTCCTGAACAAGCAGTGGCCTTAGTCTGAGAACTACTGGTCTAGATAATACTTAGTCCTGCCATGAGTGCAGAGGACTGGACTAGATGATAGTCCTATGTTTCTATGAAAACATACTTGCCTAGACAAATAGTATCCAAAGCTTCACTCGGCAATGTAGACAGTAGCTAAAATTTTAAAAGCCACCTGTGTTATTTAGGGTCCTGACATTTAAGCACTTTTGAAAATGTTACCTTAAGTGCTTACATTGCAAAGTATTGTATAAAGTACCTGAATATCTTGCCTCGCAGGGAATCTTTTTCCTATCAAATTAGTGTCTGTCCCTATTTGCCTCAGCCTGCCAATTTAAGATTTGATCACATGTTCCCCAAATAATGTGCGTATACCCAAAGAGACCATGCAGATGTAGTCTTTTTCGTCTTTTCCTTAATGTGGAGATGATGGCTTTATCCAGGTCAATACACAATTGTGGGATGGCATAATTATTGAGTCAATGCACAATAGCATAATTATTACATCCTAGTAAGCAACTTGCTGCAGTTAGCTTTCATTCCTACCATTACTAACATAGGTCCTTCCTCATGTGGGCTTGTGTTAAATTCTTATATCTTCTGTATTGTCTTGTTTGTATAGATAGTTGGGTGCATTTATTAAAACTTTTTTTTCCCTTCCAACTAATGTTTGATCCATACAATATGTGGTTCTAAATGTTTTGTTAAAGTCTCAGTAGCCCCACTGACTCCATTCAACACCTTCTGAAAGTGCTTTGTGATCATACAAGTGAAGAAAACCCCAGTGGAGGCAGTCTGCTATTCCTTTCCCACCAAACAACTTCGGGAAATCTACCTTCTGGCCTCTCAGAGTTTGTGTTTGGGGAGTTCATTGCAAGCCTTGGAGATTTATAAAGAGAGTGCATGAAGTGAGGGACCTGAACTCAAATGTAAAATCAGAGGGTAATGGTGGTGAATTCCACCGACAATGTTTTAAGGGAAGTCTTCAGTGAATCACTTTAATGTAATTTCCCAGAATAAGTATCTTGGTGGTGGTGTAAGCTGGATAACCAGTGACAGAAAACCTGGACTAACTTACCTCCTCCCAATGTCCTCCTGAGCTCATGTGTAAGAGAGATGGCTGCTGAAGCTTCCATGGGCCCATTGCCCAATAAACATAAAATCCTGAAGTCAAGACTTTGAACAGGCTATGGCTCGAGGCTGGGTAAAAAACTGAGAAGCAGGTAAAACTCAGGTGTCAAAAGAAAGAATAGGTAAACAAACCTGCTGCTAACGTGGTATCCCAGACACTGCAATCTGTACAATGTTGCAGTCGGCAGGCTGTCTGAAAAACACTGGCTCAAATGCCAACACAGTGCTTCAGAATAGCATTAAATTATTGACAATAGCAACATCTTATGTATCTTAGGCTAGTAGTACTGTTTAAAGGGACTTCTGTATGTGAAAAGCTTGTAAGATCAGGCCCCAATATGTCTCAGTTCAAAGCTTTGAGGAATTTTTGAAAGCTGAAAGTAAATTATAAGGTACCATGGAGGTCAGATACCATAGTGATGAGTGAAGAACTTCAATAGAATAGAATAGAAGATTTCATTATTTGCCTTTTCCAATATTGCTGTAGTTCCAGTCATATCATTACATTAATGGTTTCTTGTTTAGTACACAAGATTCGGGACATTGGCTATTCACTATTGAGAGTTTGGCAAGTGGCAGGGATTGCTAGGTTTAAATAATGGAACAATTCTCATTTCAGTTCTCTCAAATGCATTTTTAGAATTTAGAGTTATGGATTTAAAGTTTCTTTTTAACCTCTACGGGGAATACAGTTTACTTTACATTTTCCATTGCTCTTAAATGAACCTATTTCCAATTTAAATAACTGACTTTTTCTATTAAACATGCAAATGGCACAACATTTACTTGAGAAAATTTTGCTAAAGGTAATACCGACATGAAGGCAATACCATCATGAAGGCAAGAAACATGCCATTGGCATTTTATTAATTTTGTTCTGTATGTACCTTTTTATTTTCTCTGCAGAATTTTTCCGAGAACTTTTGGAGAACGCAGAAAAATCCTTAAATGATATGTTTGTACGAACGTATGGAATGCTGTACATGCAGAATTCAGAAGTGTTCCAGGACCTCTTCACAGAACTGAAACGATACTATACAGGAGGCAATGTAAACTTGGAGGAGATGCTGAATGATTTCTGGGCTCGGCTATTGGAGCGAATGTTCCAGCTCATAAACCCCCAATACCATTTCACTGAGGACTATCTGGAATGTGTAAGCAAATACACAGACCAGCTGAAACCATTTGGAGATGTACCCAGGAAACTGAAGGTTCAAGTGACTAGAGCTTTCATTGCTGCACGGACCTTTGTTCAGGGGCTGACTGTAGGCAGAGAGGTTGCAAACAGAGTATCCAAGGTAACCTAAATGAGGCATTTTATGTTTGCACGTGTGTTTGTGGGGTTTTTTTTACTTAAAACATGAATTCTGAATATGCACCTATATCTTGTTTATAAGTTTTTGAAGTTTGTCAATGTGACTAACTATTGTCATTTTCCTCCTTTGGAGTCTACTGAAGTGACAGCAATACTGGAAAGGGTTGCCTTTTATTTGGAATGCAAGGAAGGTCAATATTTATTAGCTATAGCATGATGTAGCAGTTGCCATTCTTAGTACAAAAACTATCATCAGTTGACATTTCAGACCAGGGATTTAAGTGTAACTAATATGTATGATGCTGCTGTTTATTAGGGCAGTGCAGCTGGCCTGGAATTGTGAGGGTGGCAACCCTCATCAGGACTGCAGCTGAGTGACAAGTTTTTAGGAATACTGGCATCTTCTCTAACACATGGACAAGGTAGATTAGTTATATATGGATGAGAAAAAGGCCCACTAGTAATATCTAGGGAGCTTGATCTATTTCAAAGACCAGCTGGAATTATATTTATTTGTTTTAGTTATTTATTTATATAAATATTTATTATGATGCTAGCTTCTGAGGGCCTCATATAATTAAACTACATAATAAAAAATATACACAAAATATAATCCATCCAGGTCAGTCAGATAAACCCCACAGTTGTAGTTGGGTGCCAGAGATCTGCCAGAATAATGAGCTGTCTCCTACACAGCACCTGGAATACAGCTAAAGGGATTTTTCTATATTACTGTTAAAACCAAGTTAGGGGGCCAAGTTGTTCCCTGACCTGGTTATATCATGTTTTCAATCGGTCATGTTGTCGGGACCTTAATTGTGTTCTATAAGTCTGTTAAAGCCTTGAACAAATTATAAGGGACTTTTCTAGTTTGGTTGCAAATTGTAGGACCACATTTTGGCTCTGAGAAACCATCAAAAAAGCAAATTCCAAAAGTGAAAGCCATCTTGTTCTTAAGGCATAATTAGTAATTTCCTAATGGTCTCTTCTGTGGTGCTCATTACTATAATGCTAGGTGCTTTCCACACATCATTTAATTAATCTTCATAACCATCTTCTGAAATGCGGTGGGTGATATTATTCCTATTTTAGAGATGGGAGCTGAGGCACAAAGATACTAAGATCAAAAGTTCCCTCTAATTTTGGATGCCCAATTTGAGCACTGTCCATCCTATGCACTGAATGAAGACTGCCTGAAAAACAGCACATGGCCATGTAATTAAAGACCCTATCATAATGCTACATAAAAGGGAGTTGAATTAATTCAAGCATTTCCTAACTTTTGAATCCTTAACTTTGCAACATTAATGTTCCCTTAACATAGTTTTTGTGTGTGTTTATATAATTACACATGCATGAACACGCTCCCCCGCACATTACTATTCATTAATGCAGTTGAATGAGTGTGTATGTTTGCATGCAGTGTAGTTGTAGCTGTGTTTGTCCCAGGATATTAGAGAGACATAAGGGGAGTGAGGTAATATATTTTATTGGACCATTTTCTGTTGGTGGGAGAGATCCTTTCCCAGACTTATGGAAGGGCTCTGTGTGGCTCAAAAGCTTGTCTCCCTCACCAACAAAAGTTGGTCCAGTAAAAGATATTACCTCACCACCTTGTGCATTTGTGTATACATTTACATACACATGAAGTCTAACTATATGTACATGCTCATTCTATGAATATTATATATGAATGAGTGTGCACATATATTTTAAATTTAGATTCTTTAATTATTTCCCCATTATGTTTTATTCTTACTACTGGGCAACATGAAATTTTGGCCTTCTGATGGAATTATCTGACTGGATGATAATAATGATAACAATAATGAAGAATAATAGACTTAAGTTCTTGAACAAATCTTCATATTGCAAAGAGTGCACTAGATTTCCATTTCTAGACACTTTTCTTCTACTTTTTTTCTTAAAGTCTACTTCAACATAAATTGGAAAGCAGATTACAAAGAATTATTATCAAGGAGAAATCAGGAGCATTTTAGTAAAGATTTTGTTTCAGATGTCTCATTAAAATGTAAAAGAATTAATATTTTTCTGAAACTTAGATTATGCTCAAAAAGCATGGTTCAGTGTAGTATTAAAACCTCCTAGATAGAGACTGTCACAGTTTCATAGCAATTGCATCTGTATTCCCACTCTGTGGCACACCAAGAGCACCCACTTTAGGTTCCTGGCCCCCAGCTGTCACCTCCCTGGGGTGAAGACCTGGGACTCCCTCCCTCTCTCCTGGCTGGGGTTTTAAGGCTGAACAACGCTATGGATTACAGTGTGATATCCCCAGCAAGTCAAACTGTGTAAACAGGCCACTGCCTGCACTTTGCCTTCCCTGAAGAGCCTATGACCAGTGTATTGCCCACAATTATAAATTACCACACAGCTCCTGCTAAGCAAGCACATTTATTCTTAAGCTAAAAGCATTACAGACAAAATGTATTTTTTTTTAAAAAAAAGGTCCTACATGCATGCTAAAAAACTTACCAGAGGTGACCCATCAGTCTTATGGGGCTCTAGAAGTTCAAATCCTTCCAAACCTTCAGCAAGAATTGGGCCCTCCTTTAGACAGAGGTTCCTGTCCATTTTCTGGATCAAAAAGCAGGCCCTGGGTCAGTTTAAACTCAGGCTATTTATCAAAAAGTCCTTTCTTTATCTGCTGCTCTCTCATGAATCCAGTTTGAACTAATATATATGAGCGTTTCCAGGTGGTGGGTGGGACAGACTGACAATTTCCTGCAATCTCCTGAATGAACTTTACTGACTTAGGTTTCATGTCTTTGTAGTCCATTGTATTAAAAATGTGACTGTGTATGTGTTACTGTGGAACTCTGTGCAACTCCTTTAAAAGGAGGGGGAAGCTAACATATTTCCTCCTGTTATCAGCTCTTTGAAACCACCCTCCTGGAGAGGTGTGCATATACTAGTGCAAACTGGATTCTCCATGGACCAACAAGCAAATATGGGATTTTTGGATTAATAGCCTGCTTTTACACAGGCTCCTGGCCTTCTGCCTGATGCAGCAAACAGACAGGATTCCTGGTCCATGTAGGGCCCCAGTCCTTAGGGAAGGCTTGGAAGGACTGGAGTCTACTGAGTCCCCATAAGACTGGGGGACATGTTCTGAGCGGAAGCTGTGATGAATTTGAAAGAACAAGTAACCCTTGGGTGGGATATTGAAGGACTGTTCCAGCCAGAGCCCATGTTAGGGTTGGGCTAATCTCTGGTATACTTATTGGCCTGGGCATGTCACACTGTTTACCATCTGTGGGCAGTCACACTGTTTATCGTCTCAGAATGGAAAGCAAGCAGGTGTGCTTGAGTAGCCTGTCTCTGCAGGGAATAACACAGAGAAGGCAGGAAACTGTGCAGCCTGAAAACACTCCAATCAGAAGGGAGTGACATGCGAGTATCCACCCAAGAAAAGCAACGTCTGGGGAGCTGAAAGCCTGAGTCTGGGTGCTCTTGCTGGACCACTGAAGAGAAATTCAGTTGCCCTGAACTGTAACAGAGGTACTTCTTTGGAAGTGTTACAACCTGAGTGAATTTGCCTGATCATCCCCATACTGTTTTTAGTTCCTGAAGGAGCCATGGTTTCCCTCCCTGATGGAATTATATGCAGTCCCTGGCCCACAGTGACATATAAACTTAATACAGTAAGATCTCCCAAAGATATTGCAGGAAATTGCTCTATCTGTCAAAGATACATTCCAAAACGTGGTCAAAAAGTAAATTTCTTTTGTTTGCTCAGTCATTTAATTACAGGCATATTTTGCAATGTGCACACTAGTGGACAGATGCAAAGAAATCTGAATGACCTACAAACTGCAGAAATGCCACTGACCCATATCAACAGGTGGGGGAACTTGTTGGGGCCGGCAGTGAAAGGGGGACAGTCCCAGCAGCAAGGAAGGGAGACACTCACCAAGGGATAATAGGTAGCTCCTCCACATGGGAGTCTCTAGCACCTGTTGGCCAGCTGGGGAAAAGGAGTGTTCATTGGCCAGCATTCCCCAGATCCCAGAATTTAACTCTGTGTGTGCCCTGTGGAGCCTATTTGGCTCCATTCCAGCAGTGCACGCTACCCACCAAAACTGGGAATAGGAAACCTGGACTGGCAGATACTGCAGGTCTAACCAATCATCTGTTAAGGGGATCAGGAAGGATTTTTTCTTCCATGAGCCAATTGGCAGAGGACCAGGGAGTTTTGTGCCTTCTTCGCAGCACCTTTGAGCCACAATGGTTCAGTTGGAATGCACTTAGTACCTAACTGGGGAGGAGTTGTTTATTCATTGCAACTTGTGCACCAGTTTCTAGTGCAGTTAAGAAAATAAAATGAGCGGTTCCCAGAGGTAAAAGACCTGGGATTTTGGTGATGAATCTTGGGCTCAAGTGATAGGGTGAGACCTTGTGGCCTTTGCAGGCCAAGGTGCCCATCCAGCTGCACCGTCTCTCCACCTTGTGATGGGGAGAGTGCTAGGACTCAGAGAGAGGTGAGTTCCAGGGTATAAACTGAGGAGAACCACGCCATGTTATGGGCTATATGGTAAGGAGTCCTGTAACCCCTACACAGGTATAGGACTGTGTTGGTGATGGGTGAGTAGCGCTACTCTCCTGTGTTAAAGTTTAATAAAGGTTGTGGCCTGCTGCTTAATTCCATGCATGCATCTGTCCTCATTTTGCCGCTGTGGCTACATCAATTAATATTAACACTTGGGAGCAATTTGCTGGTTTTGACTTCCAAGTTCTTCTGGCTTTGTCAGAACTGAATATTTTTAAAGTTGGTGTATCTGCTGTCGGGCACAGCAAATCTTTCTTTTTGTACATCACTTACAACTTGCAGCAACCATTCCTCAAAGTGAGCACATAGCTTTACCCTCCTCCTCCCACACACACTCACAAAAGGAAAGATAGAGAAATGTATTTTTGTTGTTGTTGTGAAAGTTATCCACGTTGGGCATGAATTTAATTTTAACTGTGCTGTCACATCACAAGACACAGTGACAGAAAAGTCACATCTGCTTAACCCAAAAGAGATGAGAAAAGAGAAGTGACGCTTTTTCAAAAATGTTTGTCTTGGCTGGGCACAGAGTTCTTTTTTCAGTAATATCACAAGCTGAACTGACTTTTTGAATTCATTTAGTGTGCCGTAACTCAGTGAAATCTCCTTTATCTGGCGCACTGCCGGAGGCTAGTATGACGACATTTAGCCTCCATCTCAAATATAAAGAAACAGGGATTATTTCTAAAGAGAAAGTTAGTAGCAACATTTTGGGGGCCTATTACTCACGTTTTCAGGCTCCTCTAGTCCATCAGGTAAAAGGAAGTTGGCGGGTCTTGCTACCAGGCTGTGATGAAACTGCCCGATCTGGTGTCACATTCTTTTCTAATGCCGTTGCTTCAAGGAAAGTAAGATTGGTTCTGGCTGCCCCCTTGAGGAACAGTTATACTGATCATCTCCATGGGCTCATCCTCTTTTTCAATCACCAGTAAAAGTGCAAAAAGACCACAACAATAGGTGTCCCCTGCAAGACAATGGTACTCATATTTCTCTAATTACAATCAATGAAGTTAAAAGTTGGGTAATGTCAGTTTCCCCTTTGGGTCAATATATTCTGCCTATCTAAATTTCCCTTATTATCAGTATAATCCTTCACTTGATACTTTGTAAAATCCTGAAGCCAGTTAGCTGCGCAACAGAGCTGGTAGGAATTGTGTGTGTGTGTGTGTGTGTGTGTGCGTGCACAAAATGTGTCCTTTTTCATTGAACAATTTTTATAGTTTTTGACCAATTCTACTGGACACAAACATATGTGCACAGCATCCATCTTAGTGTGTAGCTCGCACTGGAACAGAATTTTTGACAGCCCATACACCATCTGACATTTTCAAATATACATAGCTTTTCTTTCTTTTTTTATTTTTAAACCAATACATTTAAAATTTAGCAAAGCATTTACTGCACATTAAGGGATTGCACATCTCACACTGAAGGCATTGTCAGTCTTTCAGCTGACTTCAGGGGAAGGGGGTCAGGATGTTAGACCTATGAATAAGAAAAGGAGTACTTGTGGCACCTTAGAGACTAACAAATTTATTTGAGCATAAGCTTTTGTGAGCTACAGCTCACTTCATCGGATGCATGCAGTGGAAAATACAGTGGGGAGATTTTATATACACAGAGAACATGAAACAATGGGTGTTACCATACACACTGTAACGAGAGTGATCAGGTAAGGTGAGCTATTACCAGCAGGAGAGCGGGGGGGGGATTATTGTCTTGATAATCAAGGTGGGCCATTTCCAGCAGTTGACAAGAATGTGTGAGGAACAGTGGGGCGGGGGGAATAAACATGGGGAAATAGTTTTACTTTGTGTAATGACCCATCCACTCCCAGTCTTTATTCAAGCCTAATGTAATGGTGTCCAGTTTGCAAATTAATTCCAATTCAGCAGTCTCTCATTGGAGTCTGTTTTTGAAGTTTTTTTTATGAAGAATTGCCCCTTTTAGGTCTGTAAGCGAGTGACCAGAGAGATTGAAGTGTTCTCCGACTGGTTTTTGAATGTTACAATTCTGGACCTCTGATTCGTGTCCATTTATTCTTTTACATAGAGACTGTCTGGTTTCTATGAATGTAATGTGCAAAGTTGAGATTTCTCCTGTTTTAGTTATGTTTCCTGTAGCAAAGGTGGTCAAATTTGTCTTCTAGTGAGAAAAGTAAATATATTTATAAATAAATGTATTCACCTGTTCATCGCTTCCGAAATAATTGAAGGGATTTTAGACAAACTTTCTGTACTAAAGTGGCAGACTATAAAGCTCTTCTGTTGTGTGTCACCATTTTAAAACAAAAAAAGATCAGTATTTAGTCTTTTGATAAAAATCTGATAAATTTCAAAGAAAATTTTTGAAGTAAATGATGTCTCTGCTCCTTGAAGTCTTTAAACCACGATTTGAGAACTTCAATAGCTCAGACATAGGTGAGAGGTTTTTCGCAGGAGTGGGTGGGTGAAATTCTGTGGCCTGCATTGTGCAGGAGGTCAGACTAGATCATCATAATGGTCTCTTCTGACCTTAGTATCTATGAATCTAAATAATTTGGGGGGGGTTGAAAAAAAAAATAGGGGAGAAAATTTATGTCCTGACGAAAATGATAAGTGGTAGAAAATTATATCCAATGCAAAAGGATTTTGTTTTTGTTTTGGGGGTTTTTTTTTAAAAAAAAAATTAGGGGAGAAAAGTATGTCCTGACCAAAATGTTATGTGGTAGAAAATTATGTCCAATGCAAAATGTTCAGTGGTAGAACCTAGTGACAGCATTACTAATGCTCCTATCACCTGGCTTATTCCCAGTCATGTGATAAAATTCCTCAAGTTTGTCTGTCAATATCCTTCTGGACTTCTCTTGCTTTACAGGTAAAAGAGAATTAACTATTTGCACACTTTACTGTTGCCCACATGTTGACAAAACTTTCTCCATGACCATAATGTTATTTTTGATCTTTTATTGTTGGATGAAATATGTTGATAATAGATAAAGGCATTTTTGGGCCAAATGATCTTTAAAAATATCCTTTGGAGAATCCTTCTGACTTTTAAGGAGCTCACAAATTCCATGATTGTTTCAGAAAATGTTCTAACACTTGTGCATGCCTGACCTACAGCAATTGGAATAACTCTGGACCACATGAGATTTTTTTTTTATAAAATACCAGGGGAGCTTTTAGCCAAATGCAGCCTGATGGAAGCAGATGCAGTTCCCATTGAAAGAGGCTAAATTCAAGGATGACTTAAATGATGGTCCAACTTCCCAGTTGGATGGAAATTATGCAGAAAGGAAATGGAAGCTGGTGCAAGCAGAACAGCTGGCCAAACATTTTCCATCTAAACACTTTTTCAACAGAAAATGGTATTTTGACTAAGCAGACATTTTCTGGAAAAAAAAATCCAGAAACGTCAAAACCCCCAAATTCCAAAAAGGGTTTGATGAAAAATATTTTTTCATTTTTGTCACAAAGTTTTTTGTCAGGATTCATTTCCTGACCAGTTCTAACAAGCAGCAAAGTAAGTATAACACACATTGTTTTGGTATTCTGTAAGCATGCAACATGGGAAGCTTTGCACTGAAGGTCTGAAGGCTTGAGCGCAGTAGAAAGAGCATTTAATGGAAGGGTATAAGATTAAGCAGCTTCCTTCCCTCACCCCAATCTCATTGCATCACTCCAAATTCTCCCTGGTGGAGGCAGTTGTAACTGTATTGGCTTTGGAACTGAATTTGGCCTCCTGTGAGTACCAAATTGGTGCAAAATATTCTTGTTTGCATACCCTCTGGGGTACTTACTTACCATCCAGGTCATTTTACTTTGCTGTAGACTCTACTGACTTCAGTGGCATCACTCCTGATTTACACTGGGGTAAGAGAATCAGGAGAATCAAGCCAACTCTGTGCTCTTTCTACGTCTTTGCCATTTATACTCACATAAGGCTTGTCTTCACTACCAGCTAAATCACCACCACTACGATCGATGCAGTGGTGTCGATTTAGTGGGTCTGGTGAAGAAGTGATAAGGCGATGGAAGAGCGCTCTCCTGTCGATTTCAGTACTCCACCTCCCCGAGAGGCAGAAGCTATGTTGATGAGAGAGCATCTCCCGTCGACATAGCACAGCGTAGACACTGCTGGGAGTCAATCTAGGCTACATCGACTTAAGTTACATACCATACGTAACTTAACTATCGTAATTTAGATCGACTTACTTCATTAGTGTCGACCAGGCCATACTTTCTTTTCTAGCCCCTCCATACCTGATGTGGAACTTACCACCAGTTAAGTCTCTGCTGAGCTTGGCCCAGGGAGGCCTTCTCTAGAAAGTGAGGAGTATTATTATGAGCATGAACATCAGAGCAGTATGACACAGTAGCTGACATCTTAGTTCCATGAATGGATTTAAATATTTAAATTCACATCTAATGTAAAAAAATAATGGTTTGAAAACTTTTCCGAGCACCTGAGGTCAATTATGCCTCTGCCTTATTTTTAAACAGATTAAAACCATTTTTCTCCTGAACGTTATTAAATTATATTGATAGCAAGCTTCTTACTAAACCTTCTGATATATGGGCAGAGTGAAACAAATCCAGTAATACAATTATAAGGTAAAGCCCTGGATTAGCAGTGAAAAATAGGCCCTAGTAATTGTAAGTGATTACCTCTAGTTACAGAATGCCAGGCCATTGCTTTTAAAATACACTGAATCAATCTCACAAACTCTGCTTTTCATGGTTTATAAATAAACATTTGCCAGTTTGTGAGAGCTATAAATAAAGGTCAATACTGAATGTCACTCTGACTCAGAATGCAATTATTATTGGGAGGAGTAAAAATATGACATGCTGATAAGCCAGGGTAATTAAGAACCAAAACAAATAGTGCGTTAATGCTGGATTTGTGATTTGGAGGGAATGATAAAGTGCTACCTGTAAGGTATATTTTAACTGCATTGGCTGAAAAGAGATCCTCTATTAGGGAAAGAGGTAGAGAATGGACGACCATGAGATATTTCCACTGATTTCTACTGGACTATAGTCCCCTAGTTCTGTTTGTTAATTTGGGAACAGCCATCCCTATGTGGCATGGCCTTTATGTCTACTTGTGTGATTTTTGTTTGAGTTGGTTTGTTTTGTTTACAGTAATCATTTGCCATTTATCTTTCTTCCAAGCATTGACATTAGAGTATTACATGAATGGGTCAGTTCCTTCTCCCTCTTCCGGCTCTTCTGTGCCACTCAGGCGTGGAAAGGAGCCAGAATCTGCCCAGCTGCCTGTGTGGGGTGCTCTGAAGGGGCATAAAATTCCTAGACTGCTATAACTTATATTGTTTTGGAGCTGGCTTTTGAACTGGGGAGCTATAACTGTCTCCCTGACTGCCCCCTTCCTCCTTTCAACAGATAGGTGCAGGAGAGACTCTAGGCCACTATCTTGTTTCATTAAGGGTTGTTCTAGACTCTGGATAGAACACATCATAATATGTTGCATATTTCCAGATGCATATTCTCAGGAATATTAATTACCTACATGTAGTATTTGTACTGGTCTCATTAACTTTTCTGATTTCTGCTGTATTATTTATTTCTCCTAGGGTTAGATTTTTCAGGTAGCACACATGCATCAAGGAAAGTTCCTGCCTAAACGTGAAATTTAATAGTTGGAAAAGATTTGAAAGCATATAGATATATAAATAATTGGCTAAAGTTCTAGATCAAGATGTTTTACCTTGGAATGATAGACCTGGAAATGATTTCTTTAGCTCCCTCTTTGCTTCCACACACAGTACAAATGATTCCAGTCTGAATTGCAATAGATTACACTGATTCTCCACATTTTTATAATTCTTCTCCATTCCCTTTACAATCTCTTTTACACCAGTGTAAACGTGGATTACATCTGCTGAAGTCAATTTACATTGATATACTGGAGATCATTGGCTGGCTGGCTGGCTGGCTGGCTGGCTATCTATATTCTTTGATTATACAATACCAAGTCTTGAATCTTGCAGCAGCCCTTCATCCCTGTCATAAATATAAAGGGAAGGGTAAACCCCTTTGAAATCCCTCCTGGCCAGGGGAAAGCTCCTCTCACCTGTAAAGGGTTAAGAAGCTAAAGGTAACCTCGCTGGCACCTGACCAAAATGACCAATGAGGAGACAAGATACTTTCAAAAGCTGGGAGGAGGGAGAAAAACAAAGGGTCTGTGTCTGTCTGTATGCTGGGTCTTGGCCAGGGATAGACCAGGAATGGAGTCTTAGAACTTTTAGTAAGTAATCTAGCTACGTATGTGTTAGATTATGATTTCTTTAAATGGCTGAGAAAAGAATTGTGCTGAATAGAATAACTATTTCTGTCTGTGTATCTTTTTTGTAACTTAAGGTTTTGCCTAGAGGGGTTCTCTATGTTTTTTAATCTAATTACCCTGTAAGATATCTACCATCCTGATTTTACGGGGGGATTTCTTTATTTCTATTTACTTCTATTTTTTATTAAAAGTCTTCTTGTAAAAAACTGAATGCTTTTTCATTGTTCTCAGATCCAAGGGTTTGGGTCTGTGATCACCTATGCAAATTGGTGAGGCTTTTTATCCAACATTTCCCAGGAAAGGGGGGGTGCAAGTGTTGGGAGGATTATTCATTGTTCTTAAGATCCAAGGGTCTGGGTCTGTAGTCACCTAGGCAAATTGGTGAGGCTGTTTACCAAACCTTGTCCAGGAAGTGGGGTGCAAGGTTTTGGGAAGTATTTTGGGGGGAAGGACGTGTCCAAACAGCTCTTCCCCAGTAACCAGTATTAGTTTGGTGGTGGTAGCGGCCAGTCCAAGGACAACGGGTGGAATATTTTGTACCTTGGGGAAGTTTTGACCTAAGCTGGTAAAGATAAGCTTAGGAGGTTTTTCATGCAGGTCCCCACATCTGTACCCTAGAGTTCAGAGTGGGGGAGGAACCTTGACAATCCCAAACCCAGATGCTTAATACCATCTTCTAAAAGTAAAAACTACTCAGCTGATGAACCCGATTGTCTCTGTACAACCCTCTTACTTGGCTCATAGCGTACTTTCACCCTTATGGCACAGAAAATGCTCTCTAGTTAAGTTATGTAGGAAACTTCTAAATACATATAAAGATCTAAAGCACAAATCATATCAGGCTTACCATCTCATAAAATACTAACACAAACCATTGCAAAAATATTCACTACCACAAAGCAATATTACTCTGAAGCTCTATCTAGTATTACTGAGAAGTACACACCTAAATCAATCTTTTCAAGATTGCAGATTAACTTTACACTACTATAAAAGATCTTGGTGTGGCATTTCAAATGCTAAGCTAAAGATGAGGTGCAGAGATTCTTCATAGTTCCCAGAATGAGGAAATGTGATAAGCAACAATAAGATCCAAAGCTCACCCATTGCTCACTGGTGTCTCTCCTGCTGACGTTGCCATATTTGGGCATTCTGGAGCATATCCGTGATTAATCTTCCTGCAGCTTTACAAATTTGCTGCTTTAGCACAAGAGAGTAAAAAAAAAATACTGAAGAATCATATGGAGAGTGGAAGGAAATTAAGAAGTCTGAAGGTTAAACAATACTCAGAGACTTGTATCATCTTGTGACATGCTGACTTTTTAGAGCTACTGTACTTACAGATCATCTATCTAAACTATTTTAGGAGGTGGCCAATAGAAGCAATGTTTTCTAAGCACGATTTGATAAAAGCAATTCATTACATTTCTTATGTGGACCAGAAACGTGAAGAATAATAGATATTTCTCCCTTCGGGTTTGTACAGAATACATTATTGTTGAAAATATCTGATTTGTCAAAAACTGTACTTGTCAAGAATATTAATTAGAGTTGAAATGGATGTCAGCTGATATTATTATCGCTTAGCTAGTAGAGTCATCAGGTAGAAGTTGAAGAATTCAAGTTTCCTAGGTTATGTTTAAATGATGAAGTGATTAATCCTAAATTATACATATGGGACCAGATTCCAATCTCATTTGTGCAGGCATCAGCACAGAATTGGTTCCATTAACCTCAAATGATATTGGACTCTGGGCTATGGTCTCTGATATAAAAATAATATTCCATTTTAAAAGAAACTATATTAAAATATCAATGTAGGTGCAAAATGAAGCACTCTGAAGTCAGGAAATGACAACGTTGAGATTTGTCTGTGATTTTTAAATCACCGCCTTCTATGTATTGCGCTGTCTCGTATTTTTTCTACACAACACAAAATTTTCATTTTCTCTCTCTATGCATAAAGATGACTCAACTTCTTTTTAAACATCCAGGAAGAATTCCCTTCCTGAGTGAGAGCAAAATGTACTAGATTGAAAATGAAAAAGTAGAACTTTGAGTAAGGTGTAAGGAGCTGAAAATAACTTTTTAAAATTGAAGGAGTTGGGCTATCTCAACTATAGATATGTCATAGTGACAGGGCTAGCTGCACCTCCATTTTCTTTGTGGTCTCTCTGCTCCCCCTCTCCCCCTCCCCCCCAAGTTTCAAGACTTCTGCCTTTACCTCTCTTGGGGCAGAATTTTGCAATTCTCCCATTCCTGGACTGGCCAGGGACTGTCATATCCTGTTTATCAACTGTGCTTACTCTGCAGGCTGGACGGAGTTCAGGCAGCTGCAGTGCTTCCCTTTGCGGGTCTGTGACCAGTGCTAAATATAATGATCAAACGGCCTTCTGAAAAACCAGAGTTTTGTTTATTTTGCAGGAGAAACAAAGCTTTTAGAGAAAGGGGATTTTAAAACACCATACATTCTATATGCGGATATATCTTACCTAAAAGCTTACCATTCCCCAATGTTAACTTAGGTAGACCTAACTTCTTCAGACGCCTCATCAGGTACCTGTGTCTTGGATTGATTCCTCAGAACAACTCCCTCCTGTCTTGAGAGAATTTTTTTCTTTTTAAACCTACCGGACTCCTTTTGATAGCCTGTGTTTGCAGACCTCTCCTGGCATTATTTCTTACCAACCCTCAATTGTTTGTGGAAAAGTGGCTTATCCGTTCCTTTTCCTTCCTGCTTGTTATTCAAATATACCAGCTTGATAGGTAATTTTGTATTATATTGCCACTGAATACTTTTAAAGTGAAATTTATGTTGCCATGGAGGTACTATGCTGCCCACCAATTCGTGTGAAGAGGGCCTGAGGTAAGAACCTTTTGTTTTTCACTCAGTTTGATCCTTAGTTTTGAGTTTCCAGTCTAAAATAGTATTTTCAGTGATAGTTTCTGTAAATTGTATGTGATTCCTTTGACATTTGGCAATCCAAAAGAAAGAAGGCTGAAGGCAAACTTAGACTTTTCTCCTGGAGATCTTAAAGTAAACTTCAAGGAAGCAAGCTACCATTACATAAAATGTATGAAATCAAGGCCTGAGGGAAAGCTCTTGGTATCCTATCCGTCATGCATGACATGTACTTTTGTAGGACAGATAAGCACTGAACATTTTTCATCATCTCTTCTTGCAGTCCACATCCCTTTTTAGAGTAAAAGGAAAAGACACTGGACCACAGTATGACTACTAGCAGAAATTTCCACAGAGACTCTTATGATTGAAACTCTTCTGGGAGTCCTTAGGTTATTTTCTTGCCCAATGTACTAGACTAAGAAAATCTCTTAACTCTGAGTGAACATTTTATTATTGTTGTACAATTCATTCCATCTAAGCTTCCAGCATTTAATACTGAAATGGAATACATTGGCTATAAACAGTTCACATCCTTTTGCTCTGAATCAGAGAGTGAAAATTATTGGGTGGAATATACTCATGGTCGTGTTGTAGTCATCTAATTTTTATGTCTCAAACTAATAGAGGAGGCTGTGCGAGTCTCCCAGTTTGACACATTATTTTAGTTTCAATACTAATTTTCTTCCTGTTCCTTACATTTTGGTATTTTAGCTGAAAAACTAAATAAAAGGGAGAAATATAAGAGAGAAAAAATGTGTTTGATATAATAAAACATATTAACAGTTTTAAATATGTGATAATGGAAGAAGTAAAATACAAAGGTCTTTTTTGTTAAGATTGCACATTAAATTTTGCATATGGGCCCAAATGCTGAAGTCCTTACTCAGACAACATTCTCAGACTAACTTCAGTGAGTTTCCCTGACTAAAAGTAAAGGACTTACAGATTTGGCCTGGTGCTTTTTAAATGTAAAATATATTAAACTTAAGGTATGCTTTTTCATATCTCTTCCTTTGACACACACTAATTGATCACTGTATTGTGTGCCCGTTTGACATGATCACATGTTTTAACTCCCTGAATTTCTCATTATTTCTAACAACCTGAATGCATTGCCAGGCTTCTTCAACAGACAGTTCAGTTTTGGTACCTCATCTTAAAAAAGATTTAGCAAAATAATAATAATAATTAATAAAGTGCAACAAAGGCAACAGAAATATTGAAGTGGAGCTTACATATATTTAAAGACTAGGACTGTTTAGTTGGCAAGGTGAAGAATAGAAGGAGAGTTCATCGAGGTAAATAAAATAGTAAATGGTATAAAGCAGATTAATTGAATGCTCTTATTTACCCTTTTCCATAACACAAGGGATAGAGGGCTCCTAATGAAATTAAAATGCAGCAAACTTAGGACTTGATCCAATTCACATTGAAGACCATAAAATCAGATAAAAAACAAAGTTTATTAAAGCAACGTACTGTAAAGTGAACCTGAAGAATTCATTGCAAGAGGATATTGTTGAGGGAATTTGAGGCAAATAATGGTATTTTTCAAACAAAGAATGGGCATTTAAATGCATAAAAATATTACTGGCAGTTACAGTAGACAAAATGAATATAGATCATCAATGTTTGTGGATGAGAATATAAAAGGATCACTCCCTGGTGAAGTCCAAGAGAAATTTCCCCAGTTGGTTTAGTTTAAGCATATTGTAGGAGTTTAATGTCTTTTCTGAAGCCTCCAGCATTGCTACTGTCAGAGGCTACATCTAATCTTCAGCACTTACCGTGGTGCGGATGCACTGGTGCAGCTGCAATGCTGTAGTGCTTGTGGTGTAGATGCTCTAAACTGACAGGACTTAGCTCTCCTGTCAGCTTAATGACTCCTGCCTTTGCAAGAGGGAGTAACTATGTCAGCGGGAGAAGCTCTTCCGCCAACATAGTGCTGTCTTAGGGTGACCAGATTTCCCAAAGGGAAAATGGGACACTGCACAGGGCTGGCCTGAGCTGTTTGCCTGAGCCCCCCATACCCCCCAACAGGGCTGACCCAAGCTGCTCGCCTGAGCCCTGCCTCTGCCCCTGCGCAGGGCTGGCATTGCTGCTCGCCCCCCGCACCACACCCCACTTTTTTGACAAGTGAGCGTTTGTTCTGTTTGTTCTTGCCAACTGCTCCAGTCAGCAAGAGCAAACGGGATAAATGCCCACTTTTGCCAAAAAAGTTGGGATGTCCGAGACAGAGCTTAAAAAAGGGACTGTCCCAGCCAAAACGGGATGTATGGTCACCCTACGCTGTCTACACTGGCTCTTAGGTCAGTATAACTTACGTCGCTCAGGGGTGTGACTATTTCACACCCCTGAGCGACATAAGTTATTTTGACCTAAGAGCCAGTGTAGACAAGGTCAGAGACAGGATTCAAACTATAGACAGAGCAATTGCTGTTCCTAATGGTAACTCATATGTCCTGCAACATTTGATTGCAAACAAAAAAAGCAAAGAGATTGCACAAAACAAAATAGAGCAAACAAATAAAATCCTCCACTCCAGCCAACTTGACAAATTCCTGCTTACTCTGAATATCTGTAATCAAAGCGGTTAACCATGTTTTGTTTGCTGGTTTAGGATTGCTAGAGGGACAATGTTTATACAGAGGTACCAACAAAAAAAGCTATGAAAATGTATTGACATGAATTATTCATCTTTTTGACTCAATTATTTATTGGTGAAGATATTTATTCCTCTCCATATTAGAATGCTCTATGAGCCAGGACTTGAACAAGAGCTGTAGCGTGACAATACAAAACACTATTTGAAAGAGGTGTTGTCAGAAGAGAAAGCAGAGTGCTATATCATAGGCTATCCTTGAAGAAAGTTTTGAACATTTCTCTTTCATCATTCTATCTCCAGAGATTCAATGCTACAAGGACATTACTTTAGGAAATATCAGTAGAGTGTGGGGATTTATGAGCAAAAATACAAATAAAAAAGGTATAATAAATCTTGGCTTATTTGCATTAATAGTGCTGATGTAGTGAGCTAGGACCTACACAGTTGAGTGTGTAAAGAACTAACATATTCTTATTGCTGGCTACGGTATGACTTAGAACAGATACTGACTCACAGAAAAGATTGTTTAGAAAAAATGTTGCATTAGCAAAATGCCCTGAGTCACCTTCATTTTTAGCTTCATGATCAAGATAAGATTCCTCTTCCCGATGTGTATGTGTAACTCCTTAGTAGAGTTATAAGTATGCATTTATGAAGCTCTTTAAAGCGGGTGAGCTTCACTGCTTATCCAAGTAATGATCCACTTCTAAATTTTCTTGTCAACATTTCTTCCCCCACAGGGCAGGGCAAAGGGGACTGATAACTAAGGCTGGGAGTCTTTCACGGAGGTCATGGAAGTCACGGATTCTGTGACTTTCCGGGACCCCCA
This sequence comes from Eretmochelys imbricata, assembly GCF_965152235.1. NCBI lineage: Eukaryota > Metazoa > Chordata > Testudines > Cheloniidae > Eretmochelys > Eretmochelys imbricata. Next base: position 96,678,970 of record NC_135572.1, read on the forward strand.
TGACTTCCGCGGTTGGTGTGGCTGACCCCAGGGCCACCCAAGCAGCTGGGGCAACCCGGGACCAACCGCACTGGCCACTGCTTGGGTGGCCCCAGGCAGCTGTTCCCAGGCCACACCCAGAGGAGCAGTGGTGGGGCCCCCGGGCTACCCCCCACCTCTCTGCAGCAGCGACCGCCAAAGCACCCCACCCCAGAGCAGCGGTGTCCACTGGAGTGCCCCCCCCCCCCCCCCCCCGCTGAGCACCTAAGATTTAGTTATGGGTATTTTTAGACAGGTCACTGGCTGTGACTTTTTCTTTATTGCCCATGACCTGTCCATGACTTTTTCTAAAAATACCCATGACTAAATCATAGCCTTACTGATAAGGAATATGGAGATTTGGGGCAGCTCATGCTGGTAATGACTGAATGCTGTAACCGTCTGATTGCTGCTTGATGGCTTATGTGAAATGTATTGGTGATTACAGCCCTACCCCTTATGGACAGGTGCTTACCTCATAAAAAGTCTACTGTCGTGATGGGTGTCCTTGAAGGCAGTCTCAGAGAAAAGGCCAACAATTTATTTCACATTTACTTAACACTTTCACTTCTCCAGAGTTGTTTGGCTTTTCCAGCTCAGGGCTGAAGCATCATTGGTGAGACAATGCAAATGCTACATGTAAGTGTGTACTTCCACTGCCTGGGCTGTACTTCTTCTGTCAATAAGTAGAGGGCATCGGTCTACTAGACTGTCGATCTGACACCTTTTGTTGCCTGATGTCGCTATTAAAAGCCAATAGGAAAAAAATTAGAGAAAAACTGCAGCTTGAACAGATTATTAAGGAATATCTTTAAATGGAGCCATTTCATGGTATTTTTTTATGAAGCTCTGTAGGGGAAAGACACTATAATAGCGTATTAGCAGCATGTTTCATCCAAACTTCAAAAGTATTGCAAAGTGCTTACCAACTAGTCTATGATAGTCAAATACAAGGGCATTACTTAACATAAAGGTGTCATGTCGGAGAGATAAGAGGGACTGGGGGAAACATCAGAACATGGTGTGACCGGGGTCCTAGTGGGGAGCCACCTGTGGTCACTCAATTAGGGTGAACTGCAAAGAATGGGGTAGCTAAACCCCAAAAAGCTGGTGGATATTCCAATACTTAGATTTACCAAGTCAGCATAAAACAGCTTTTTTATTATCTCACTGGTTATTCAGAAGTCCAAAACAACATAGTTCCCTGAAAGTGATCCAACCTCAGGCCTCCATCCAGGTACCCACGTCAAATATGAGGAAAATTTTTGTATATCTTATTTCATCATATAAAAGAAAAGGTTCTACCAATCTCAAAGGATTGGACTCAAATACACAGTACAGCCAATTCTTATTAACTAAACTAAAATGTATTAAAAAACAAAAGAGAGAGAGTATGGTTAGAATATCAATATACATACAGACATGCGTTCAATTCATTGAGGTGCAGATTCATAGCAGAGATGGTAAGCTTCATAGTTGCAAAGAGTTCCTTTAGAGTTCAGTTCATAGGTCATAGTCCAATGTCCAAATCTCATATTCAGAGCATACCAGCATAACTGGAACCTCAGTCTTGCACCTCAAACTTCCCTGATGAAGTCTAAGCAGATCTGAGATGACAGAATCAGGACCCAAGGATCTTTTATACAATTTCCTGTCTTTTGATAAGTTGGGATTTCCTCGGGGAACAAAAGGTAATTAGGATGACTTTGAAGGAGGTCTACTTAGCTATACGAATTAACATAAAGCCATTTTCTTTTTCCCCCACCATTCACAGTGCATTTCAAAGAGAGATGAATACCGAGATATCCCATGTTTACAATTCATTTAAATGCTAGGATCTTCTTTTGACCTCTGAATTATTAGAATACAGCATAGACAGGGACATTGTCCAAGCCTACTCATACATATGTAAATACACAAAAACACAAACATTATCTCTCCACATGTCCTTTGTGGGTTATTTATTTTGCAGGATGTTTAACCCTTTCTAGCCATGCATCACACATGGGAAGACTAGTCTGCTCAGACACTTAGTTGTATTAGCAAGAGAAAGGATTTGATACATCAAGAAATCACAGAGAGGTAGGAACATTTTTTACATGATGTGGCAATGTGGGGAAAAGATATATTCCCATCAGCTGCATCTACAGTGCCAGGAACATAACATAAGAACAGCCATATCGGATCAGACCAAAGATTCATCTAGCTCAGTATCCTGCCTTCCGACACCAGTCAATGCCATGCCAGGTGTCCAGTGGGAATGAACAGAACAGGTAATCATCAAGTGATCCATCCCCTGTCACCCATTCCCAGTTTCCAGCAACTCAACCCTGCCCATCCTGGCTAATAGCCATTGATAGACCTATCCTCCATGAACTTATCTAGTTCTTTTTTTTTTGAGCCCTGTTATATTCTAGGCCCTCATAACATCCTCTGGCAAGGAGTTCCACAGGTTTCCTGTGCGTTGCATGAACAAAACTTCCTTTTGCTTGTTTTAAGCCTGCTGCCTATTAATTTCATTTGGTGACCCCCTAGTTCTTGTGTTATGAGAAGGAGTAAATAACATTTCCTTATTTACTTTCTCCACACCAGTCATGATTTTATAGACCTCTATCATATTCCCCCTTAGTCATCTCTTTTCCCATCTGAAAAGTCCCAGTCTTATTAATCTGTCCTCATATGGCAGCTTTCCATACCCCTAATCATTAATTAATTGCCTTTTTCTGAACCTTTTCCAATTCCAATATATCTTTTTTGGGATGGGGCGACCACATCTGCGTGCAGTATTCAAGATGTGCGTGTACCATGGATTTATATAGAGGCAATATTATATTTTCTGTCTTATTATCTATCCCTTTCTTAATGATTCCCTACATTCTGTTCACTTTTTTGACTGCAGCTGCACATTGAGTGAATGTTTTCAGAGAACTATCCACAGTAACTCCAAGATCTCTTTCTTGAGTGGTAACAGCTAATTTAGACCCCCTCATTTTATATGTACAGTTGGGATTATGTTTTCCAGTGTGCATTACCTTGCATTTATCAACATTGAATTTCATCTGCCATTTTGTTGCTCAAGCATCCAGTTTTGTGAGATCCTTTTGTCGCTCTTCGCAGGCTGCCTGGGACTTCACTATCTTGAGTAGTTTTGTGTAATCTGCAAAGGAGAGAGAATCAAAGAAATGTAGTGCTGAACGAGACCTCAAGAGGTCATCTAGTCCATTTCCCTCTGCTGAGGCAGCATTAACTATACCTAGACAGTTGTATTATAAATAAGATAAAATAAAATAATGTAGAAAGGAAGAAGGGGTGGTGGGGAAAAATTGTAGTGGTGTTACAGAAAGTAGGTAATGATCTGAGGAATAGGAAGGGATGATTCTGTGAATATGAGAGGGGAGCAGATTTATAGCATTACTTGTAGTTAGAGCTGTGCAACACCAGTGACAATTTTGTGTGATTGGTGGGTTTGCATGAAGTGAAAACTGTGGTGGTCATTTTCAATTTTCATGTTTCAAGCCAGTTATGAGAGACAGGACTCTGAAGAAACTACAGCCATACCCCCAACTTAGAGGTGGAGTTATACCCCATAGGGTTTTTTAACAGACACCGCAACTCCTGTTGGTCCTTTCTCACTTCTGAAGGCTCCTGATTTTATGATGGTTTAGTGGTGTGTCCTGCAGCATTCATCCAGTTGGTTGTCTCACTGGATTGGAGTTTTACTCCAGTGAATTACAGCTCTCTTCAGCTACTAGTGCTGCTAGGCTAATAACAGTATTTCTGCTGTGGAAACAAAATTGCACCACATTTTAAATGCAACAAAATGTTCTTTGGTTTTGTGAATTTTCTGAGAAACTTAATTAAATGTACCATCAGCTAAAACATGTGGAATGAAAATGCTGCACAGCTCCACTGGCAATGTTGTTATGCTTGCATATAATGAAAAATATGATGCTCATTACCCCCCGTGTCCCCAATAGATACAACATACTTACACGTGTTTTGTTTTACATATATGAATTCTGGTTTTTAGATCATTTCTATTTAACAAGACCAAGTGACTCTTTAAATTACTGCTGTGTTGCCATGGCATTGTGTGTGATATCCAAACAGAATAGAATTGGAAAATCTGGCTCAGAGGATTGGCTGTACTTTCGCATACAATGTTACTCCCTATTTATAATTTCATTTGGGTCAACTGAGTTACAATAATGATAATAATAATTGCATTTGGAAGGAGAACAAAGCCATTTTAGTCCATTCTATAAGGAAATACAGGAGTACTGACCATGCGATTTAAAAGCCCAGAAAATACTGAGCAAAATTTGCTCCCAAGTAGAGTGGTGATAACTTTTTCTTACCTAAAATTTTGATATCTTATGATAGAAAAATGCTAATAATGGAAGGTCATGATTATCAAATCTCTTCTCATCCTACTGTACAAAATCTCAATTATGAGAGGTTAGCTGTAAAGATATAGGGTCATGTTTAAAATAAAGTGGAAGCATCTTAATTTTCTTTAAAATATGTAAAATATGTTGATTCATGATTCAGCTCTTCTAAAATGAATAAATTAAGCGAATTAAAAGTGGGATTACCATAGGTGTGTGGGCAAAATTGCAAATTTATATCTAAAATGGAAGATGTCCTTTTTATTGAATTCTTGAGGTGTCAGTAGATTATTCATTATGAGAACAAATGACATTGATAAATAAAAGAACTAATAGGAAAAAAATAGTCGCACTGATGTAGTAAAGCATTGAATTCTTTTCCTAAATTCAGTTACAGTGAGTGCATTTTTATAGCAGTCTTTCAGCTTAATTAACAAATGGCAGCAAAGCATAACTATGAATGTAATATATAGGAAATTTACAGTTGTGAGATACTATCTGGAACAAGCAATACTTGATTATATGCATTTCATAATCCATGTTTAAACTTCAGCCAGTATTAATATTACCAATTTACTGATTCCTCAAGCTGGGAGTCCACATCCCAATGCAACCAATTATTCTGACTGCTGTTAAAGGTATAGTGACATTTGTTGACTTTTTTGGGAAGGACGCAGAGTTTGGAACAGTTGCCGTAAATGAAATATTGGTTGGAGAGCTCTGCAGGGGGTAGAGAAGGGTGACTGGAAATCTGCAACTCTCAGTTCTCGTCTCTTTTTACTGTGTAGTGGATCAAAAATGGGCTTTGGCAGGTATGAGCCATAGGGCTGCCAAGAGCTTCTCCCATCAATATTCATATCTCAGGGTTTGCTGATGCAGAATGTGAAAACAGGATTGATTTCAAGAGAGAATAAAGCTAAACTATTTGCAGAAGGTGTCCTTTCCAATGTTAAATGATTTAAGCAAATATCACTCATGAAAAAAATCTGTAGAGCCAAACAATGACACTTGAATATCAATAACTTTGCTATCTTGATGCTTTGCAGTAGATTTAAACAGTTCTACTATCCTTAATAAGGTACATTTGCCTTTAGTGCTATTAATTTTTATTATTTTTTTACCTGTGACTCTGGGACTATGGCTTTCCTGGTTGTTGTTTTTCTTAAAGTCGTGATAGAATGCTGGTGTTCACGTTTAGATATAGATCATGAAATGAACCTGGCAAAAGAGTTACTGCCTCAGTAAATGGGAAAGGCCATTTTCTAGCTGCACCCTGACATTCTAATGGGTCTCTTCTCCAAGCACGTGTTTAGTTAATGAAAGAACTGACTTCCTGACTGTTTCATAAATTATCTGCTGGTCTAGTCAGCAAGTAATATCCTGAGAGAGATGAAAACGTCAGAGGAAGCTACAGAAATAGTAGGCAGCAAAGTTTGGGCACAACTTTTACTGAACTCACATGAGAATATAATTTATTTAATAGCATCCCATTGCTCTAGCAATACTACAAAACCATGGAAATTAGAAAAGGGAAAATACCTATTCAATCATCTAGTTCATCCCCATGGGTGAATGTTCGATTGTTCCCAGAAATACTTATTCTAGTGCTTTCCCCTGGCTAGTTTTAAATATCTCTAGCAACTGGGCTTCCACCACATCCTTCCACAATTTAATAGATCTCAGTGCAATGTAATGTTGTGTCATAATCTACCTTCTGTTTTAGAGACATATTCTGCAGATTAAAAGATTTATTAGCCCTTTGTTTTCATAAAAGAAAAAGATGTAATACTTCTTTCTCTCTTATGCATCTGTCATAGCAGTCTTAGTCCATATTTCTCATCAGGAAAAAATAGTCTTAGACACCCCTCTGTCGTTGGCCCACTAAAAACTAAGAATTTTAGAGGGAAACTGACCTTTAGAGCCATATTTATTTATATAGAGATTTATTCAGAAATATATTGTTCCAACCATGGAAGCTCCATGGGTTTCAGTGGCTCATGTACCTTTTTTTCATTAAGCAAAATTTTCATTTTTCTTTGTTGCACACAGACCTCATGGGAAAATCCTGGCCCCATTGACGTTGGGGGCAAAAAAATCCATGCACCCCAGTGGAGCCAATGTTGCACCCCCAGAGTCCTATATTTTTAACTTAGTTGTTAAAAACTGTTTACCAAATATTTATTTTTTAGTCCCTCATACTAGACTAGCTCATGCCCACATGTGGAAATGATTCCTGTAGACGACAACATATGATGTTTATGTATGTAGGAGGACTGAGGCTATCAGCCATAAAGGGAAACAATGTACCAGTTTAGTGCATCTGATTGACCTAATTGCAGAGCTGCTCAAATAATAAAAAATCAGATTTGCAAATATATTTGAGTAAAATGGCCCTGTATCATCTGCTGCTATTAATGGGGTCATGTTATTTATGAGTATTCAAGTAATAGCTGAATATTTCTGAAAAAGTTCACAAATCCCCAAAGTTTTTTGTGGGTTATGGAATGCATGAGTATTTGTTTGAAAATTAATGTGACAAGCATATTAATAGTTCTTGAACTCCTGCTCTAAAGCTTTGTCATCCAATCACACATAAGCAGATAGATGAATCTGTGAATAACTCATATGGTGAACACTGTTTGCTCAATGTTGTGCAAATATTTATGAATAATGAATAATTTCGCAGAAATCAGAACTGATTAGCTACAGAAAAACACCCTAAATTCACAACAAATATTATTTGCAATTGATAATTCAACTAAGAGTACTGATTAATGTGAGAACACATGCTGTCTATGTACTTGTAGTAGTAGTTACAGTTTGCAAGTAATTTTGTGTCTTTACGCTAATCTGTGTCCTCCCACATTAGTCAGGATAACATTAAGGATTTAGTGGAGGACTAACATGTGCCCAGTACATCTTTTGCTTTGCCTTTCATAAAAGAGCACCATATGCTCTGACACCAGTCACAGTTTCAGTGTGTATCTTAGATTCAATGCCTGTTTTTCAAGGTGTAGGTAGAGCTCTAGCTTTGGGGGCTGCTTTCTTTTGACTTGTTCATGCTTGAGTAGGTTTTCTTGTATTAGTGCAAGGGGACTGTTGCCCCCTTACTAACAGTCAGTGGGGGTGTTTTGGTTGGCTAGCTCCCAGTACTAAAGGGGGAAGGGTAGATGAGGAATCAGGACCTGAGACTGACAGCCCCCAGAAACAATGAGGAGAAGGCCAATGCTCCAGGTCAGCCTGAATGACAAGGCGGGCAGGCTAATCAGAGAGTCAGGAGGCCAGGGAGGTCCCGTCCTCCGTGTAAGCTGGATTTGCCTGGGTCAGACAGAGTGGGGCCGAGCTAAGAAGAAAGCAGGGGCCCAAGCTAAGCTGGGGAGCAGAGCTGGGCCAGATCCAGAGGGACCAGGAAAGCAGCCCAGAGAGAGCAGACCCTGTCCTGGGAGCAGAGCTGCAACCCCAAGGCCAGAGGCACAGCTCAGAGAGAGCAGACTTGCCCTGGGAGGAGAGCTGCAGCAACCAGAGCCAGAGGGGCCAGAAAAGCAGCCCAGGAAGGAGGTCAGTGCTGGGAGCAGAGTCAAAGAAGCAGCCTGCAGAGCAAACCTGTGCTGGGAGCAGAGCTGGAGCAACCAGAGGCAGAGGGGCCAAAGAAGCAGCCCAGGGAGCTGGAGGCAGAGCAGCTGAGACAGAGTGGTGGAGCTGGAGCTGGAGCAGTCTGGAGCTGGGTGCGGTGAGCAGCTGGGGAGAGCGAGGGGGACCCTGGGCAGCGGGCCCAGCTCAGGGAGGCGCCTCAGCCAAGGGACTCTGGAGGCCAGGCTTGGATTGTAACCCCAACAGGGCAGGGGCGACACAGGGAAGAAGGGTCCTACCACTTAGAGCCTGAGAGCGTGTGGCCACCACCAAAGCAAGTGTCCAACCCGCAGCATCCTTACAGCACAGCCAGGGCCTGAGAAGATGGTCTGGGACTTGAACTGCCCTGACATTCCAGAGACACTGTTTGTGATGTTCCCTGCCACAGAGCGGGTTGATGTGTTTCCTTTAACGTCTCATTTTCCCTTATTCTTTTTTAAATTAATTGTTGATTAAACTTGCATTTGCTTTAACTTGTATGTAATGGTCAGTGGGTCAGAGAAGTGCCCAGTGCAGACAGAGTACCCCGGAGTGGGGACACCCTAGCCCCTGTCCTAGGTGACCACAGCAGGGTTGGGGGTCGAGCCCCCCCCCCGGGAATCCTGGGCCCAGCCTTGTTGGGTTTAGAGGACTCTGCCAGACAGGAGAGTGGAAGGGGAGTCCTCAAGGGCAGAGAGGCCACTGGGTAAAGGAAGTGGGAGTGAGGACTCGGATCCTTTCGCTAGCCCACTTCACCGGGCTAGTGCAGAAGCGGGAAAGTTCCCCACAAGAGCGGGACTATTCTCCTGCTTACATTAGCATGCATTCCATGAGAGTGCTTCTGGGTTGTACTTTTTGGTCACTTACGTTTGGACACCTGTGTTCTCAGCGGGTTTCCCAGGTACCTACAGCAACTCAAACGTTCTGTGGCAAAATCAAGTGCTTGCATCTCTACTGCCATCTTTTCCGCTGTTGTTCATGCTTCTCATTTTGGCACAACAGGCAGTTGGCGTTAAAATGACATTGCTCTCATAAACAATAGCCTTCATGCAGATGGAATGGCGCTAGCAGCGTTATGCAGTCTGCCTGCTATGATACAGCAGGGCCAGAAGGCCGCAGGAGAATGTTTTGGGGGTTTTTTTTAAGCAAAAAAAAGGTGCTTTTATTTGCATAACACACTTACAAAACAAAAACAACAGCGTATGCAATGTGTAACACAGCAACCAATCACAATGGTTTTCTCATTAGCTTCAGGGGAGGGAAGTGTTCAGGCTAGTCTGGGCCCAGGGCGGGGGGCTTCCTCGACTCTCGTGGTCTGCCACCCTTCCGAGTTACCTGGTGGCCCAGAGCGAGGGGGCTTCATCGACTCTCAAGGTCTGCCACCCGCTCGAGTTACCTGGCGCCACGCCCAGTGTCATCGACAATTCCCTCCTTTGAAAGCACCCAACAAGAGGGGCAGGCTGTGGGGTGGACAATCCGGGGGGGGGAGGGGCACGTGCACCCACGTGTGAAAGGACCCCTCTAAGGTGGTGGTGTCCACAGCAGCAATGGCTGGGGCCCCTTACTCTCTCCCCCAATCAAAGGGTCAAACAAAGGGAACCGGATGGGGACACCGAGCAGAAAACCTCGGACAGCGCCCACCGCTCCTCAAAAGCATCAAGGGAGTCGGTGGACACCGCCCAGAGGAACTCCGCCCAGATACGTGAACAGACAGAGGATCGAAAAACGGCCCCACAGTCACAGGAAACTCCATCAGCCAACCTCCTCTCTCTGGTTTTATAGATGGCCATTTTAGCCAGGGCCAGGAGGAGGTTAACTAGGAGATCCCGCGACTTTGTGAGGCCACGGATGGGGAGTGCATAAATAAAAAGGTGAGGGAAAAATGCAACCAAAAACGTAATAGAAGATTTGTGAGGAGCCGGAACAGGGGCTGCAGCCTGGCGCACTCTAAATATACGTGCACCAGGGTTTCCCTCACACCGCAAAAGGGACAAGTATCTGGGATGGGGTTGAACCGCACCAAGTACATGCCCGTGCTCACAGCTCCGTGAAGGAGTCGCCAACTGATATCCCCGACAGGCCTCGGAACAAAGGTGGAATATAGGCTGGCCCACCGGGGCTGCTCACCCTCCAAAGGTGGCAGAAAGTCTCGCCACTTTGTGTCAGGGCAGGACACTAGGGTGAGGGCAGGAAGGTTGTGGAGCACGAGTGTGTATAGATGTTTCTTTGGCGCGGTTCGGAAGCATACCGGCTGCAGTTCATGCAGCCGGCTCGCAGTAAAGGGGTGAGGAGGTCGATTGGGTCTACGGGGCAGGGTCCAATTAAAAGGTCCGGCGGGCCTGGGGTAGAGGGTGGGCGGGGCGTGCCCTCGAACAGGACCCGATCGAGGTAAGCTCGAGCAGCGGGCAGCAAAGCGGCCTTCACCTCCTGAAGTACATGCCGGGGGTACAAGGTCTGGAGAGCCCCATGCGCCGAGAAAGCGTCAGGGGATCCAGCCAGTCTCCCCGGTCGTAGTCCAGGAGGTCTCCGACTCTCGTGACTTCTGCCAGGATCAAGCTCTGGTGCACCGAACAGGACTCCGCCACCTGCACATGGAGCTGGGGGTTGTGTATCAGGGGCTCCACGAGGAGATCTGCCCCCTCGGTGGCCACCACGGACCTGGTCATTAAAAACAGTTTCCAAGTCCAGAGGAGGTCCTTCTAGAAGAGCGGCAGCCCGGAGAGGTCTCGCGGAAGACCTCCCGGACAGAGATAAAAGAGCTGTTGGTCATATCGGAGCCCTCGGATGCGGCTCAGGATGGCGTGCGCCAGTGTGCTCCACGCCGAACTGCCTGCACCATAGAGGAGCCTCTGTAGGGCCTGGAGGCGGAAGACGCGGACCTGAGTGTGCAGACACTTCAGGCCCTGTCCTCCTTCCTTCAGGGGTAGATGAAGAACCCCTACAGGGTCCCAGTGCATTCCTGACCAAAAGGACCCCAGAATCGATGTCCGGAGGTTGGTCAGGAAACCCGGGGCCGGGACCAGGGTGTTGAGCCAGGACCAGAGCATGGACAGGACTAGTTGATTAAGCACCAGCGCTCTCCCTCGGAGGGAGAGACATCGGAGTAGTCCCGTCCATTTCCGGAGCCGCTCTATCACCCCGCCCTCTAAATTTTCCCAGTTCTCTGGTGGAGACGGATGCATGGCAGAAAGGTAAACGCCGAGGTAGAACAGTGGACCCACGCTCCACCGGATGGTCTGAAGCGCGGGTGGGAGGGAGCTCACCTGCTGCCAGTCTCCTACCGCCAAGCCAGAGCTCTTGACTCAGTTGACCCGGACGGAGGAGGCTGCCGAATAGATGGCCTGGCAAGCCTCCACCCGTGCCAAGTCGCCCGGGTCCTGGACCACTAGGAGCACGTCATCAGAGTACGCCGACAGGACCAGCTGCAGCTCCGACTCCCGCAGCACCAACCCTGTCAACCTCCTGCGGAGGAGACAGAGGAAGGGCTTGATCGCCAGAGCGTACAGCTAGCCTGAGAGGGGACACCCCTGCCGTACTCCTCGCCCGAAGCTGACCGGTTCGGTCAGGGTCCAGTGGAGCTTAACCAGACACTCTGCGGAAGCATACAGCACCCGGAGAAAACCCACAAACTGGGGTCCGAAGCCAAACTCCTGCAGAGTGCTCAGGAGGTACCCGTGGTCCACCCTATCGAACACCTTCTCCTGATCTAGGAACAGGAGGGCGAACGACAGACCGTCTCTACACCAAAAGGTCCCGAACCAGAAATAGGTTATCAAAGATACTGCGGTCCGGGACGGTGTAGGTCTGGTCTGGGTGGATCACGTCTGTCAGCACAGACCCTAGGTGCAGCGAGATTGCTTTCGCTACAATTTTGTAGTCCATGCTGAGGAGCAAGACAGGACGCCAATTTCGTAAATCGTGGAGGTCCCCCTTCTTTGGCAATAAGGCGAGCACAGCTCACCTGCACGAAAGAGGGAGGACCCCGCCCTTCAGAGACTCGGCCCAGACGGTGACTAGGTCTGGGCTGAGGACGTCCCAAAACACGCGGTGTAGAGCTCCACGGTCAGCCCGTCTATGCCTGGAGACTTATTAGTGGGCATACGACGGAGGGCTTCCGAGAACTCGGCCAGAGTGAGAGGCAACTCTAGTCGGTCTCGGTTGCTCGCGCTGACCGTAGGGAGCTCCTCCCAGAGCACTCTGCAAGCGCTAGGGTCGGTCGGATCCGGGGAGAAAAGACTTGCGTAGGAGGCTCAGGCCCTCCCGCACATCTCCACCCTATCCGTGAGGGGGGTGCCGTTTTCTGCCAGGAGACAGGTGACGTGTTTCTTGTCCCCCTTGTTTTCTCCAGGGCATAGAAGAAGCAGGAGCCATGATCCATCTCCTGAAGGAGGCGGATGCGGGATTGAACAAAGGCGCCCTGGGCCCGATGGTCCTCAAGGGCCCGGAGCTCCTCCCACTTCTCCTGGCACACTCCGCAGAGGAGCGGGTCCTCGAGGCTGGCGGCCAGACGCCTCTCCAGCTCTAAGACCTCCCGTTCCAACTGCTCTATCGCCGCATTTCTCCATCGGCTGGTGCCCCGGGTGTAGTCGCGGCAGAAAAGCCGGGCGCGCACCTTCCCCAGGTCCCACCATCGCCGCGCCGAGGGAAAGGCACGCCACTGCCCTTGCCAGGCCAGCCAGAATTCCCGGAAGGATGTCACGAAGCCCTCATCCTCCAACAGGCTGTTGTTAAAATGTCAATAGGCCGGCCCTGGCCTCTCCGCACAGAGGGAGGCTGTCACGGTGGCTAGGTGATGGTCGGAAAATGGGGCCGGCCGAATGCTGGAGGAGTGGGCTTGTGAGAGATGGAAGCGTGATAAATAAATGCGGTCCAACCGGGAGTGTCTCGACCGATGGGCCTCCACCCGGACAAAGGTGAATGTGGAAGTGTCATCCGGGTGGTGGTCACGCCAGATGTCCACTAGGGAGTGATGTTCGACTATCTCCCAGAGGGTGTTCGCGGCAGCCGGGCTCTGCTCGGTCCCCGAGTGGTCCCGCTCCTCGAGGGTGGTATTAAAATCCCCTCCCAGGACCAGGCACTCTTGAGAATCTAAGGTGCTGAGGAAGGCGGACGCCCGCTGATAGAATTGCAGCCGCTCCGGGCCTGATGCCGGGGCATAGACGTTAATGAGGTTAACCATGAGCCCCTCCATATGGACCTGGAGATGCAGCAGGCGACCCGGCATGACCTCGGCGACCCCTAGCACCTTGGGCCGTAGGTCGGTGGAGAACAGGGTCGCCACTGCAGCCTGTCGAACCGTGAAATGGCTAAAGTAGACCCTGTCCCCCCACTCCAGCCGCCAAATGTCTTCGGCGGTCGGATCCATATGGGTCTCCTGGAAGGGCGCCTTGTTTCCTGTAGAGGGAAGAAAGTTTGCTATAAATTAATTAGAGCACCTGAAACCAATTAGAGCACCTGAAGCCAATTAGAGCACCTGAAGCCAGTCACATGATAAAACCCCCCTGCTTCAATCAGACAAGAGGAGGAGTTGAAGCAGAGTGGATTGGCATTGGAGCAGAGCAGTTTGGAGGAGTTGAAGCAGAGTGGATTGGTGTTGGAGCAGAGAGCAGTTTGGAGGGAAGCAGAGGAGAGGTTAGAGAAGTGCTGTAGTGGGCTAAGACACCTGGTTTGTGCAGAGGGAGGGTAGGAAGCCCCATAAGCTGAAGGGCAGGAGAGGGAAGTAGCCTAGGGGAAGGAACTGCTAGTTCTAGTGATCTACTGTTATCCCTAGGGCCCCTGGGCTGGGACCCAGAATAGAGGGCAGGCCTGGGTCCCTCCCTCTCCCCTCCCCTTCTCTAGGACACTCGTGGCGCAGTTAATACCCCAGTTCAGGGGCAAGAAATGCACGTGCATTTCCCCCACCCCTCCCCCAAGAAGAGACAGTGTCAAACCCATCATAGTAGTGCCAGCAATTTGCCACACTGCCTAAACCTATCTTTGACTTGCAGCTGTGCCCTGGAAAACTGACATAATACCTTGTTAGGGGGCACAATGCCTTCAACAGACAACAAAGTGTCTCGGTATCAAAGTGATTACAAATTAATATAATTTATGAGTGCTCAGGAACTTATTCCAAGCCATTGGGATTGGACAAAAGCATTACAATGAAGCCTTTATTCTTTCTATTGGTTAATGCAGAAGCTTGTACTGAGCACAGCCTATTTCTTCTTACACATAAATATAAGTTTAAATTGTAGAATAAAATTCTGTACAATGTTGACAGAAGTTGTGGTAAACAGCTTGGCTTCAATGTCCAGTGTTGCTGAGAATGCAGTCTGGAATCACTTGGGAGTATATCTAATTAACTAAACTCTGTGAATGGGGTTACTAAATTAATGGTACAGGTGTAAATCAGAAGAACAATCAGATTATCATTTATTCTGAGAATTGTTGACTCACAAATATAAGGCCAGATTCTGCATCCTCTCCACATGTGGCTTCACTGGGAGAGCTTGCGGGATTGAGCCCATGAAAAGGAATCACTATTTTTTACTCCTGAGGACAAAGGCAGAGTATTTATCATGTACATGGAAAAGTTATACAGTCTTGGACTGTGTTTTATCCACCTGACATGCAGTCAAGAGAGGATGTCTGAGCACACCCTCACCCATGTGAGGCACCAGTCAGCTGATTATACCTAATCTGTTTGTACATAAAAATGGCCATACTGGATCAGACCAAAGGTCCATCTAGCCCAGTATCCCGTCTTCCAACAGTGGCCAATGCCAGGTGCCCCAGAGGGAATGAACAGAACAGGTAATCATCAAGTGATTCATCCATCCATGTGATGAAGAAATAATCATGATATTGTAGGATATAAAAAAATTATTATATGAATTGTATACAAAACTTTGCAGTGCAATATTAGCTTGTTTTCAATGTATTCTATACAGCACATGTAATGTCAAAATATGTACTGTTTAAAGACAGTGCTTATTTCTGTTGACTTAATAGAAAATAGATATTGTAGCAAAGCTAGCAATAACTGCTGGAGAACATTAGCAAGAGCTGGGTATTCCGTGAACTTTGACAGTAATTTCTAACCAGGCACACCTATTGTACCAGTGTTCATATCACAAAGGAAAAGGCAAACTTTTTTTTACCCATCTGTCTATCCATCAACAGTTAAAAACAGCTGAAAACTCTTAGCTTTTGTTTCAATATTGGGAAGCATATATACCCAGTATCAGCAATGATTATAACTTAGAACAAGCTGAGCTTCAGCTTGCTGGGGGCACAGTGTTTGTGTAGGTACCACAACATCTGAATGTGGACTTCAAAATTGCATTTTTCCTTTCCACTGGGAAAAAAATGGATCAGACCCAAAGTATTCTTTGCAGAGAAGGACTGAGGAGACAACCTTTTGGTACCATATTCATTTTTTTTTAAAATACACTTTCAGTGTCAATAGGAGTTCATAAATTTGTACAAGAAACAATGTTGTTTATATGATCTGCATCGTGACATAAACATAGGAAGGAGAATATTATAAGGATATTTAAGTCAGTGGTAATTTATCTATTCAGAAAAAAGTGCATTAAGAAGCACATTCCAGAGACAATCTTACCAACCATTTTCAAGTGACTCTAATGTGATGAGTGGCTCTTAAATGTCTTTTAAGATGCCATGTTTGTTTTCTCTCTGTGACTGCCCTGTCACACTTGCTCACTTAACTCCCCTCCCCGACCCCCACCCCACCCCCACCCCCAACTGCTGGCCTTTTATCCTGAACCTAGGGTCTGAACAGTAAACTGGATAACTTTCTGGCTTCCGCTAAGATTCAGCAGGCCAGTTCAGGTTTCACCTTTTTGCACTGCATTGGCTCCAACAGGGAAACACAGTTGCAAGTGAGGGCAGAATTTGGCACTTGTAATTGGAACAATTCTGCAGATTTACAAACCAGAAGAGAATTCAGTTCATTCTGCTATAGCTCTGTTCGCTGTGCAGTGCTAAGAGTGAAAATAAACAAACATCTATTTTTGTCACTAGACAGATATAACACATACCGGGAACTGAAATGCTGAATGAAACGATGATATTTTTACACAGACTATTTTCAGACTAGAGATGCCCTTCAAAGTTCCCTTAAGGTTTTCAGTACAATTTTATTTGACCTTTTTAAAATACCACCTGCAGTAGGCAACAGCTTCTCCTTGTTGCAGTTGATAAAAGCTGGTTTCCCATTAGTAGTTTGTAAGTCTGTGGGTGCTAGGAAATATTAAAATGAAAGTTGGTTTTAATTATTGAACTTATTAATTATGCCATGTGTCAAATTTCTTATGAAATTAGGACTAGCCTTAGGCTTGTTCACCGGGTCTGTGAAACATTTGGCCACCACAGCCACTGCCTCCCATTTAAAATTGAGTACAGCTGCACTTCCCCAAACCTTCCCTCCCTTGTCTCTTATCCACCATGCTTCTGCTTACTCTGTATTTATGTGAATGAGCAATGCACTCTTCATATTTATACAAAGAAAGGAGGGAGCTTGTGTCTCTGAAATAGGAATCTCCCTGTTTTTTAGACCTGTCCCTGCTGGTTTTACAGTTTGTTTTTAATTACCAGCAGACTGGTCCCATGAAGTAACTGCCAGTCAACTGAGCTGGTGAAACTGACAGCAGGTTGGGCAAGTACACTAGAACCTCAGGGACCCCCCACAGACAGGGATCTATCTACAGCAGTGCTTCCGTCCAGCCATCTGTGAAAATTCCTTGAGAGCAACCCTTTGAGCCACAAACTTCTACCACACACATGAAGGTCTATGTGATCTTAGACTCTGGGCACTGTGGCAAGTGGTGAACTTACATATGTATAGCTGTACCCTTGCCATAATGCAGACCGTCTGCTTTAAGGCCGTGGAAACTGAAGAACAAAGAGCATACAGACAATTTTCAAACATGGTGCAAAATTAGGCTTTGCATCTAGATTTAGGTGCCTAACTTTATGCCCCCTTCATTGGAAAATTTTGGTTGATTTGATGTTACAAAGGCAACACAGGGCATCAGTGTTAGAACTGAGATTAGTTCTTTGCTCAGTCTGCTAAAGCATGCTGCCTCTTATGCTTCTGAGCTTCTGTTCGTGGTGTGATATCACACTGGCTGTTCAGTAGAAGAGCTGATTGAGTAGCAGGCAGCTGATTGTCAAGGAGCATGCGTAGTAGTCCTAATGCCATCAAAAGTAGCCTGAATAGAACTCCCCCAAAAACTGTGAAGCTGACCTTGGGTCTTCCCTGAGTACTTATGACTATGTTTTTTTCAGGACTGTACTATAATTAGTGGAACTGAAGTCAGAGGGCCTATGTTCCCTAGAGGAGAAGGGATGGGACACCAGGGGAACTGGGCAAGGGGTGGAGTTAGGCTAGAAGTAACTCAGTCACAGGGACAGAGCAGCACACAAGGTTAAATAAAGTTCCATTTGCTCAACTTAACCTCCGTTCAGCCTCATTCATTGTTGATGAAACATGGACCCCAAAGCTCAGCTAGTGAATGTGAGGTAACAGTGTATAACCTCTGAAAACATCTCTGAGAAACATTTAGTCTGAATCTTCAGTATGAGATGGTTTTATTTTGAAAGCTGTCTTCACCAGGAAAGAAAGCTGAGGTTCTCCTTACATTTCTTGGTCCCCAGATTGGAGGGTTGGGTGTAAGGAGAGCATTCTGCTGTTATGAGCTTTGCAGGTCTGCATACATATTTGGCTTTTGAGATGATCAATGAGAGGCCAGCCTAGCCAGAACAAAAAACTGGAATATGATCCAAAGGCAGCTGCATCTTAAAATGAATTGTATGCTTGAAATGAATGTATGCTGACAGCAAGACATCTTGAACACATAGTCGACTCTCCTTGAATGCAGCTCTTGTAGATAGTACACCAGTGCTCCTTGAATGGAATATGTGTGCAAATCTTTCCTTTCTGTAATGTTTTCTCTGGCAAATTGGACTTGTATGCAAGAAGTCTTGATGGCATTATGATGCATATGAACCTATATATACTCACACGGGCAAAACAGTTAATTCATAATAGGTTTATCAGTCTCAGATGGATGTCTCATATTGTAGCATTTTTAAAACCAGTTTATAGAGAGTCAGATCTTTTGTCTCTGAATAAACATTTTCCCCAAATAGAACTTGCCAAACCAGTCTTTTGTTCGTCCATTTTGATCATCACAGTGTGTGTTCAGAATCTACTGCTCTATTCTGGCTTGCAATATTATCTCAAAAAGAACAGGAGGACTTGTGGCACCTTAGAGACTAACAAATGTATTTGCGCATAAGCTTTCGTGAGCTACAGCTCACTTCATCGGAAAGCTTATGCGCAAATACATTTGTTAGTCTCTAAGGTGCCACAAGTCCTCCTTTTCTTTTTGTGGATACAGACCAACAGGGCTGCTACTCTGAAACCTAATATTATCTCTGGTATTGTAACTGCATTTAGGTTCCAATTCAGCAGAATACTTAAGCATACACTCAAAAGTACTTAATTTTAAACTTGGGACATTAACTTGAAGGTATGACCACATGCACAAAGTTAGACATGCACTTAAGTACTTCGCTGGATTTGTGCTTTATGTAAAACTGCGTCTGTATTTCCCCTGTGTGGGACCAGTAGGCTCCCGGGACACTAGTTTAAAATACAGCCTTGTTTAGAGAGGAAGTACAAGCAGCAATAAAAAAAATAAAAAAATATTTTTACTGCTCTATTCTGGCTTGCAATATTATCTCAGGTATTGTAACTGCATTAGAAAAAAAGTTAGGAGAAAGTTAGTAAGGGAAGCAAAAGGACACAAGAAGAAATCAATGGCCGGCTGAGTTAAGGACAGCAAGATGGATATTTTAAAGCATATCAGCAACAAAAGGAACCCTAACAATGGTATTGGCTCATTACAGATGGCAATTGTCAATAATAATGCAAAAAAGGTGTAGAATTCTTCTATACATATTTCTGTTCTGTATTTGTGGGAAAAGCCAGATGATGTAGTCATGGCATCATATGATGATGAAATATTTTCTATTCCAGCAGTAACTAAGAAGGATGTTAAGCAGCAACTTCTAAAATTACACATTTTTAAATCAGCAGATCTGGATTACTTTATGCAGGAATTGTAATAGTGCTACCTGGGGAGCTGTTTGGTCCATAAATACTGATTTTTCAATAAGTTTTGGAACATTGAGGAAGTTCCAGAAGACTGGATGAAAGCTAATGTTGTGTCAATATTTAAAAAGGGTAAACAGGATCACCCGCATAATTATAGGCCCGTCAATCTGACATCCATCTCAAGAAAAATAATGGAATGGTTGATATGGGACTTGACTAATCAAGAACAAAGAAGAGTATATTGTATTGTAAAGTATTATATAGGAGCCTGGGGTGCAACGAGGGAGGGGGCAGAGCAGGGAGGACCAGGCTAAGGGGAGTCCACAATCTAGAGCTACCTAGAATCCCCCATTCTGCTCTTTGGTACAACTTTCACCGACAAAAGTTTAGCTATACTGGGATTTACAGAGGGGCCTGTCTAGAAAAGCCTATGGCTGTTATAGGAAATGGCTACATATGGGGAATTGTCCCTCAGCTGGGCTGTGGCGTTTATCAGCACTGTGGGCCCTTGCAGAAGGGAGAATCCCTTCTTATTATTTTAAACTCCATAATAACTGTCTAACAGCCCCACCAGTTCAATTTAAACTAGTCTAAGTGATGCCTCAGGCATGAGCTTTCGGTGGAGTTTGACAGAGGAAGAGTGAAGATCTGGTGAATATGCTCTAAGAGGCTGTCCCAGCCACAGGGGGAAGCATGCAAGATGTTTCCTTGTATTCAGATTACTAATGCATAAAAATAATGGAATACAATTTGCAACTATGTAGTACATACATATTTTTCTATTGGTTCATCTCTCAAATATGGCCTTCTCTTGGATTAGAATCTAGAAACAATTTGCAGGATTTTTTTTTCCTCCTCTGTTTTTCTCTGTGTTTTTATGTTCTTAAATCGTGCATTTGAAATTAAACACTTTATTCAAAGACCATCTGGGATCAGCTAATAAACTGCTTGTGGAAAATCACCTACTTATATGCCATTGAGTTATCTAATGGGATGTAACTTCCTTATGTTTCGTGAAATGGGTCTTGCAATGCCAGGCACATGGATTGCTATTGGGCTTTCAAAAACAAAGAGCTAAAGAAAAACCAACAATAGAAAATGTACACATGAAGTGCACTTTAGCGTATAGGATATTTTAAATATACATGTTATACACACTGCATAATTTGAGCTATCTATATGGGGACCCTGCAAGCATGAGTATTTGAATAGTAGTAGCATCTTGTCATATTTGTGAATGTTTATTCACATAAATGATTTGAATATTTTGGCTGAGATTTTCAAAAAATGACTGCCTAAAAGCAGGCTCCTAGATAGGTAACATGATGCTCAATGCCTTGGTAAATCAGATCACTTATTTAGGCACTATATAAAGATTAGGAGCATGGCACTAAGCATTCGTGTTTAAAAATCTTGCACAGATTATTAAAATCATTTATGTGAAACGACATTTGCAAATATATCTAGATTCTACTGCCATTCAAATAGCCATTCTCACATGGTGTAGAATGGTCTTATGTCACACTGAAGATCTGGTTGAGTTTACATCTGTGTGGGAGGTATTCAAAACTTTCCTTTTAGTCTATGCTTATCCTTAGTAGTATGAAAATATATCACAATAAATTGTGAACACATTCGGGCTGTTTACTGAAAAGCCAGCAGGGTAGTATTTTTTTTTTAATGTTGAAAGCAAGAGTGAGACAGAGCCAAGTCTCTGCAGGAGCCTGCAGACACTAAAAATATCAGAGTTGTATCAAAATATTTGGGAATACTCAATAATCAGCTGTGTGCAGGCTTTAAAATCCCCTGTGAACATTACAGGTGCAGTACAGAACAGCATCTTCAATTCTGTGCTCTTTATAGAAAAGGAATAAAAAGATGAAACTGCTGGAAATACGCAGCTGGCTTCATAACAGTTACTTTCTTCACCCATTTAGAAAATGGTATGTTTGAAATGTTATTAGATATTAACAAAATAAGAATTCAGCTGCTCTTCATGGGGCCTTTCTTAAAAGATACAAGGAAGGACAAGATAAGGAAAAGGCAAGTAGGTAGATAAATGAAAGTCATTTAAAAATCTTTCTTTACACATTTTTTGTTTGTTTTTCTCTGTGCTTTGAAGATTAGACCACAGATAGATTGCTAAGTGAGTTAAAGACAGGTGCACTTTGAATTCATGTGCGTCTCACAACCCCCTTGCCTTAATACTTACAACTCTGCCCTGTCCTATACCAACTTGAATACCTACACTCTTCACTGCATCTCTCGTTTCTGCTGGTATATTTAAAAGCTGTGGATCCTCATGAGCACAGATTAGCAGCTAGAATAAAGTGACATATGTACCATCTGTGTGTCTACTTCAGAAACAAGAAGAAGCATCAGATACCCTACAAAAGTATCCTCGGGCTGCAAAACCTAGTCCGGTTCTTCCTCCTTTTCTAAGGTGCTGGCAAACCTCTCTCTATATAAGCTACTGATCCTTCACTCCCAGACTTTCCCTGCACAGGTACAAGAAATGTGTTTCTTTCTTCTAGTTTAAAATAACAGGGATTAGTTACAACAGCCTTTCCGTCTCAATCCCATGTCCCCTTCTTCCTCCCCAACTTCCTTTTCTTTTCCTTCTACTTTTCTCCCCATTGTTTCTCCACCTTTCCTGAGACCTTCTTGACATTAAAACCCTCATGAAAACCACCCATTTTCTTCTCTTTTCCTTGTGCTACTCTTTCATTGTCTCCCTACTCTTGCTGCCTACACTACCATCTTTGTCACCAACTCCTTTATCATTTGGACATTCTTCTGCTCTCTAAAATCTGCCACTGCCTTCATTTCTCTTGGTCTTGGTTCTTTTTGATTCTCTAACATTCCTCTTCACTGCAAAATACTTTAGAAAGTAGCTTTCAGATTGTGAGGGGGCTTTTAAACTACAATGTATTGGACTTATTTTTCCACTTGAATTTCAGGCTATCCATAGGGCAGACACCATCCTTCATGTAATGACTATCTTCTCTTTTCTGTTGCTGACAGATTCTTCCTTCCCTGTGTAGTTTTTGACCCTTTGTGCAGCCTTTGACACTGGATATTCTATTTTTCTGGAGCACTTCCATAGCTATGCAAACATCTTGGGTCCCATCCTGCCATTATATGGCTTGTCAATCTCGGACTCAGATTCTACGTCTCCTTTAACATCTCCACGGCTAAATTGAGGTTCTCTGTAGTTTTCTTTCTGCTTCTCTCTCTTGGTCACCTTATATCTACCTTTTAATTATTATACTTATTGTGCACATATGTTGACATTGTAAAGGATTCCGCTGTCTGTGCTGATCCTTTCTTCCTACCTCAACCAAGCAAACGTGACTTAATCACAACGTACTTCATCTAAATATCTCTGAGACAGAAGTGCTTTTCACATCCTCCGACACATAACAATCTCTTCTATCCCCTTTTCAATTCAGATTTTCCATTTCTTGTGTTGGCATCGTCCTTGACTCTTAAATCCCATGTCTCCTCTATAATCTATGAAACTATCCCTCTTCAACCATTACTCACGCATGCTTCTGCCATGAGTCCATCCATGCAATTTTAGTCATGAATTTGTTTATGCTCACTCTAACTATTAGAAATCTGTTCCCTGTGGACTCTTCAAGTCCCAGCTCTCCGCCATGTGCAGAATTCCACTACCCACTACCACGTTCAAAACACCACTAGCATTCACTTCAGGTTCAAATGCATCCTCATTTTCAGAGCTCCCCATTGGCATTCCCATTTTAAATTAATGAGATGGTTTGTTAGCCGTTTGTAAAGTACTTTGTATATGATTCTGTGTGTATGTGTGTGTTTAATAATAAAGTATTTTCTCCTAGACTTTATCTTTCTATTTCCTCTGTTTTGCCTAGCATCAGGCTCATCTTCACACAATCTTCCACGTGGTGCAAGAGTCTATTCCTCATGTTACCTAAAGCAGCGATTTATTTTCCTCTCTGCTTCATTGAGTCTCCACCTAATTTGAAATCTCATCTCAAAACACACCTTTTCAGCTGTCTAAATCATAATGGGTTCTCCGTTCATCTCTGAGTATTGTATGTACGATGACTCTGTAATTGTACTGAAATTTGTACCCCATTCATACAGATATCTAAATGCAAAGTAAATCGCAACTTTGCTTTCCTGTTTAACACATTAATGTAATACTTTAGCCTAAGTTCTTACTTGAGAATTAGTTGTTCAATGCCTGAGAAGCACTATAGGTATTGCTAATATTTGAGCTGTATTTGCAACCCTCATCCATCTGCAATTTTCTTTTTACTATAATTTCTAGCCAGAAAGTTAACAAACAGAAACTGTTATCTTGTGGTCGAAGGAGTAGGGAAGGTCATTTTGTTTTAACTTCAAGATAAAACTATTTCTGCTGTAGCAATGTGAACCATTTTTTGTTCTCACTTTATCATTTACTGTCTGTCTTGATGATGAGAAAAGGCACGTAAAGTAGTATTACCATCCCTGTGATTCTGCCTTTGTAGAAAATGAATCTCTCCACTGTAGGTGGCAGCTAATGTTGTTTGTTACACTTTATCTCAATTAGAGAAGTTGGAGGAAATTCTTTATCCTGGGTAGCTGTTGCATATATATCCCCTGTGTCCATTACACTAGTGAGTGGGTTGCACTGGTAGTTTTAATATGCTTTTGTTTCATCCTTTCAAGGTCAGTGGAACTGTCTGACCCTTAGATGATGTCTTTGTTCACTAAATGTGCACAGGTCAGAGTCCCTTTTCCCCAAAAAGAAACTGCACCAAGAGCTATGGTCAGACTCTGCCACTCTTATTCAAACTAATTGGGCCATTTTCAGAGTAAGTATCCTGAATAGGGTTGGCAGAATCTGGAGCTTAATCCATAGGATGAAAAAAATGTCATGATTATTATAAGTCAGTGCAAATAGGCCCCTTAGACAATACGAATAAATATGATAGTGGAAATCTATATTTGAGACATCTGCTTTTATTGACATGGAAGCTAAAAAAAGAAATAGTAATTAGTACCTGAGGATCGTTTGCCAACGTGCAAGAATGTGAAGCTGTGAATATTAGCTATCCTCCAAAATATCAAAATCTGTTAAATAGGCGAACAAGCATTGCAATTTTCCTGTTCACTGAAGGATAACAAGCGACAGAGAGTTTGAAGGTCTCTGTCTTGCACAACTTGTTTGACTTGAAAAATTATAATGGTACATTTAGTACATTGTAATTACACTACCATGTACATGAAAAAATACTATTGTTATATTCGTTATCACACAATGTGGACCTTATGTGTCAATGATATCTGTTTTTTAATTTCAAAATGCATTGGTACTTTATAATCTAGTTAGCCTTTGTTTCTGTATTTATTATATTATTTTTACCTTGCCTGGATTACATGAATGCAGGCTAGTTCATATTGCTCTGACAAGAATAAATTAATTGTATTACCATATCCTGTATCAACAAGTTATTTCTCATTTTAATATAACCCTGAAACATAGGAAGAAAAGTGATAGTTAAAATGTTAAGACCTAAATGTTCCAATGCTGGTGTCTAAAGTCAGGCACCTAAATCCATATTTATAACCCTGCATAAAAATGTGTTGGTTTTCAGAGGTCCTGAACACACACAACTCCCATTTACGTTAATGGGAGCAGAGCATACCCAGCATTTTTGAAAATCTGAACGCTATGTTTGAAGATTTGGACCTGGATTTGCAACAGCTATGGATTCTCATTAAATGGTGTCTATGAACAACCATTTGTATTCCTTCATATTTGTGTTATGCATGGCTTTCTAGAAGATTAACCCTTCAAGTATTGTGGCCCTGATCCACTGAGCGGTCGAGCACTCCTTGAGGGCTTCTGAGCATCTTCAGCTCAAAGAGAGCTTAAGTCTTAAGTTGGCCAGCAAAAGTCACTACGGTCACACACTTTTCAGTACCTGTATTCTCACTAATGCTCCCATTCACTGTCTATTACAAACCACAGTAATCTGAAAAAAAATGTCTTCAAAGTACTTTTAGTCATATTTTAACTGAAGTGTCGTTACAATTTGTTGATTGATTGGATATTTGGAATGCAAACTCTCTCTGTATTTGGCATCTCCAATGTTTAAGTGGCGTAAAAATGAGACAAAGCAAGTTCATTCATCTATACATTTAGAATCATAGGAATATCTTATGTTAGTAGAAATTCCTGCCCACATCCACAGTTGATATATATCAGTATAGTTCAGTTGACTTAAATAAAGCTACAGCTGAGATTCTGGCCTATTATATCTACCTATAGTGTAGGCTAAAGAGATAAAGCAGAAAGAATAGGTGTATCAAATCTATACAATGGTGTTATAAGTCTTTTCCTGATCAGCTACTGTGCAACAGAACTAATTTCAGATCCACAGGTTGGGAGTGTGGGGGGCAGAGGTGAGACCCATGAAACAAACCTGAAAAAAGCATGTCTAGCAAAGAATTCTGGGAGATACTGAAAAAGGCAGCTACAGTAGTTGCAGTTAAACTGTGGTCTGCATTGGGCAGGTGGAATAGCTCATACCAAATATATTTTTGCTGAAGTATTACTTTACTTTCCAGCATCCCTAAAGCTAGTGAATCTCCCTCGCTTTAAATGAAAATAAAAATGTAGCCTGGCAGGGACATCATCTGTGGGGAAACAACATTTTTCACACTTTATGGAAAAATATGTGCAAAGTAAATCCAGTCCAGGTCACCAAAGTTTGCACAACTGAAACATTCTATCACAGAAACAAAGAAAGGTCTTCTAAAAACAAGAGGTGTCGAAAATTTGATCCCAGGGGGAGACTTGCAGAGGCACAAATGGTAACTTTGAAAATGTACCTGTCTTCTGATAACCAGATCCAGCTGCGATACATTTGATGCAGGATCTGATGGTGAGGAGCACAGGTGGTATTCTACCACTTCTGTGCTTCCCCCTACTCCCTTCTAGAAGCTAGTTTGGTTCCAGCATAAGTTAGAGCAGCCTCATTGCTGCTCTAAGCTGTGGCTCGAAGCAATGCCCCCGAAGTATTATTGTGGCAGCTAGGAATCACTGGAGCACAGTGTTCTCCACGTGCTACTTATCCTTTCCTTACATATAGCCAGCATCCCTTCATTGCCGGGTGCTATGAAGTAGTTGGCCCAAATCTGGTTAAGTCCACCTTTGTCACCTGGGATTCTCCATTGCTAGGAGACTTTCCAACTGGTCACTCAGCCAGTTTAAGGTGGCTTTGTACCACCAGAGTAACAAACAGCAGCACTTCATTGTTAGATTAACACCAATAACATTGGTTCTAAGTAAAAGGAAATATTCCATTGCCTACAGTAACAACTGCTAAATGCTTACTTTTTAAAGGTCAAAGTAAAGATCAATTTAAAAATCTCGTGTGTGTGTGTGTGTGTGTGTTGTCTCTAGAGCTTTTATTTATTTATTTTTTAAATTGGCCCAATCTAGCAAAGTGATTAAGCATGTGTTCAAATGTACGTCTGGAAGCAGCTCTATTGAAGACAATGAGATTACTTACATGCTTAAAAGTAAACATGTCCTTACATGCTTTTCTGGATCAGGTTTATTGGAAGGGGAATTTAGGGGTAGGATTAATACCTGAAAGTACTTTTAACTCATTTTATGAAAAGGACTGGATTTGAACTTGACACTCTCCCTTAAAGGATAACCATTGTATAAGCCAGGGGTTCTCAGGACAAATTTTTCGGTGGCCTCAGAGTGAGGCCACCAACTCTTGCTGGTGGCCACTCTCACTTTTTCCTAAAATATTTAATTAGCTTTAGAAAAAACAAATAAATATGCCAATATGAATATCCAAATCATTGTAATTTAATTATTGCTAGCTTGTAAGTCAGTTGTGAAAAGTGATATTAACAAACATACAAGTATCACTTTTCACAGCAGACTTACTCAGCCCTGGCAAGCCTGGGGACAAATTAAGCTGTGGATGGGGGGTCAGGGGAGGCAGCGGGGACCAGGGGCAATGGAAGTGAGTGTGTGACTGGGGGAGGCAACAGGGGGCTGGAACCTGAAGCCCCATGGCCAGTGGATGGAGCCTGAATCCCTACGGCCAGAGTCTGCCACCCCACCACCCCAGGGCTGAAGCCCAAAGTCTGAGCTCCACCACCTCTGGGAAGGTGGGGAACTCACTGGCTACCTGCTCCTTCAGCGTTGTGTCCTAGCTGTCTTCAGAGGGTGACAGGGTCCAACTCCTGCTTGTGGCCCCAGCAACCAACGCCAAGGCAGTGCATCCAGAAACAACAGGTAGGGGGAGGGGCCGCTGCTTCCCTCCCCCCAGATAACAGCCCAGGAGGCTGTGGCCACAAGAAAAGCCCCTGGTGGCCGCATTTGAGAAACCCCATGCCATTTAACAGGGACATTTGCTTTGTTGCCAGTAACTGTTTCATATGAAGTATTTAATGGACATTTGAGTCCCCATGCCAGATAACTGAAAACTTATTTTTACTTTAAGATATTCTGCAGCCCATTGGATAATAACTTTAAAGTTTCAGGAACATTATTGTCTTCATTTTTCAAAGATGCAAAGGCATCACAGACAAAAGATTGTCATATTATTACAGATCAAAAGGAGAGGTTTACCTTTTGTCTGTTTCACTGCTGCTTGCAAGTCTTTTGCAGATTTATGTTTCCTCCTGATCCTTCTTATGGCGTGGAACAGATATTTATGTTTTAGTCACCATGACGAACAGATAGCAGTATTCTAGAATCGGCTGCATATCTCAGGGATGACCTTTTGTTTACAGGAGAAACAAATCAAGGATTTTCAGCTGTAAGTAAGGATCACCTTTTATAAATGGAGTTCTCTGTTTACAGCTGTGACTGAGACTCTGTACTCAGCTGAAAAACAAGGATGCAAGTGATTGTGAGAGGAAAGTGGACTTGAGTTTATTTTTTCTGGAAACAATGTAAGATTTGGCACTGATTTGTAGTTATACAAATGGGATTTTTGTTGTGCTCTTAGCAATGACAGTTTTATGGTGAACTTCCCTTGCATCTTCCTCCGCAGCAGTACTTGCTATGTCTGTGTTCTTCCACCATTTTTTAAAATAATCCCTTTAAAAGGAAAGAAGGAACACTTTCTAACCTTATTTAAACTCTGTCCATTGCAAAAAAGAATACATCTTTGGGTTTTTTTCGCTTTTAGCATCCTATTCAATGTTCAGTTCAAGTCAAAATGAAGCGTGCCTGGGATGGTGGAACACTGCTCTGCACCTTTTCCGTGGCGTGCGTGGAGGTTCTCAGCTAATTCGTGTACAGCAGTTTGGGCAGCAAGATTGGATCCATTGGGGAAGAAATGAGCAGTGGGGCGGGAGCTCATCGAGGAGTCTGTGGTAGAAAGAAATGGTGGTAGAAGTGGCAGCAGCTGGTGAAGTGAAGTGTTGGAGGCAAAAGGCCTCTGTTAATCTGTGTAGTGGAGGCCGCAGAATAGTCTGTTGGCAAAAGCCACTTTTATTTTCCCTTCCGAGACATCCAGTCTATAGTGCTGGGGAGGCTTGCACTCCTGGCCTTAATTATTATAATAGTTAAACAATGGAGATGAAAAATAAGTGTCATATCTTCAGGTGACAGGTAGCT
Source organism: Eretmochelys imbricata (assembly GCF_965152235.1). Taxonomy (NCBI): domain Eukaryota; kingdom Metazoa; phylum Chordata; order Testudines; family Cheloniidae; genus Eretmochelys; species Eretmochelys imbricata. Next base: position 96,707,741 of record NC_135572.1, read on the forward strand.
AGTGATGGGTATGGGCTCTGCTTCCTTATGTTTGTGATAATAATTGAAGAAAAATGCGTTCCTTTATAAGTCATACGGTAGCCAAAGGGGCTCCAAATGAAAGAAGAACTTGTCTGTTGCGTAGTCAATTTATTTATAAAATGGAAAGGGAAGAGGGAAATATATAGTTGTTGTGTAAGCGGTGTGGCCTGTAAACCTATGTTTGCCTTGGTGGCTCCAAAATATAATTTATAAGGAAATGTTTGTGATGTTTGTTTACTTCATCGCAGTGGGTTGCCTACAGCAATAACACCAAACAGCTGGAGTAAAATGTGTTGTCAAGCAAATAGCAGGATGGGGATTTAAAGAGAACACCTGTGTCTTGTTATAACAAATCATGTCCACGCTGGACTTCTAATAGCCCAAATAATACAAATTTAGCTAGAAGTAGCAAAACAGATGAAAACATCCGTATCGGCCACGTGGTGATAGATACTGGAAGGTAGTAGGATGGCTGGTTCTGGTTTTATTTGTGGGTGTTTTCCATACATAGTTTTTATCTTCTCCACCATTTACAAACCTCTACATTTTATGACTCACTGTTTATTTGATTCACCAACAATTTAAGTGACTGATTCTCCAGATGTAAGTCAATGAAGTACCCACTAGATTATAGTGGTGCAGCAGCACCCCTGTAGTTAAGGTTGCAACAAGACATTTGTTTAAAGATCAAATTTTCTAACGCCTTTGAAATCAATGTGCTTAGCAGGATTTCTTTGATTTTTAGTGTGCCTCAGGAGGGTGCAAGGTAAGGTCACTGACCCAAATTTGGAGATAGTGGTGTAAAAAAATGACCATTTTAAACCAAACTTCCTAGGTGGGTTTGTTTTTTTTTTTTTTTTTTTGCACAGAGCTAGAGATCAAACTGAAAAGGAGGACTTGTGGCACCTTAGAGACTAACCAATTTATTTGAGCGTAAGCTTTCGTGAGTTACAGCTCACTTCATCGGATGCATACTGTGGAAAGTCCGATAAAGTGAGCTGTAGCTCACGGAAGCTTATGCTCAAATAAATTGGTAGGTCTCTAAGGTGCCACAAGTACTCCTTTTCTTTTTGCGAATACAGACTAACACGGCTGTTACTCTGAAACCAGAGATCAAACTGTTAATGTGACACAGGTCAAAATGGTCTCAATCTATTGGGTTTTACTCAAGGTAGTGCGTGACACTCACTGAATCTTTGGGTGGTGGAAACTGAGTATGGTATGGAGAATGGAGTGGGGTAGGGCCTGGGGATGAGCTGGTGGGGGGAGGGCTGTTTGGAGGTCTGCGGCAAAATTTTAAATCAAAATGGTGGTCCTTGGGTTACTAAAGTTTGAGAACCACTGCTTTAAAGGTCAACTTTTGCAAGTGCTCTAAGATCTGAATGGTCAATCAGATTGCTTTGAAATCTGGTGTGCCTCATGTAGGGGGGCAAGGAAAGGTGGAGCTAGGGATCCAAATTTGGGTTCATATGTGGAAAGGTTACTGAGCTATTGCTGCTGTCCCCTCCCCAGCTCCAAAAAAACTGTTTTTCTTCTGCTCCCTCACACATACTGAGAGGTTTCAGAGTAGCAGCCGTGTTAGTCTGTATCCGCAAAAAGAAAAAGAGGACTTGTGGCACCTTAGAGACTAACACATTTATTTGAGCATAAGCTTTCGTGAGCTACAGCTCACTTCTTTTTTCTTTTTGCGAATACAGACTAACACGGCTGCTACTCTGAAACCTGTCATTATGCAAGGCATTGAATTTAGCCATATGGAGTGGAAATCTATCAACTTCATGAAAGGAATGCATCCGATGAAGTGAGCTGTAGCTCACGAAAGCTTATGCTCAAATAAATTTGTTAGTCTCTAGGGTGCCACAAGTACTCCTTTTCTTTTTGCACATACTGAGAGATGCTAATGACTGGATGAATCACAGATCTCATTGTGTTTCATAGCTGTGAACTCTCCCTTCAATTAACATACCTACAGATAAATTAATCACAAGCACCCACCTAAAACAAAAGGAGTTTTGAACTGAGTTGTTGGAGGTGTCAGAATTTGTGAGTCATGGATGGCAGTTTTGTTTTTGGGAGGATGCAATAAAAGTATTTGGCAGAAAAAAAAATTAGACACCTGACTGCTTCCTGGGTGGAGTGGAGGAGTAGGGGAAGAGAGTTTTGGGGCTGCAGTGAATGGAGGGGAGCGGGATTATGGGGTAGGGAATTAATGGGTGGTTAGGGAGGCAGGGCACCTCCTAACTCTGTCAATGCACTCCAACTTTCCTGCACCCCAACCTCCCTGAACTCCACAGCTCTGCCAATGCACCCCAATCTGCCTGCAGCCCTCAGCTCTGCTACTGCATCCTAACTCCCTGCAGCCCAGGTTTGTCAGTGCACCCCAACTCCTGTACCTCACAACTCTCCAAATGCACCTCAAGTCCTCCCCACTCCTCAGCTCTGAGTGCTCCCCGGCCCCTGCTTTGCCAGTGCACCCCAGCATGCCTTCAGTCCACAGCTTTGCTAGTGCATCCCAACCTTCTGTACCCCAATCCCCAGCTCTGCCAATGCTCTCCAACCCACCTGTACCCCAGCTCTGCCAGTGCACCCCAAAATCCACAGCTCTGCCAGTGCACCTCAACCAGCTGCACCCCAAGTTGCCTACAGCCCATTCCAACCCTGCTAGTGCATTCCAACCTCACACCTCAACACCTTTTTCTCCCTAGCTCTGCCAGTACATCCCAATCCCCCTGCATCCTCCAAAGTCTTTGGGGTGGGAGGGGGAATACACATGTGAATGCTTCCTGGGAGGGGTGAGTATTAGGGAGGGCTGTAAAAAGAGGTGAAGAGCTTTGTAAATTTCAGAAACTGGAGGGCTGGCAGAATAAAGATATATGTGTTATCGGATGTTTAAGGGGCATGGCTGCCAGAGGGCAAAGTTAAGGTTACACGGGAAACTTTAACTCTGCAGTTCCTGGTTTCCTGCTCAACTCAACATTGTGCAAAGAGACGGCATACCACCAAGCAACCTTGACTCTGTGTTAATGTAGTTTTTTACCATTTAATACAATGAGGTGTAAAACTGGTGTAATGTAGGAAAAACTGGACGTCTTGTGTCATAGTTGTTTGCCAGGGATTTGCAGAGTAAGAGAAGCTTTATTCAGGGTTTTTTTGGGTTTTTTTTTGAAACTTTCTACATTTACTCCAGGTTCCTGTGGGATTGGTTTACATATTAAACACCGTGGCAGGTTGTCACACTGAGATCAGGAAGGGGATGTAGTGTTGATCTGTGAGGCAAAAACTGAGGATAAATGGGAAGACATGGTCTGACACATGTCATTTTCTCACTAAATGAAAGAGTCACAGGAACGTGAAATTACAGTTTTACTCAATATAGAACTTGCTTGGTCACTTTCATAACAGGTCTATTTATTATGTCTAAAAATTTTGTGTATTCTGTCCTTTATAATTCTGTAAGGGAGGGAGTTTGTTTCCTGTGGAATTTGCTTTGTAAATGTTGTTATGGAGGCACTGGTCATGACTCCATAGTTAACACTAAATTCCATTTTGCACTTAAATGTAATAAATGTTAGCAGGTAAAAGTTCTTTGCATGGTATTTTGAGGGGCAAGTGCTCAGCACATCTCTGACGACATTTTCCATACAAGGGAAACTGGACTCCATGCACAGATCTGACTGCTCTAGAAGGAGCAGATAGGGAGAATGTCTGAAATACTGATATGTGTCTAATGTTAAAATCACCTGACTGTACTACAGATGTACAACCTGAGCTCCCCTGGCAGACTAATTCAGATAGGCTAGTGCTGATCGGACAGTGAATTGAAGCACAGTGAGAGGAGATTAGTAATTCACAGGGACTTTTATATATCATTCATAAAAACAATAGCATCTAATTTACTTCTGTCATTGTTACACAATCTTAACTTTGAGAGCAATATTGTGGATGTTGTTGGCCAGTGGCGTTGTAACGGGGGGGCCAGGGGACCACGGCCCTCCCATTTTTGGGTAGGCTCTGCCACCCCTGATGTTGGCATGAGTGACAGTGGAGGAAGAAGTTGTGCTAGTTTCACTAGTAGAGTTGTTTGCACAATGCTCCTCCTATCTGTATTAGCCTGGGAAAAACAAAGATTGTGACACATACTGTGTTTATCATTTAAAGGGATTTAAAATAAAATGTGTGTCTGTCCATAAAACAAAATTCTTATTAAGTCTCTACAGAAGAGAATTCTCAAAAGCTCCTTTTATAATAAATAATAAATAATAATAAATGAATTATTTATTTCTAATAAATCCCATAAAAATCTGACTTTTTATTCATGCTTGAAAGAATGCTCTAAACACATTTTTCTTGAACGGAAAGGTATGGACCAAATACTCTGCTATATAGGTTGACGCTGATGTTCAACCCACACATAATGAACCTGAAAGCACTTAAATACTATGGTGATAGGCACCAAATACAAATGTAGGATAGATAGATGAAAGGGTGAATAGATAGGACATGGAAAGATGGAAGAACACCATGTCATGCTGTCTGGACTGGCTCATGAATGTGAGTGCCGACCTAAAGGCACATTGTCCAGCAACAGGGCACAAACCCAGTGATGAGCTGCCAAAAGCTGAAGAACTGGTTCCTTCCGTCACTCTGGGTCTTCGGCAGCACTTCGTTGGCGGGTCCTTCAGTCGCTCCGGGTCTTCGGCGGCACTGAAAGACCCACCGCCGAAGTGCTGCCGAAAACCCGGAAAAAGATTACTTTTAATCTGAGTAAAAATTAAAAAGGGATTCTCAGGGCAGCCTCCCCCAGCCGAGAGCACAGGCGGGCTGGACAGGACAGTCCCCCGGGCTGGATGTGGCCCGCAGGACGGAGTTTGCCCACCCCTTTAACAACCGGTTCTAAACCGGCTTCAAAATTTAACAATCGGTTTGCACGAACCAGTGCGAACTGGCTCCAGCTCACCACTGCACAAACCCCAAATGGGAAATAATTAGATTTCACCAACCAAGTAAAAAGTGTCAACTCCTAAAGTACTATAACAGCCTTCACATGGAGTCACACAGTCCCCTTAGGCACTCCAGTGTTATTACCCCAGGCAAGCATTGCCTCTGTGACAACTGGTTGCTTTCCACCAAAAATCACAACAATATTCAGGTTACTCCCAGTCCCAAATGACCAGTCACTTACCCCAGGGTAGTTGTACCCAGATGTCAAACTAAAGACAACGCTTGTAGCCCATCCAATAATAAACTAACTAAAGGTTTATTAACTAAGAAAAAGAAATGAGAATTATTTATAAGGTTAAAGCAGGTAAGCATACACACACACACGAATTATAGTCAGGTTTCAAAAGGTAATAGCAATTTTTATAATAAACAAACTCTGTTTATCCTTTAGGGTTAAGCCAGGCAAAACAATCGGGGCCTTTTTGCTTATGATTAGAAATTCTTGTCACTGAGAGTTCAAAATTCAAGCAGCAAAGCAATAATAAGCACTCCTTAACAGGCATTTTTAGTCCCTTCCCCTAGTGTTTAAGCTGTGATGGGAGGAGGTCTTGGAAACATACCCTCTTCAGGGTTGTGTGGGAAGCAATCAGCAAAGCATTTATTCCACAGTGGCTGATTTGGATTCTATAGGTCTTCATGATGGGCAGGAGATAAAAACACCTTCCGTATGAATCCAGCAGTAGATAAAGTTTTTTTCCTGTTTGGTGAGTTACATAGTTTCAAAACAAATATTTTACAGTTATAAGACAAACACTTAAGTATTACCTTATAGCATGGGATATTGATGATAAAAGTGAGATTAATTCACGCAGCAATTTACAAGCATTTAATAAAGTCTAAACACTGTACACATTGATAGAAGTCCAATACCCATCTTAACATTACTACACACAAATTGAGCCAGACTGCTTTCCACCTATGCATTTGTCAATGTTCAGTGACTTCTAAAGACCTTGGCATGAGCTGGCACCTGGTATGCCAGCATCCCCCACCATTCTGGGAGTCTCCAATTTTAATTAAAATTGGAGACTCCCAGAATGGTGGGGGAGGGCCAGCTCATGCCAAGGCCTTTAGCAAATCTTTTCTAACTATTTTGGGAGAAGTAGGTTTGCCCTCCAAGGAAGAGAATATATTTTGTAGGAAAAGATTTGTTTGGAGAATTTCAGATTTGTTGAATCTCAAATGTATAGACTTGGATGAAAGCAAAGTTTGTCTGGTTTCCTCATTTCTAAACTCCAGTTCCTTGGAACTTCAGATTACCTGCATACATAGGAGAACTCCAAAGTCATAGAATCATGATATAATCATAGAAGGTTAGGGTTGGAAGAGACCTCAGAAGGTCATCTAGTCCAAACCCCTGCTCAAAGCAGGACCAGCCCCAACTAAATCATCCCAGCCAGGGCTTTGTCAAGACGGGACTTAAAAACCTCTAAGATTGGAGATTCCAACACTTCCCTAGGCAACCCATTCCAGTGCTTCACCAGCCTCCTAATGAAATAGTTTTTCCTAATATCCAGCCTAGACCTCCTATACTGCAACTTGAGACCATTGCTCCTTGTTCTGTCATCTGCCACCACTGAGAACTGCCTTGCTCCATCCTCTTTGGAATTCCTCTTCAAATAGTTGAAGGCTGCTATCAAATCCCCCCCTCACTCTTCTCTTCTGCAGACTAAATAAACCCAGTTCCCTCAGCCTCTCCTCTTAAGTCATGTGCCCCAGCCCCCTAATCATTTTTGTTGCCCTCCGTTGGACTCTCTCCAATTTGTCCACATCCTTTCTGTAGTGGGGGACCCAAAACTGGATGCAATACTCCAGATGTGGCCTCACCAGTGCCGAATACAGGGGAATAATCACTTAGTCTTAAATCTGTGAACTGACTTGTTGACTATGCCCTGGTCTACACTATGAGTTTAGATTGAATTTAGCCGCATTAGATCAATTTAACCCTGCACCTGTCCACACAACAAAGCCATTTTTGTCGACTTAATGGGCTCTTAAGATCGATTTCTGTACTCCTCCCCGATGAGGGGATTAGCGCTGACATCGCCGGTCGAATTAGGTTAGTGTGGATGCAATTCGACGGTATTGGCCTCCGGGAGCTATCCCACAGTGCTCCATTGTGACTACTCTGGATAGCACTCTGAACTCGGATGCTCTGGCCAGGTAGACAGGAAAAGCCCTGTGAACTTTTGAATTTCATTTCCTGTTTGGCCAGCGTGGCAAGCTGTTCAGTACAGGTGACTGTGCAGATCTCATCAGCAGAGGTCACCATGGAGTCCCAGAATTGCAAAAGAGCTCCAGCATGGACTGAACGGGAGGTACTGGATCTGATCGCTGTATGGGGAGACGAATCCGTGCTATCAGAACTCCGTTTCAAAAGACGAAATGCCAAAATATTTGAAAAAATCTCCAGGGGCATGAAGGACAGAGGCTATCAGAGGGACCCGCAGCAGTGCCGCATGAAACTTAAGGGGCTTAGGCAAGCCTACCAAAAAACACAAGAGGCAAACACCCACTCGGGGTCAGAGCCCTAGACATGCTTCTTCTATGGTGAGCTGCATGCAGTTCTAGGGGGTGCCCGTAACACTGCTCCACCCCTGTACGTGGACTTCTGCAAAGGGGGAGTCTCACGCAACAGGGATGAGGATTTTGGGGACAAGGAAGATGATAGCGCACACCAGGCAAGTGGAGAAACTGTTCTCCCCGACAGCCAGGAACTGTTTATCACTCTGGATCCAATACCCTCCCAACCCAGGGTCCCAGACCTTGAAGGCAGAGAAGGCAGCTCTGGTGAGTGTACCTTTGTAAATACATGGTTTCAAAGCAAGCATGTTTAATGATTAATTTGCCCTGAAGACTTGGGATGCATTCATGGCCAGTACAGCTACTGGAAAAGTCTGTTCATGTGTCTGGGGATAGAGTGGAAATCCTCCAGGGACATCTCAATGAAGCTGTTCTGGAGGTACTCCCAAAGCCTTTGCAAAAGGTTTCTGGGGAGGGCAGCCTTATGGCATCCTCCATGGTAGGACACTTTACCACGGCAGGTCAGTAGCACATAGTCTGGAATCATTGCATAAGAAAGCATGGGAGCGTGTGGTCCCGGTGTTTGCTGGCATTCAAGCAACATCCGTTCTTTATCTCTCTATGTTATCCTCAGGAGAGTGATAGCATTCATGGTCATGTAGTTGAAATAGGGGAATTTTATTCAGGGGACATTCAGAGGTTGCTGTTCCTGCTGGGCTGTTTGCTTGTGGCTGAAAAGAAATCATCCCCGCTGTTAGCCACGTGGTGGGGGGAGGGGTGAAGCGATCATCCCAGAGAATTGGGGGGATGGGGGGCCTAATTGGGTTTGTGCTGCACGTTAACCCAAAAACATCAGCCCCTCCTTTTAAATGGCCATTGTGTCTTTTTCAATTTTAATCTCCCTTTTTTTCCTCCCGCAGCTGCAAATCTTTCAACCTTGCAACTAGCATCTCTGTCCCAGAGGCTAGTGCAGATAACAAGGCAAAAAAAACACACTCGCGATGAAATGTTCTCTGAGCTCATGCAGTCCACCCATACTGAAAGAGCCCAGCAGAATGCATGGAGGCAGATAATGGCAGAGTCCAGGAAAATACAAAATGAATGTGAGGACAGGAGGGATGCATGAGAGGATAGATGGCTGGAGCAACAGGAGTGGTGGTGGCAGCATGATGAAAGGAGGCAGGATGCAATGCTGAGGCTACTGGAGGATCAAACTGATATGCACCGGCATATGGTTGAGGTGCAGGAAAGGCACAAACCACCACTGCAGCCCCTGTGTAATCAACCACCTGCCTCTCCAAGTTCCATAGCCTCCTCACCCAGACACCCAAGAATGCAGGAGACGGGGGGAGCCCTCCAGGCACCCAACCACTCCACCCCAAAGGACTGCCTAAGCAACAGAAGGCTGGCATTCAGTAAGTTTTGAAGTGCAGTGTGGCCTTGTCCTCCGCTCCTTCCCCACCCCACTTGGTGCTTTCCTTCTCGACCACCCCTCCCAGGCTACGTTGGCAGTTATCCCTCTGTTTGTGTGACAAATTAATAAAGAATGCATGAATTTGAAACAACAATGCCTTTATTGCCTCTGCAAGTGGTGATCAAAGGGGGGAGGGGAAGTGAAGTAAAGTGAACCAAGTGGGGGGGGGTGGGTTTTCATCAGAGAGAAACAGAACTGTCACACCGTAGCCTGGTCAGCCATGAAACTGGTTTTCAAAGCTTCTCTGATGCATGGTGCACCCTGCTGTGCTCTTCTAACTGCCCTGGTGTCTGGCTGTGCGTAATCAGCAGCCAGGTGATTTGCCTCAACTTCCCACCCACCCTAAATGTCTCCCCCTTACTCTCACAGATATTGTGGAGCACACAGCAAGCGGTAATAACAATGGGAATATTGATTTCGCTGAGGTCTAACCGAGTCAGTAAACTGCGCCAGTGTGCTTTTAAACATCCAAATGCACATTCTACCACCATTCTGCACTTGCTCAGCCTATAGTTGAACAGCTCATGACTACTGTCCAGGCTGCCTGTGTAAAGCTTCATGAGCCATGGTATTAAGTGGTAGGCTGGGTCCCCAAGGATAACTATAGGCATTTCAACATCCCCAACAGTTATTTTCTGGTCTGGAAAGTAAGTCCCTTGCTGCAGCTGTCCATACAGACCAGAGTTCCTGAAGATGCGAGCATCATGTACCTTTCCCGGCCATCCCACATTGATGTTGGTTAAACGTCCCTTGTGATCCACCAGTGCTTGCAGCACCACTGAAAAGTACCCCTTTCGGTTTATGTACTGGCTGCCTTGGTGGTCTGGTCCCAAGACAGGGATATGCGTTCCGTCTATCGCCCCACCACAGTTAAGGAATCCCATTGCAGCAAAGCCATCCACTATGACCTGCCCATTTCCCAGAGTCACTACCCTTGATAGCAGCAGCTCAGTGATTGCGTTGGCTACTTGGATCACTGCAGACCCCACAGTAGATTTGCCCACTCCAAATGGATTCCTGACTGACTGGTAGCTATCTGGCGTTGTAAGCTTCCAGATGGCTATCGCCACTCGCTTGTGAACTGTGAGGGCTGCCCTCATATTGTTGTTCTTGTGCTTCAGGGCAGGGGAAAGCAAGTCACAAAGTTCCATGAAAGTGCCGTTACGCATGCGAAAGTTTTGCAGCCACTGGGAATCATTCCAGACCTGCAACACTATGCGGTCCCACCAGTCTGTGCTTGTTTCATGGGCCCAGAATTGGCGTTCCACAGCATAAGCCTGCCCCATGGCCACCAGGATGGCCAAATTGCCGAGGCCCGTGCTTTGGGAGAAGTCTGTGCCCATGTCCCCATCACTCGTGTCACCGTGCTGCCATCGCCTCCTCGCCTGCTTTTGCAGGTTCTGGTTCTGCATAATACTGCATGACAATGCGTGAGGTGTTTACAATGCTTATAACTGCCGCGGTGATCTGAGCGGGCTCCATGCTTGCCGTGGTATGACGTCTGCAGGAGAGCAGAGTGGCAGCAGAAGCGGTCATTCAATAACGATGGTTTGCAGACTTACTGCACCGTCTGCTGCCAGGACACAACAGCTGAGTGGGCTGCATGCTTGCCGTGTTATGGCGAGCCGAGCAGCCGAGCAGAGTTGCAGCGAAAGTGGCCCTGCGAGACCACCAGGAGAGCAGAGTGGCAGCGGAAGCGGTGGTTTGATGACGGTCAGTAGTGCTACTGCACCATCTGCTGAAAGCAGTATGGTGCCTGCACGGAAAAAAGGTGCGAAATGATGGTCTGCCATTGCTTTCACGGAGGGAGGGGTGACTGACGACATGTACCCAAAACCACCCACAACCATGTTTTTGTCCCATCAGGCATTGGGAGCTTAACCTAGAATTCCAATGGGAGGCGGAGACTGTGGGATAGCTACCCACAGTGCAACACTACGAAAGTCGACGCTAGCCTCGGTACTGTGGATGCACTCCGCCAACTTAATGCGTTTAGTGGAGACACACACAATCGACTGTATAAAATTGCTTTCTAAAAATCGATTTCTATAAATTCGACCTAATTTCGTAGGGTAGACATACCCTTAGCAACATAGTCACAGTGAAACAAGAGTTATCTAGTGGAGAAGACTACAAGAGCTTCTATTCTTGTATTCTGTTCTAAGCCGTGGCCTATGTTTTTGTTTGCAAAGAAACATCAGGTATTCTCTATTGTACATGTGGAGTTGTGCAATACTTTATCCTGAGGGGAAAATGTCTTCCTCAGTTCCAGCAGGCAGTTATCTCATGTCCTGAAGCATGAAAGACTTCTGATTTTGTGTGTGTAACTTTTTGATCTAGCCAGCATAGCTTCAGATGTTACACTGGGTGGATCAAAAAAAGGGTTAGATATTTATATGAACAGCAGTATTTGCCTCAGTGATTTCCTACAGATGATCTGCAAAAGTTGCACTTAAGTGAGCTGTAGCTCACGAAAGCTCATGCTCAAATAAATTGGTTAGTCTCTAAGGTGCCACAAGTACTCCTTTTCTTTTTGCGAATACAGACTAACACGGCTGTTACTCTGAAACTTAGCTGAACTTGGTGCTATTGAGTTTCTTTCCAGGGAGAACTGTGGATAGATGTACTTATCACTAAAGAGTCTTTAGATGCAGAAATTATGTAATTTAGTCTCCTGTGAGGTTGTTCTTCACTTCTCTGAATGTATTAAAATGGAAGCAGGTGCCTTGCAATTATCCAGCTAGCTGCTGAGTATGATAATCAATAAATAAGTTAACAAAATAAAAATATTTTAAATGTATTATTCACCAATCTCTGTTTGCAGTGCCATTCTATATTAGTGTATATCTCCCATCTGAAATATTTAGTGTTCATCATATGTAGAAATAGAGCAAAGTATTCAGGTAGTAATAAACATACTGAACATGTTACCCCTGGATCTCCTTTGGTATCAAGTCTATTCCTTTGTGCACGGCACCATTCAGCCAAATTTTCAGAAGTATTTTAACTGGCGCATACCTGCTTTTTTAAATTAACTTTTACCAGTCAGCTTTAGCTAGAAGATACCTAAAGGGCTTGCTCACTTGCTGAACTTGGAAGCTAGCGGTGAGTCTGTATATCCATGGGCTCAACCTCAGTTCCTGGTTCCTTCTTTCCTTGTTCTTGTAAGAGTCTAAACACTTTCTCAGATCTTTCTCCATCTCCAACCTGATAAACTGACTACTGTTTCTCTGATCCATCTCACAGTGCCTCTGTGTATGGAGCCTAAAGTTCTATCCTGCCTTTTCTCCCTGTAACAAGAAGCCAGGCAGGATGGAAGTGAGGTAGGTTCTAGGTAGAAGTTCCAGAGGGGAAGGGGAGAGTAGCTTTTGGGATGATACTGTTTTCTTTATTCTAATGAAGTTCAGTGTTTGAAGAAAGCAAGAAATTTGTGATTCATTACCATTGCCACATGATACACTCTAATATTGTAATCATAATCCAATATTAATAATACACAGTATCACACTAAGGTCTCTTTCAGAATGGTGATTTTATAGTACCCATGTTTTCATTTTAAAGAATGTCTATATTTTAGACTATTTTCCCCGAGATATAGGGCCAGATCCTCAACTGGTGTAAATCACTGCATCTCCATTGACGTCAGTGGGACTACACTGATTTATGCCAGTTGGGGATCTGGGTAATAATCTCACTGTATGCGTGTACAACAATCTCTTTGATATTTTGTAAAGCTGTGTAAAACACTGACCAGTAGGCTTGATTCGCAACCGTTCATGACCTTGAGATTTGCTTGGTCATTTTGGTTCAAACCCTAAGCCATCCAGCAACCCCTTTGTACAACTAGAAATAGAACCACAGACGTTTCCAACCTCATTTCCCTGTGCCTAGCTCAGTCACAGGGTTTCCCAACAATAGCACTGTTTCTTCTGGAAGGGTGCTAGTGGCGTTCAGCTTCCCTTCCCCTTAAAAAAACCCTGGAGCAGCTTATCTCCATGTCCATACAATTATGTTTAGGTTCCTATAATATCCCCAACTCCATTTTACCTGCAGATTTGCTAATTTTCACAATTGTATTGTGCAGCTCATGATTTTTGGTGTTTTTCTGAAAGCCTGACCTCCTGTGTCCTGTGATTATGTGAGAACCTCAGCTTTCATTTTTTTTTAAAGGAAAAGGTATGTTTCTAGCTCTTGTGGTTGCAGAGACAAACTAGAAAATGTTACCCGAGTGAACCATAAAGCCTCAGAAACCAGAAGGCAAATACAAAGAAGCCCAAACGAACTTAAAAAAAAAATTCTATCAAAAAAATGATTTTGAAGGAACTGACTCATGATTTGTGACCACTTGGTGCTGGCAAAACTGTATCTGAGTACCTAGAGTGGAATGTCTTCAGCAGAGTTAGTGTCCTGCCAGGTTTCCCCCAGTCAGCACCGGCAGAACTTGGACATGCTGATGTTGCTGCTTATGGCCTGGTCTACACTAGACAATTAGGTCCCTATAACTACATTGATTAGGGGTGTAGAAAAATTCACAGCCCTGAGTGGTGTGGATAAGCTGACCTTAGTCCCTGTTTAGGCAGAGCTATGATGACAGAAGAATACTTTCGTCAGCCTAGCTCCCACCTGTCAGGGAGGTGGATTACCTGTGCCGATGGGAGAATCCCTCCGGTTGGCAGAGGTAATGTGTACACTGAAGCCCAGTGGTGCAACTGTGCTGCTCTAAGTGTTTTAAGTGTAGACAAGTCCTAAGTGTCCAGGTATTTCATTCTGCTGGTGAGTAAACTGTGCTAATAAAGAAACCCAGAGTGGATAGTTTAGAAGCACCGCATTATACCATAATGTTGGATGTAAGAAAAGATAAGTGGATATTTTAATACTTAATTAGCTTTCCTACTTATAGGCATGTCTATAGCACTCATCGCAGTAGCAGCTGTGATATGATTTTATCAGCAATCTCAGCTTTATCAAATTGTTAATTTATAGCATTAACAGTTGGGGAAGAAAATGGTAAAAAATCGTTTGCATTACTGTTCTCATAATATCTAGCACAACACAGGTTGCAATTGCGAATTAAGTATGCTACACATCCCTGTAAAAGTTAATACTTGTACATTTGCCAATGATAGAGACCGCCTTATTGCTTCAGATAATAGTACATTTAGGATGTTACTATGATGACATACAACCTCCAAAGAGGTTGTATTACAGCGATGAGGAATATTCTATTCTTTAAGAAACAAAGAACAGGTGGTATGATGTACTATGTCGTAAGGTTGCATGCTGTACATAACTTAATGGTGCCCCGTTTGACACTACCTCATGGTCCGAGTGCCAAAAATATGTGTTTAGTAGCCTGTGAAAGAACTCACAATAAAACAGGTGTAACTCCTGCTTTCTTGAAAACATCAAAAACATGTCCCAGGGTGCTATAATTTCAAAAAGTCTGGAAAAACCAGAACTGTGAAACAAATTTATTTTCATTCCTAGTCAGCCACTGTGGAAAGCATACTCATTTGCCTATGCTGATTGATAGCCTATTGGATCAATGCACTGGAATTCTGACTGGTATTTACGTAAAGCTGGTCTAGAGGGCAGCGGCAAGGTTAGCAAGGCTTGAAGTCTGGACAGAATTTTTTTAATAAAACTATTCTATAATTATGCAACTTTTTTTAATCTCTGCAAAACAGAATGTCCTCGTTTATGGTTACAGACTTCAGTCACCTTCCTTTTACCACCTACTGCGAGTGTGACGGAATGCTCTTGAAACGTGTGTGATTTAACAGTGTTAAAATCTGCAGAGCTTTGTTTATCCACAACATAGATCCAACAGAGGCCGTGTCAGTGCAATTTCTCCCATAGTGCACCCCAGGGATTTTTTTTTCTGGAGGGAATAGCTCTCTGGGGGGAGAGATTTTCAGTCTTCGTGCCATTTCAGTCTTTGGTCATTCAACTGATATCTGCCACAAGGTTGCTGACGTGACAAAATTTTTTTTCCTGAAGTGAACCAGACTGATTCGTTGGACTGAAAGCGTCAACTCATTCAACATACATATCTGATCAGGTTTTGGTTGGTTTTGATACAGGTGGGAGTTGAACCAATGGGATTCTTTTTTCCCTTCCCTGCTATCAGAACCAGGAATCCATATTTATTTGAGGTCAGAGACTATGCACCATGGAAGCGACAGGAAAAACATCTAAAAGTGAGGTTTGCTGGCCAGCCTAGAAACAAGAAAGGACAAAAGGCCTACTCCTGCTCTCCCAGGAGGGCTCAACTTTTAGGGCAAGATGCTGACCCTCTGACATAAATCCAGAGGAATAACACCACTGACATCAGTGGAGTTACTCTGGCTTCACACCAGTGAAAATGAGACAAGCTTCCTGTCAACAATTCTTTTTGAGCTATAAGTGTAAAACAAAGGTGTGGGAATGTCACCTTTTCATACTGGTGGAGACACATAGGGTGTATCTACACAGTAACGAGGCACCCGCAGCTGCCATGGTGCTGAGTGCTCTTACCCCAACCCGGAAAACATTTAAGCATATGCATAGTCCTTTTGACCACATGGTTACATACATACTTATAAACACTTGCTTATGTACCATAGTGAAGTAGGGAGATAGCCATATTGTCCTTGGACACATCATAAGGGAAGAATTATTTGAGGCCCTGACCCTCTCACTCCCGCCCTCAGAAGATGGCACCAAAGAGGTTAGGGAATGGAATCGGTGTGAAAGGCTTGCATAGCCCTACTCTCCATGCTGGTTAGTTTCAAATCCATTTCCTTTAAAGCTGCAATAAGAAGAGGGTTCACATATCAGAAAATGATGACAGCAACTGGTTTCTTTTGTAATCTGTAGTCTAAAGGAGATACAAGATGAATCATCTTGGAACGTAAGTGACCTTTGAAAGTGTGATTTTACTTGAAAGGTGTCAAGATATGAGGAACAATGTGTGTTTTCTGCATTGCTACAAGCCTTCAGGTTTTGCCCATCACTTCTGTCTGTATGGCTATCAGTCTGTCACCCTTCCCAGGTGTCATGGCAAAAATGAACCGTTGTGGAGGGAGAGAGAAAAGCTATTATTAATGTCATGCACAGTTTCACTAATACAAAATGGAATAAATGGCAAAATATCCTTGTTGTTTTGATGCCAAATTGTATCTATAGAAACCCAAGTGCTGCTTGAAAAAGGTTCTGCCAAAATTGCACTGCAATCAGATCAGAATTCATACTTGGTCCAGAAATACCCCTGTTGCACATCCAAAGTAAGCCACCTGTGTCTAAAAATTTCATATAATGGGCTAATTGTCAGTTGACACCATAATTCCCATAGCATATATTTTACACAGTCACCTTAATCTGTGATACACATTCTCCATACAAATTGGTTCCAAAATACATTTTATAGTTATGTTTTTCACTTTACTTTTAAAACTCCAGACCAGTGGGGGTGGGGCACTATTTACAGAAAAATACATACAGTGCACAGCTCTGAAAATGTCAGATCTATCCTTGCTGTTTCTTATTTCCATGTGAAAAGGCTGTATAGTGTTGAAGTTTAGCAGGACTTAAATATTCCATTTGTATGAAGTTGCATATTTTAACCAAATTACTCCTGTGAGGACTATGGTTTAGTGAATTGTAAATAACTGTCTTCAGGATGAGAATTATTTTAACATGTTACTATGGAGATCACTTGAGAAAGTAGGTGTAAAGTTATAGCTTTCTTTCATGAAATGGGGGGAAGGCTGTGAAAATCTTTAAAGGGATTTGTTCAATTGCAGAAGTTGAAGGAATAAAGTAATGGAAAACACGGCACTATTTATTCATAGAATTTCATGGAGTATGGGAATCATGATGATTTAATAATAATTTCTGGTGATGTGGGAGAGTGGTCATCTGTATTTGTGTGATTACTAGTCTTATTCCTATTCTATCCTAATGGGAGTTATCACTCCCATACATGGACTGAAAATGAGTACAGTATATAGAGAAATATGCCATTCCAAATCAGGTTTGGAGTAAACTCTTTTCAGGGATATTGTGAGAGGTGATATATGTGGTGGAGTTCTGCGACTGCTGCATTGGCTTTGGAATATTAATGACAAGACATCCCAGTTCAGCCAGGATAATCCTAGGGTTTTTTTCAGGGATGTTGTAAATTATTTTAAGTCTTTTGTCCCACTTTTATAGGCCCCCCAAAGATGGGTTCTGTCAGGACCATAGTTTTATGCCATTTCTATTTTTGGTTTGTCTGTCTTTGTCACGATGTAGAAGTAATGTCTCCTGTCAGTCACGCTTTCTTTTGAGTGTAGGAAGAACAGGTGGTGCAAAGCAGTGTTGCAGCATATATCCATTTAAAAGATAACATTTTTGAAGTGCGAGTGGGTGGGAAGGGGAAATTTGAGAGACTAGAGGTGAGAAATGAAGGGAATGGACAGAAAAGGGAAGTGAGAAACAAAACAAATAAATAACAATAGCCTCAAGGCATGCCGAGACTTACCAGGGGCTGCAGAGCACCATTTAAAGTGAGGGGGGCCATAGATTTGCCCCACTTGACCCTGCTCTTTCAGCCTTGGGTCGCCTTCCCATCAGTTTTTTTAAAAAATCAGTTTAAAATCACATCTTAAGTCAAACTGCATGTTTCTCATATACACAAGGCCTCAGTCAAGATGAGGCAGGATTATGAGGCGCTCCAGGGGGACCTAACAAACAAACCTAGTTGCTGGAAAATATAGTGGAAAAGGAAATGCAGCATAGATAACTTGTACTTAGCTATGGAGATGATGGCGACGAAAGCGGTATGAATTTAAATTAGTATCATTACCTAGAGAAGCTGCAACAAGGTCTGTGGAAATGCCCGGTTCAGGCAACCAGAAGGTATGGGTGGGGGGGTTGTTTTCTTTAGGGAGAAAGCACAAGTGTTGGGTGGAGGGGAAGAATCTTCTTTTTTTCCCTCTTGCAGAGTTGCTGAAGAGGACCTGCTTTTATGAATAGCACCTATTTAAATTGCTCTTCCATATTACAGTTGAAAAGTTCTGTTGTTTTTTTGCAAATTACTTTTTAATTCTAAATCCAACTGCTCAGTTTTATTTCCTTTTAAAAAAAGTTTCTACCCTTTGGGTTCCAGAGCAAAGCCTGAAAATGTGACCCCTTAAAGGTTCAGAAACAAGAGCCAAATAAAAAAACTCCAAATATATTTATTTATTTTTAAAACTCTTGTAATTGTTTTAAGCTAATCTTGTGATGTTTTGGGGCATGACTTGTGAGTTTTAAATGTGTGAGGTTGGCATTGCTGAGAGTCAAATAACCCAAACATTGGGAAAGTGTGGATCTAGGTCCAGATGTAAGAGTTTCTTTGTGACGTTCTATAGAATCATTGTTTTAAAGTACATGGTTAGATGAATAAGCCTGTGATTTATCTAACTCTGCTTTTCTAAAATGATGGTGGGGAGGAAAGGGAGCTTGAAACTTGGCAACTTCTTTACTAACAAGAAGTTTGGAACTATTTAGGTATGATGATTCTTTCCATAGCAGATTGTATCCCTAGGTAACCAGTTTGTGATCATTAAGAGGGCATGGTACCCAAATTAGTATATAAAACCTGTTTGGGAGGGACAGTTATACATGCTGTTGAGTTCTGACTTAGTTGCAGTCTCTCAGGAAAAAAGATGTTAAGTGTCACCGTGGACAGGTCAATGAAGACATCTGTTCAGTGCACAGTTCCAGTCTAAGAAAAAATGTTGTGTAAGTAAAACTTCCTTTTACTTTACTGAGAGTATTGCATGGGAAAAAATGACAGAAGGAGGCCCAAAGTGTTACATGCCTTCTTTTGAGGGATCCCATCATTGGCCACAGTTAGAGAAAGGATACCAGACCAGATGGCCCATTGTTTTGTCCCCACATGACAATTCCTATGTTCCCATGATAAAAGGAACAAAATCTTACGTGCAAAGAGGAACAAAGGGAACTGTGAATAATAGCCAATTAGTAAATCCAAGGGTAATTAACCAAGTTCTGACATAAGTTTTGAAGGTGGTACAGGCATATAGGAAGGGAAGTGTAACTAGAGGAAGATAATGATACTCTGTACAGCTCAGAAAAGGACAAACCAAAGAATTCAACAGTGCCTGAAACTGTACAGAAGAAAAATATGTTAAATACATAAATACACTGAAAAGTGATACATAAAATGGGTAATTTTAGTTATCACTGTATTGGGGGGAAAGGTGATTGTTTCATCCACAGAACTGCTGCTATATTTTAAATTTGGATTTTGATCATTATTTAAGCAATAGCTAGTTCAGTACTCTGTAGTTTGTTTCTTAGATTGAATTATACAGCTACCAGCAACATGTGTAGTACCAATATATTGATAAGTATATTATCTCTGACTTGAGTTAAAATGCAAGTTTACCAGTGGGTTATCACCCAAGTGCTTGCATAATGCTTGTAGAAGGGATATGAGACACCTGCTCTGCCCAGACAAGCTGAAAAATTGCAAGTGGACCTGGTCAGTTCTGGAGGATCTCACTCAATTATTTGCGGGGGGAGGGGGGAAGCTAGGGATGTTTTTATGATTTGTGTATGTCTGAATTTACATTAAATATGAAAGTTGTTAGGAGCCAATAACCCCAAACTCAACACCACACAACTCAGGAAATATCAAAGGAAGCCTACAGCTGTATACAGCATCTTCCTTCACATGCCTACCCACACCTGCTCCCTAAGGGCTTGCCCTTGTAAGGTGCTGAGCATTCTGGCCCTGGCCCTGACCCAAAAAGCATTTAGCCAGGTGCTTAACTCCAGGTTCCTGAGTAATCCTACATGCTGAAAGCTAAGCACATGTGTCGTGGTCACAAGGCCAGATGCATCTTTGACTCCCCGCCCTCTTCAGTCTGAGTGCACCCCTTAAGGTGTCAAGTCTTGTGCCCTTATCTTTTGTGGAATGGCAATGCATGATTCTCCCATGTTAGACCAGTGAGCTACACTAACTTGTCTATCAACCGTGATTACTTGGTCACCTGCAAGTTTTCTCTTCCGGAGTTGTGACCAGTGGTTAACACAGTGATTGGGCAGCCTTCCTACACCAAAGTATTGTTTAATCCTGACAATGGGAACACAGCAAAGTATAAGAGAAAAAGGATTTCAAAACAAAAGGCTTATAGCCATGCTTATCTTACCTAGAGGCTTGCCATCCCTTGGCAGAGACCCTAGGCAGATTCACCTTCACTCACACCACTGGCTTTTGGGGTCTGTGAGTGTGAGAACTGCTTTTCCTTGTCAGCTCTCAACAATCTTTCTCCCCCCCCTCAAGAAAGTTACTGTTTATCCTCCCATAAGCCCTTTGTCATAAGTTTCTGGGCTTCTTTGTTTTCCTGTGTTTTCAAACCGGGGTCCCTCCCCTGACAAATTGGTCCAGTAAGTTTAAGAGGAGGTTGGAGGTGGGTCATGTAAGTGAATGGGTCTAGTATTGCCTCTCAAGTCTGGGTAAGTGGGAAACTATCTTTCCTGCATACATGCAACCAACCTCTGCTTGCAACCTACTTTCATACAGTAGCCCCCTCTTGTATAGTGACAGGTTTCAGAGTAGCAGCTGTGTTAGTCTTATGCTCAAATAAATTGGTTAGTCTCTAAGGTGCCACTAGCCCTCCTTTTCTCTTATATAGTCTGTCTGTTCAGGTGAATGTTGTAATAGTTGTAGTAGAGCAGTTCCGAATCAGTCACAATGTGCTTAAATGCTCTTCCTGGATCATTGTTAGAGAACTGAGCACCTTACAGGACTGAGCCTTAGCATCCACCCGTCACTGTGCCAAGCATATAACAGTAATTAGCCAAAGTAATGTAACCCATACACCTTCTGGGTGTGGTGTCCTGTCCCATCTCGTGGCACCACTTAGAGAGAGAGATTAATGAGTTTGTTCTACAGCCTTGATTCATGCACTCAGCTTCAGAGGTCGCAGGTTTGATTCTGCCTGCCAACGACCGGGGTGTGTTGGTGTTACAGTAACACTTAGATACCCATAGAGAGCAGAGTTAAGGTTATTTTCTAGTTTTTGTGAATGTTATTTGGGTGGTGTTTGACATTTTGAACTTCAGTCACTGAAAGCTTTTTTTTTTTAAATGTTGGTAATATTGCAATTGTGAACAATATTACTTGCTATTGTGTTTATTGTGTAATATTGCTTTTAAATGCATTATATTAGTAAGTAGTGTATGGGGTTGCATCGTTTGTGGAGTAATTGTTGTTTTTAGGCCAGGGAAACATTCAGGCATGACTGTGGTGGCAAGAGGAAGGTTGTCTGGGTGTAACCTTGTACTTCTTGGCTAAGAGTCCTTGAGAAATAATTCCCTACATACATAATGTACAGAGGGTGTATTTGCATGGAGTAATTTTCACTTTAAAAAATAAAGATGATTTTTTAAATCAGGGAAAAGTTATTTGTCCAATATCAGTGCTCAGAAGACTCCAAATACTCAGAAATATATTTGTTGTAAGGTGGATAAGCATATTTATAATTAGAATTTAAAATAACTAACTTCTGGTCACCAAATAGTTGACTTCATCTTGTCTACCACCATCTTTTGTCTGCTGTAGACCGGAGGAAGCCAAAATAGTGCATATTTGGAAAACAAATGAAGAGAACCTCTCTCTCTTTTCCATGATTAGAATGATGGCACCCAGTATTGCTGTGTATTAACATATAAAAACTAGATCCAGGATATCATTCTGTCTAGTGATGTTTTGTTTCCTAAACTCATAACCAGATCTCTGATAGTCACACAGTCGGTGTGCATCACAGTTTTTGTGTGTATGTTCTTTCTGTGCCTGCTATTTTTATGCAATGGTTATTAGCTAAAGTCTCTGTCATTTTTGGCTCACTAGAGGCTGGCTGCAGTCCACAAAGGGAAGGATGTCCTAATACAATTTGGTAGCTATTGGGGTTTCAGCTTTGAAGTGTTTGAGACTTGTACTTACGGAATGCAAGATCTGTCCCTATTACTGTATGTGTGTAGTTTAGCCTATGGCTTCCTTTCTCTGTGCTTCTCTGTTTTTCCCTTTAGTCTTCTGTAATATTTTACTGCCTTTGGGCTTTTGTTTTGTGTTTTAGTTGGGTGAAATCTAGGTTTCTAACAGTGTGAAAGTACAAGAAAATTCTCCCCTCACAAATAAACAGCCACTGTATAGGGCCTGATCTTGCAAATACTAATGCACATGAATAACTACTCATGAATATGTTCATGTACATATATGCAGAGTTACTCAGATACAAAAGTTTTTTGAGAATAGAGCCCATAAAAGTGTGCAGTATATTGTTTTTGGATGTGCATTGCTGACAAACCCTCTAATAACTTTCAGATGTCTTAAATATACAGTTTTGCTCCAAGTAAAATATGCTCAGATAGACCTTTGCTTGCATGATGATGATGACATAAATTAACTACCATCCTGTCTCAAAGAGCACATTATCATAGCTTCAAGGCCCTGGATACCACACAAACTCTTTAAAGTGAATGTGTTTTCTGTTCAGGGTGACAGAGCAATGTACATGAAGGGTGTCTGATAAAAGGTGTCATCACTTAGGTAAATAATGTGACCATATTTTCTTGTCATGAGAATCAAGACACATAGTGCTCTGACTGTATTATTGAATTTCACAGATACTATATACCACTGCAGAACATTTAGTGTAGTGTTTTTTCTTTAAAAACAACATAGAGTCCAGTGGCACCTTAAAGACTAACAGATTTATTTGGGCATAAACTTTCATGGGTAAAAAACCCACTTCTTCAGAGGCATGGAGTGAAAATTACAGATGCAGGCATTAGTATACTGACATTATTATAGTATTATAGGTCAGTATTATAATGCCTGCATCTGTAATTTTCACTCCATGCATCTAAAGAATTGGCTTTTTTTACCCATGGAAGCTTATGCCAAAATAAATCTGTTAGTCTTTAAGGTGCCACTGGACTCCTCTTTTTTTTTGTGAATACAGACTAACACGGCTACCCCCTGATATTTGTCTTTAATTTGTGTGTGTGTTATTTTTCTCATTAAAAACCTTAAAAAAAAGTCCTTTAAAAACCTCCCCAATGCCCTTAAACAAACAAACCATCAGGATAAGTCGACCTAAGTTACGCTACTCTAGCTATGTGTAGCTGCAGTCAAGGTAGCTTAGGTCGACTCATCCTGGTGTCTTCACTGCGCTGAGTCGATGGGAGACGCTCTCTGGTCAATTTCCTTTACTCTTCTCAAAGAGCTGGAGTACCGGGGTCAACCAGAGAGTGCTCTGCCATCGATTTAGCAGGTCTTCACTAAAACCGCTAAATCAATCCCTGCTGCATCGATTGCAGCAGCGTTGATCTCCCCGTAGTGGAGACCAGCCCTCAGACATGTAACCCCTCGTGGTTCCGGGGAAGCTAATTGGGACTCCACTTAAGAATGTACTGTTATACAACACTTAACCTGATCGTGTCAAGCTAAATGGCTTCTGTATTGGATAATTGGGCATTTAATCGGTTCAATATTTTTTTAAAAGTTAATAGAATTCTAGGTAAAAGTGACCTCAAGAATCCTTTGATCTGGATTTTTAAAAAAGGGAAATACTGTAGTAGTTCACAGTGGGCTTGATACTCCACCACTGAAGTAAATGGTAAAGCTCCATTGTCAGTGGTGGTGCAGGATCTGGCATAATCAGCTCATGAAATTCTCTGCCTGGGGAGGGTACATTAAATATCAATGCTGGCATGTAGAAATATAAAAAGGCTGGATAATTTGATGTCCATTACATTTGTAGGAAAGCAAGCTAAAGGGAAAATAAGGTAATAAAATCACATGTTTCAGGGAATACAGTCATTTCCTGCAGAGGTCAGGAGTGAATTTCCTCCTTATCTACATCACTGCCTTGGGTATAGGATGGATTTTTATTTTTCTCTGCTTTGCTCTAAAGCATGAGGCATTTGCTCATTGCCGGTGGCAGGCAGGGCACTTTGATAGACCAATTGCCTGATTCAGTGTGACAAATGCTGTGTCTCTAGGTGTAATTTATTCAGGTTTAAAGTTTGCTTATGAAGTTGATAAGGGGATAGCAAACAACTTCACAATATCACTTAATTTGTCCAGGAGAAATGGTTATAGTTTCAGAATACACAACCCCTAATTAGAGTAAATTACTCCTAATGGAATAAGTAATCTGCAAAAGAGGAAAAGAAAGAGTGAGTTTAATTTCCAGTGCCACAGGGAGGTCTTGATTATTCAAAAATGTCTTTAAATCTTAGAAGCTCTGCTTTGAAGTAGTAGCTAATAGAACCAAGCAGAAAATAAGCCTGATTAGCATTTTGAGTACAAAAGATATATTTACAATAATAGCCAAGACTTATCATCTTCAATTGAACTTGACACTTGTTTAAGAAAAAAGTAAATTGAATCCATTAAAATGACATTAGATAAATTAGGGCATTCATTTTGTTGTGCATTGCTTATCACTGTTTCATTTAAAAAAAATGTTTGGAGATCTCTAGAACTAAATAATGGGGAAGGGGTTAACATTGATTTGGATGGGATATGACGCATTTATATACCTGTTATTGACTTGTTACTCTTAATTCATAACACAACTGTCTCTGCTGCATTTCAGTTTAATAGTGCAAGTCAATCAACAATATATATAATCAAAAGGCTGGGAGTGATGTATTAGGTTTATCCTGAACATTTTAAATTCATAACCTTAGGGCCTTATTCTGCAGGATTGAGTTGCCTCCTTCTGCAATGCATAAGGCTGTGGTTATGATTTCTTTGCCCTACAGAACAATTCACCATAGGGCTCAAATGGGCCACATAATTCTTTCTCCAGATGCACTTGTTGTCTCTTTTGATGTGTAACTGTAATTGGGGTAAGGGTGGAAAGTGGGCTTTTTGTGGAACTACTTCAGAAGGACTCGCAAGCGCTGCTCTTCTGCTGGGAATTTGTGTTCAATATCTCCTCGTTCAACTTCATACCATACACATAAGGCAGTAAATGGAATCTCAACATAGAAAAGAGAAACAATATTTCCTCACAAATACAGAACAGAATGATCCTTAAAGAAACTCTCATTGCTGAAGTGAACTTGTGTATACTTTTAGAAGCTATGAGGCAGCCTGGCAAGAGGATTCTGGCATTTTTCTGAGTGTGGCCAAACTTTCCTTTGAAAAGGACTTTAATCTTTACCAGATCACTGCTACAGATTTTCTCTTTTTTTTTAAAGCTAACCAGATACTTTGGTAAGAGGCATAAGTACAAAACCCAAAGATAGATAGATATGTAGGAAGGAATGCCTTCCTTCAGAATATATATATTCTATAGATGTTCATCAGTTAGGTTTGCGATCACACAGTCCTTGAAGAAAACTGAACATGGTTAAGTGAATACTCTTATTGTCGTCAGTGATGCCCACATACCACATATTGCCATTAGGAAGAAGTTTCCAAAGACTGACGTGACTAATGAGTGGCAGGGGGAGGAAGGATTTTGTCTCTTCAGTCAGGATTAGGCTTTTGCTGCTGCCTCATTGATCACCTCTAGATGTCTTTTTGTCTTTATTAAAGTCTTAAGCTCTGGTATTTGCTTTTCGTTTTTTTATGTCTCTATTAACGTATGAACCTCTCAAGAAATTATCTTTCGAATAGTAGTTCTGGCTCAGGTGTGCACTATGCTGACTCTTTTCATGGTGCTCCATACTGCAGAGACAGGTTTGTTTAACCTAATCCTCCCTTGTAAAACATAGGCTGCAGTAGCCAGATGTTCAAATCATTCACTTGGAACCCTTAAAGGACTCCCAAAGTTCTCTTTTTAAGACTATTCGCATTCCTTTTATTTAAAATTAGTACCATGTGGTTTGTAAAAACATGGACTCCTGTTTCAGGGTATTAATTATTCAAGTCCCATCCATTTATTTTATCTTTCTATCTAACAGAGCTCCGATTGCACAGTGAGGTAAGGGACCACATAAACACAAGCTTGTTGATATAAAACCTGTAGTCCTCAGCAGTCAATATTGCATCCTGTTCAGATAAGAGGATGAAAGCTAGGTTACATTCCCTCCTCCTAACTGACCCCTGATAAAGAGAAAACTACTCAGTATTGCAGGATTTAATTGCTGAAATCATGTCTTTTCAACAGTGCAGTCTTTTTCAGGCTGCTTTGAAGTAGAGATCACCAGAAAACACGTCTGAAAGAATAATCAGTATGCCAACTGTGCACACTCTTTGCCTCTTGCCCCATGCAGATTTGGTCTGTCTCCTACAGAGGGTCTTGGACAATCTTGCTAGTTGGATGCCTCAAAAGTAACTTGTCATCAGCCTGGGCAAACAGAAGTTTTGCTGGTGTGTTGCAATTGCCAATACAGCACCTTCATGTCTCTCCTTATTTAAGGGGTTAGTTCGGAGTTAACAAACCAGATTAAGATTCCTGGTTTTCATTTTGACCCAGTCCTTTTCCAGGTGCCCAATCTGTGTAGGCTGTGTTCCTCTTTATCCAGTGACAATCTCACAACAGCAGTACATGCTGTTGGGATCACATTTTAATTCCATTTTAGTAGGACTCCGGGCCAGACTTCTCCCTTGCTCTCAGCTTGTTCAGAATGCAGCCGTGTATTTGCTTTCTCATATTTTGCCCAGGCTATGTTCTTTTCATGAGCTGCTTATGAAGCAACGGACTGTGTAATGTTTAGTAAGCATTCAAGGGACGGGTTTGTGAAAGAGCAAGTGCAGCATGTCTGTTAACTGCGCAAGAACTCAGACAAAGTCTGCTCAAATTTCTGCAAAGCATCTAGTTCACCCTGGGCATGCTCAGAGTCTTAGCACAGGTGCTTCCATGCTAATAATTGATCCTTATCCTTTCAGGTTGATTATAAATTGGCACAGTCGGTTTTTAAAGCCTTTAACTGGATGCACTGACCACTTGGCTCTCACCCTGATGAATCTCTGGAGTGCCGCTGGCAGCTGCTGCTGAAAGCAGTGTGCACATATTTGCCAATATATTTTGCCTGGGATTATGCTACAAGTAGAGTGGAGGTGTGGAGCCCGCTGAACACTTGTGCATGTGCTCTGGCATAAGTTACAATGTTTTATTTTTAAATGGGGGAGAGGAAAATAGCTTAAAATTCACATCAAACCCTCCAGTGGTGCCTCTGATGCCAGGTATCATTTACTATTAAATAAGGAAACACTAGGCCTGCCTTCTGTCCTTCTCCTCTTTGGCTGCACTGCTCAGGGAGGAAAGATCCTTCTGTCCTTTCTCCTTCCCCTCCCCACAAGCCACCTGCTAGAATTTTGCCCTTTGTGTCCAGCACTATCCTATAATAAAAGGATAAGAAGATTGTGCCCTGTTTTAACAATTGAAGGAACACTCATTCACAAACAAAAACTGCAGCCAAGTATTTAAGGACATATGAATTGTCATACTAGATCAGATAACTTATCCATCTAATCCAGCATCCTGTCTCCAGCTGTAGCTGGTACCAGATGCTCCAAAGGAAGGTGCCAGAAACCTTGCAGTAGGTTGTTAAGGAATAACTTGCCCTTAGAGAAAGTTCTTTCCTGGCCCCCTTTAGTTAGTTTGTTTTATGCCCTGAAGCATGAGAGTTTGTCACCTGTTTCCACTGGGGGCTCCAGAGGCAGGAAAAGCTGCACTGACTGAACAGGTTTCAGAGTAGCAGCCGTGTTAATCTGCATTTGCAAAAAGAAAAGGAGGACTTGTGGCACCTTAGAGATGCATCTGATGAAGTGAGCTTATGCTTATGCTCAAATAAATTGGTTAGTCTCTAAGGTGCCACAAGTCCTCCTTTTCTTTTTGCTGAATGAACAGTCCTCCCAATGGCCTTTGCTAGCTCAGTCCTCAGCCAGCACAGCTACATTTGAGGCTCCCTGTAGACCCTGTGGAGATGGAGATGTTGCAGCTACCTTGCAATCTCACATCCTCCCCACAGAAGACTTTTCACTATGAAGAGAACTGGGACAACAGACTGGGCACTGGAACAGTAGGCTGTAGTGAATCTGGCACTTTATGTTGTAATATTTCAGAAAATAGGGAATGTGCGCTCATTTCAAAGGCTGACCTTTGAGAAAAAAGCAGAAGTGGTAGGTCGTCTTAATGACTTCAGGAGCTCCTGAAGTGGTATGGATCGTCTGCCAAATGGTGTTGAGAAAGAGGCACGGAGACAGGAAAGAAATAAGAGGGTGTCCAGTATCATTGTTGGTAGGCTTTTCACAATGTGCTTGGCTTAAACATAGACATCATTCAGCAAAGAATCTCTGCTGTGCCTAGAGCTGCCAAATGCTGAAGCTGTGTCCCTGTGCCTGAGCCAAACATGGGAAATATGGGAGCAGTGAATCTGGAATAATTTTAGCTGCCTTCTTGATTTTCCTTCTCAGATACAGTAATATCACCTTAAACATTTCTATTATTTTACTACATTTGTTGGATAGTTCATCACTTTCACAGCCAAGTTAATTGTGATGATTTCTCCTATATGCTTAAAAAGAATGTAAAAACGTCTTTTTTTTTTTTACAAAATATAGTAAATCTACAGTAGGATTGTAACCATTCCATACATTTTATATATCTGTATCTGAGATAGATTAGTATTACACACACACAATCTACAAAGGGCATTGTTCTGAATTTACTGGTCTTTAGTTTGTTGTCACCCATCATTATTTGCCATAATTGTTGACACACCATAACTGTGAGGTGGACATATCTATGTGAACCCAGTTGGGAAGGGTAAAGTTTGTTCTTCATAATATCCCATTGTTTTTACTGGATAACAGCAACCCAGTGAAAAATCGGGAACAGTGGCAGGAGAAATGGATTGCCCGAAAAGATAGGATTTGATCCCCTTATAATTACGAGTGGAAAGTCCGTACATGGACACCACCAGAATAACTTTGTCCTGAGGACCTGGCAGCTGTGGTAGCAGCAGAGCACAGTGGATATTATTCTAATTTGGGTAATTGGAATTGGACTTTGGTTCTTATGAGAGAGCAAAATTACAGAAATGCCTCTGACCCAAGACTTTCCAAAAACCTCCCAACTCAGAAACCACAACTTCTTCAGAACAAAAGCTCTCCGCATTTTATTAATCCCTGTGCTCTCCAAAGACCTGAGATGATAAATGGGCCTTTCAGTGTAAGCTATAGACCAACAAATCCAATGAATGGACATAGGAAGAAAATTTCACAAAAAGCTAGTAGGGAGGCTTCCACAGCTGCTGTCAGTGAGTTATGTCATTGAGTTTACGTATAGGAATCTGTTACTATAATATTTATCTTTCTGAGCACCCACACATAAGGTTTCTGTGATTCGGCATATATGACATGCATAAGCAGCACTGCAATACAAACTATAAATAATAGTAGTAATAATAATACTGTGCATGTGAAGGTTGAAGGGACTTCTTCGCCAGCTGCTGTCATCAGGGGCTTCTATAATTTATGGGCATTAATTTGTAGATAAAGACAATAAGTAAACAGGGAACCCCTGTGTTAGAGAATAAGAATATGTGGGAGAATTTGTCATTTTTGAGTTATGGGGAGAGCGCTTTTAGTTTTAAAAGGAAATTATTGTCCTTTTGACTGAAGAAAGCTCTCTGCAGTGGATAAGAATATCCACTGTCGGGGGTTGAAATATAGCCAATAACCAATTCAAAGCTATCTAGCTATAGTAAAAACTAGCTGGGCTGTTACCCACACATTGTACCACCCCAAAAACACTCATGGCCATTTAAAAGATTAAAGCAGATGTGCACTGCATACCGTGTACCCTATCCGATGAAGTGAGCTGTAGCTCACGAAAGCTTATGCTCAAATAAATTGGTTAGTTTCTAAGGTGCCACAAGTACTCCTTTTCTTTTTGCGTGTACCCTAGCTAACTGATATTTATTGTCAATCAACTTTCTATTCAATAATATCTAACTTGATTTTGTTACATCTTCTTTCTCTTCCTGGATTCTGTATTTTTTCCCTGTGTTGTCCTCCCTTGGTTACTTTTTTCTCCTTACTCTCCCCCACATCTGATATTTCTCTTTCCTTATAATGTGCTCTATAATGTACCTCCTCCCCTGTATTTTCTGTTTCTACTTTAGTGTTCCACTTCTCCGTCCAAAATCTCTCCTTCGCTCCATGAATACAAAACTGTACTTCTAATTTGTCTAATCAATCATTTCAATCCACCTGCTCACTCACACCTACCTAGGGCTTGAAAATTTTACCAAATGCCTAATGAGCAGAGAACTAAACCTATTAGCCAAAACCTGATATGGATCATAGGGAATGGGAGGTGGAGATGCAGGGATTCTTACCAGTGTTATCCGTGGACCAGTTTCAAGGGCCCATTTATCCTATCTATTGCTGGCTAGTAAGTATCCAATAAATGTCATGCCTTACTCTGCCAAATCCCTCTGGGTGCTGGAAGGGAGAACCATCTGTCTCTCCTCCCTCCCACCCCTTAGTCTCCTGGCTGCAGCAGTGGGGCAGAGGAGAATAGCTCCAGTGCCTGGATCTGCTGCTGCCCCCTTGGGGCTGGGGCTCAGGAGCCCCGTGAGGCACTTGGGCTTAGGGCTTCGAGTGGCCCTGCTTGGTGGACCTTTTGAAACGGCTTGTGGTCCCCCAGTGGGCCTCAGTCCCCTGGTTGAGAACCGTTGTATTCCTTTGTCTGCTCGATTGAAGAGTCAGTTATCAAATATTTGTTCCCAATGCAGGAACTTAGGCTGTATCAAATCACCCCTTAATGTTTTCTTTAAGCTAAATAGACTGATCTCCTTTAGTCTTTCACTGTAATGTATATTTTCTAATTCTTCCATCATTCCCATGGCTCTTCTCTGAACCCTCTCCAATTTATCAACATCCTTTTTGAGCTGTGGGTACCCGAACTGGACACAGTATTCCAGAACCATTTGCACCAGTGCCAAATAGAGAGGTAAAATAACTTGTCTACTCCTACTTGAGATTCTCCTATTTATGCATTCAAGGATTGCATCAGCCCTTTTGGCCATAGACTTGCATGGGGGACCTAATGTGCAGCTGGTATTTTACCATGACCTCCAAATCTTTTCCAGAATTTCTGCTTCCCAGGAGGGAGTCCCCTATGTGTAATTACGTTCTGTATTCATGTATACAATACATTTAGCTTTATAAAAACACATTCTTTGCTTGTGCCCATGTTACCAAGTGATCCATGGGGTAACAGTATGCTACTGGCATGGCAGTTTTACTCAATTACAAATTATTTATTCCACTTGGCTATGTTTCTTGATCTGATTGGTTGAAGAATAATCATGTGACCCAAAATAAATTGGCACTGTTGCCTGGAAAGTAAAGCAAAGGTACTTGAAAACAGGTGCTAGATCCTTCATGTATTCCAGTGCACTCTGCTTTCAAACAGGATGGCCAATGTGGACAGAGAAGTATTTTTTACCTGTTTGGTGAAAATGTAAAAAAAAAAAAAAAAATGGTGGCTATAATTTTCAAAGTAATAGCTGTATAGAACATTGCAGTTGGGATAGCAGTACTGGGTAATAATATCCTCAGTATGTGACATTAGAATCACATTCTTGGTAACTTTTCAATCAGTTGGGCAATATTTTACAGCTGTCCTCTCTCTCTCTCTCTCTCTCTCTCTCTCTCTCTGTATATATATGGTACAGTTTGTTTTATGTGAGTTACATTATAATATTAGAAGTTCACAAATATCATTATTTCAGTCACGGGGGAGGAGGATTTGACCTAATTGAGGTTTAATTTAGGGGAGCTCTTGTAAATTGGATTGCTGACATATGGGTAGTCTGTGATTATTTTCAGGCTCTTCATTTATTCCTTCTGTAAACAAAATCAAACAAACAAAAAAGTGTTTTGATGCAGTCATAAATTTTATGTACCATCACTTTTAAATCTTAACTTCACTACCACCGGCTTTTCAGAACTACT
The DNA here is from genome assembly GCF_965152235.1 of Eretmochelys imbricata. Taxonomy (NCBI): domain Eukaryota; kingdom Metazoa; phylum Chordata; order Testudines; family Cheloniidae; genus Eretmochelys; species Eretmochelys imbricata. The sequence continues at coordinate 96,739,729 of NC_135572.1, forward strand.
GAGCACCTGCAGCTCCCACTGAAACGGTAGTAGCTGTGGATGCTCAGCATCGTTGAAAAAGAAACAAAGAAGAGATAATAGCCCATATGTTTGGCACCCTCCGTGTATGGGATTTCTATGGAACTGTGATTGCAATTTAAAGTCCTCCCACCCTAAGATCCCTGAAAGGGTGAGGTAGGGGATTGTGATACAAACACCGCCCATTAGTGTGAGAGTGACCCGAGCCTTAAAGTATGTGTGCTAAGCAATATTTGTCGGGGCCCTGAGTAGTTGTACATGTTTAAAATCATAGATGTGGTTGTTCAGTAACTTCAACCTGTGGTCTAGGAAGTTCTGATTGTGCGCTGCACCTAGAATATCTCAGAGTTCTGTCGCTGTAGCCTAGTCACTGTCCATCATCCGAACTGGGAACATTGCTGTCCCAGTTAGCTGCAGAGAGAATCACTTGGCACAAAAGAAAAGTGCTTCCTTCCAATATTTCCCAATTTGAAATTTGCTATTAGTCAGTGTAAACTGTAATCTGCATGGTTAGTGCTTTGGTTTAGGATTATTTTCTTTGGGAATTAGGGAGAGAGGATCATTTTCCAGAGCAGATTCTCAGAGAATGAACAGTAAATTTGAAATGTTTCTTGTGAAGTGCAGTTCTGACTTTCCTGAATGGTTGAATCCACTTACTCCTAGCTCTTAATTGTCTCTGGCTGACCTTTGATTCCAATGGGCCTTGTTTTGTTGTCCTTTGTCTTAATTTCCAGCCTTAATTTTACTGATTTTCTTGGAAACACGTGATGTGCAGTGTCTCCACTTAGTGGTCAGGTAAATGAAAGTACACACATACCTCTCTGATAATTACAGTTCTGAGTCTCTGATGGAGTCCAGGAAGAGAAGAGCACAGTTTTCTGAAATCCAGAATAGCTTAAAAATAATGAGTATATATGTTGAACCAAGGAGTTAAAAAAAAAAAAACTGGACACCAAGGGAAACAGATATGTCCCTTCCCCCCAAAAAGAACAACTTCCAGAACAATACTCAATTATTACAATGCCAAAGAGTCATCCACCAAACAAACTGTTAAAATACATAAAGCAAAACCAAAGAGAGAGAAAATGAATAAAACAATGTAAATTCTATAGTGCAAGCTCCATTATGGCACATGCATATTAAGACTTAAAAAAAATTTAGAGGAAAGAGCCCCAGATTAGATTTATATTTCACATTCTAAATATGAGTGGGCTGTTGAATCTTCCTATACAAATCTTCCCAGTTATCTCATATGTTTTAATCATATCTTGCTTTGGAAAATGTTGTGTCTACATCCAAATAAGCCAGCCAGGCCTTTTTAATTACCTACACTGTCTTTTATTGAATGAGAATAACAAGAAAACAAAATGAAAACTGAAATGCATCAGACTAGCACAGCCTTTGTTATAAGTTGCAACTGGTCCACTCCAGTTCTCATTCAGTCTCAAGGAAAGCTCAGGCTGCAGCCTATACGCTCTGACAAGTTTTCAGATTCCTTCACAGTTTATTATAGCCCTTAAAGGTGCAGTAACCACATACAGTCACCACCGTTCTTGAAGCTCCACATGTTACAGACGAAAAGAGAGAGAGAGAGAAAGAGAAACAAGAATGAAAATGTTTTTTATTCTCCTAATAGGTATATGGAGAAAAGATCATATTTTGAATTTTGGATCAGACTGGTATAAAAAATCAGGTTAGTGAGAGGAGAATCAGGCCCCTTATTTTTAGTTGCAGTGGGCATTTTCAATTATTTTTCTGCAAGTAATTCTGGTTCTTTGAGTGGACATTTTTGTGCATTCTGCTATTCTGCTCCAAACTGCAACCCCTATATGCACTTTTTGAACATCCAGCCCTTCATTTCAGCAACGCTCACCATTTTTGAAGCTCTCTTTTTGCATTATGCCTCTTGAGCACTATTTTTGTTTAGGTGCTTCAGGAATCATCCCAGCTTGATTAAAAATCATTATTCCATTAACTCTCATTGCAAAAAAAATATTAATGACTTAATGAATCATAATTAAGGCTTCCATTTCTTTTGGCATGCAGAACATCAAACATTCAGCAGGCCTCCTTGTTATCTATTTTGGCTGGTCTAGTGCTTCATTTTCCATCTTGTTTTCATATAAACGTGGACCTCCATGCCTCTCCATTTCATTTCTTCACTGTACCTAGTTGTAAAATTGCTTAGCAGCAGAGCAAGACTGGCAAAGAGACCTATGGAAGGGCCTGCTAACCTCTGAAATTTTTCTAGGAAAGGTAACAACTGAAAAGTGCAGATGTAGCTAAGAAGGAATGTTTGAATGTGTTTGTTTTGTGTTTTGGGATTTAAACTAAAACTTACAAAACTAATCAACATTTCCCTATGTTTAGCGTTGCCTGGCTGTTTCTCCACCTTAGTCATCAGTTCATGAAAGACATTCTTGCAGTAAGATCACACACATGCTTGTGGGAACCTGTGCAAGTACTTGTGCATGATCAGACAATGAATACTCATCAAGCAGCATTCAAGTTCATTGATTAGGAATGCTCTGTGTTATTAGCATATTCATTCCTCTGTAGCTTTCTTGAACTCTAATAAGAAAATGATTGACAGTCATTTGCATTGACTTTTTTGGAAGTTCACGAGGGGTGGGGGCGGAAGTATCTGGATGCCATCAACTTGCCACTGGGCTTTGGTACTGCAATCATCCCTGCACATCAGTCGGTGGGTTCCTCTATTTAGGAAATAACCCTCATATCTTCCATTCCCTTTCATTATTCTTTGATTATCCCTAGCAGGGGTATAGGGAATGCAGCATGGGACTGTGAGAACAAAGGGAGTTGCTGATGGTACCAGTTTTTATTCTGTACTCCTGTGATCACTTTCCTAGCCCTGTGAAGACATGTGGATATTGCTCTTGTATAGTTTGCTTTTTTCCATTAATGCATTCCAGTTTCTCTACCAGGGTGTAGTCCTTGCTGGCAACCCTAGTAGGGGAGTTGTCAATTCTGGCATTACATCTATTATTTCTTGAAGAACTTTCTGTCCTTTCTGCAGTTTCCCAAGGAATGGGCCACAAACATCCAGTGTCGTGTTATTAGCCACTTGCAGATTCTTATTTGGTCTTTGCAGATCTCCATCCTGGGATCAATTTATAATATTGATTTATTTGAATTCCAGTGACTGCTGCCCCCAATATCAATTTTAAATTTAAGGTTTTGAGAGTTTATATTTATGCTTATGTACCAAAATGAGGTCTGTTCTACTAAAGATACAGTCCCTACAAGTACTGATTCATGGTCATTGGATGATAACACTGCCTCCTTGGTTGTTTCCACTGCTCTTGGTGACCTGCATGTTACTGCAAAGTGTCCCATTTTTTGGCGTTTCCTACCTTTTGCCTCTTTGTTGCCAGCTGTGGCTTGGTGTCTTGCCACATCTTTTCCAAGCTTCTCTCTTGTTAAGGTTACATTTTCTAACTGTGCACTGTTCTTGTGTTGTAGATTTGTTCTGACTGCTCCTTTCCCATATATGTCTCTTCTCTTTACTGATCAATATTGTCTGATGCAGTCTCCCCTATGCTGCTAGCATGTAAGTCACAATGCCAACTTTTTATGGTTTCTTGGATTCTCACTTCTGTTATAACTTTTGCTAGTGGGAGATCTGGATCTGTCTGAAGCTTTCCTGATAAACTGGTGTCTACCAATGGCTGTCCTATCTCTTATTAGGTTTTCTTTTAATATTCAATGTTTGCAATGTTCAGCAAGACTATGAACTGCAGTAATAGAAGTCTCAGCTGTTTCCCTTTATTCCTGGTGCTTCCTATTAAAGTTGGCCTTTTCATATACACCTCTACCCCGATATAACGCGGTCCTAGGGAGCCAAAAAATCTAACCGTGTTATAGGTGAAACCGCTTTATATGGAACTTGCTTTGGCCTCGAGCATTTCCATTATTAATAGTCAGCAAATCATTTTTGTTAGAACGAACGCGGTGTATGCAGTAAATAAATCTGTTCTACAATGGTTAAATTGTATCTCCTTTCTTTAATTACAACAATTATTTTATAAGCTTACTTAAAAGATACAGTGTATTAACAACACAGGTACTAAACACTGCTAAATGCAACCATGTGGGCTAGGTTTCATCATACATCAATTGTTTGGTCTGCGTGTAATGCTTAGGAAAATGCAAAATTCACATAAAATATCAGAAAATGCCTTTAATTACACATCCTTACAAATTGTTGTAAAAAAGGATTTTGGTATTTTAGCAAACAAGGAAGGTGGGCTACTTTGTCACTTAGCCTACTATGTTGTACTTAGATTGTTAAGTAATATGAACTGTTTACTATTAAATAGTTTGAAAACATTTTGGAGATGGGAGTTTTTACTTTTAGAAAAGGTTAAAATGAAGCTACAAAAGGTAAAGTAATCAAGTTTTAGAGACATTGATAAAATGGTAAATACCTTCTTTTGGTGTACAAGATGCTTTCTTATTTAAGATGCATCCCTTAACATTTTTTTAATTTTAAAAAAAACTTGTTATACTCTGTTGCTTCATGCTACTGCGAGCCTTCTTCTTTGCCAGGTCAGTTATGGATTTTAACTGCAGTATTTGCAGTCTATCCACATCCTGGCTTTCTAGCCACTTAAGACCAATCTCTAACCCTACAACCGCATCAGCAGCTTTGGGCGGTGGCTCCGAGGGTTCTTCGTCACTATCCTCAGGGTTAGACACATTTTCTGAGGCACCAGGTGGTTGAGGGGCAACATTATGAATTATATCTATGTTTGTAAGTCATTCATAGGTTGAACACATAGCATCCACCTCCATCCACTCTTGAACGTCAGCTATCTCACTTTGAGCCATAAGTTCCCTGTAGACTTGTTCTACCTCCATGCCCTCTTCTTCCGTAAAACCTTCAAAGTTCTCACCTTCGTCCTCTTCCTCATCTTGGTTGTCGTCGGTTTCAGTGACAGAAGCACTTTTGAGACCTCGATGCCAACATTTCTCTATCATTGACGGAGTGATTCCTAGCCAAGCTGTCTCGCCTAAGTTAAATACATCCAGCAAATTCAATTTCTTGATTACATCCGTTATGCTACTGTTGTCTTCAACAATTATTTTTACTAAGGCTTTATGATAATTCATTTTAAATGTGGCTATAATCCCTTAATTGCGGGGCTGTATTTTGGATGATGTTTTCTTAGGAAGGTAGCTCACCTTTATCTTCCCATCTTTGCTGGTTAAGGTCTCAACTGGGGGGTGGGCAGGACAATTGACAAGTGGGAGCAATGCCTTTAGCTCCAGGTTTTGTCTGCATAGGTGGCTTTGGACAGCTGGTACAAAATATTTATTAAACCATTCCTCGAAAATATCCGATGTGATCCAGGCATTTTTTGAATGGCGATAAATGAATGAAAGTGAATCCACATTCTTATGGTGGAAAGACCTAGGTGACCTGAATTTGCCTATGCACAGAGGTTTAAGTTTATGTGAACCAGTTTTATTCACGCAGAAAAGTATTGTCACTCTCTCTTTTATCACCTTAAAACCTTCGGCCTTTTGTTCTTCGGTCCTAGAAGCAAATGTTCTATCCGGCAGCATATGGTAACATAAGCAGGTTTCATCAGTATTATAGATTTGCTCTGGAGCATCGTCACCCTCGATGATGATCTCTTGTAACTTTAGCGGGTATTCGTCGCAAACTTTTATATCTGCGGAGTGCGTCTCTCCTGAAATTGTGACTTGCCGAATGCCATGACATTTTTTAAAACGATTAAGCCATCCACTGCTAGCTTTAAATTCGTTACCTTGATGTGCAGAAGCATCCTCTCCCAAGCGTCTAAAATCGAGATCCTTCTTTAATTTCTCCGCTTGTTTCCTTATAATGTCACCAGAAATTAGCATGTCGTCGGAGTGTTTTTGGGTAAACCACATAAAGACTGCTCTGTCTAGTTGGTTATCCTGGGCAGTTTTTATGTGCTTCCTTTCCAGGCCTTCAGTTTCATCCAGTTCAACTAGCATTGATTGTAATTTTTCCTCATCTTTGATCCACCCTCTTAATGTTGATTCCCCCACTCCTAGTTCTTTTGAGACCTTCGCTTGGCTCATTTCTGATTTCAGTATGTCCAAAGCTTCCAGTTTTAATTTGACTGTCCATGCCTTTCGTTTCCATGGCTGTGAACTACTTGCCATCACGTCAATGGTATTTTAATATTAATGTTAACAATTTTTTTAATTGTTTAGAAAATGTCAGCGGAGAGTTACAATGTTTCCAAACTACAAGTGAGACAATTTAAGCTTAGTCTATACTACACACAATTTAGAAGCGAGATTAAAATAGGCGGGAGAGAGGAGAACACCTAATGGGACCATGGGCAGTCAACATACGTTTACCCCTGCCTTCTCATTCATTTCACCACTTTGATACATGCACATTTGTACGGACAATGTACTGTATGTATGTTATTTGATACAAGCCACATTTTAAGAGCCGAGGTGCCAACCACGGATGGTTTTGTAACAACTTTAAACTGGCAAGGCGGCAGCAGGTTAGTCAATGATGAAGTTAGACTGAACTCTCCTTTTTGATAAATTAGTCATGGTTATAAATACAAAGGCCGTTTTATTATAACGGCCGTTGAAAATTAGCTACCACTTCGCACATGGTTTTGTTGTCCACAAAACAAATGTAAACTTTCAATGGTTTTAAACTATCAACGGATTTAAACTGTCAATGTTATAACTTTAATTAAGACTTGCAGACAAGACTATTTTTTATGCAATGAAGATCGGAGTGATTTAAAAATGCTGTAAATGCGCTCGGCCTTGTGTTTCAACTTTCAGTTGAAGGCAGGATTGTAAAAACATACATACTGAATATGTACGCGGTAATCATTAAATGTATAAACTGGGACTAAACAGAATAAAAGTACTGTATGTTGTAGACGAGACAGAAAACTGTTTTTGCTTTACCGTGTTATATCCGAATTCATGTTGTATCAGATCGTGTTATATCGGGGTAGAGGTGTACGATATTCTGTCTTTGTATGAAATGGAACTCATGGAAAAATTCTGTCTCTTTGGAGTATTCTTTCTTTTCCTCATGAGTGAGGGGTAGGGCACATAAGATATCATCAGCAGCACTACCCATGGCAAATAGCGGGGCATTCATGAGGTATTTTTGTACTTTCTCTGTTTAAACCAGGAGCCTTCTAGAACCACTCAAATCTAAAAATCCAGCAGGGCCAGCTACATGAGTTGCCAAAATCAAACTTCTCTAGCAAAGCCATTTGTGCTATGGGCACCACTGTGGTGCTGAGACAGGGCTCTGACTCCTTCGGGCTGCAGCTTTCATAGGTCTCCTCCCTGATTTTCTACATTTTCCACTCACTCACCACTTCAGCAGTCTGGGGATCTCTTTTCTTTCCTTAACTTCTTCTTTAGAGAGAGGAATTCACTCACTTCTGACACTATGTAGTGTGAGAACATAGACACAAAGAGCCCATGCTTTAAGCAGCATCTAGACAACTCCCTAACCAGAAAGTTTCCCCGATTTTATTATGCTCCTTGCTGCTGCAACACATCCTGGTCTTCTGATAACTGTGGAGAACCAAGAACTCTATAACCACACCAAAGCCCAGACCTGGTCAGGGGGTGCTGGGCCCAAAGCTGCTGGGAACCCAGGGAAGAGGCAGACCCAGAGCCGGGCAATGTTGGGAGCTGGGTAGCAAGGCCACAGCAGAATCCTTCGCAGGGAGCCGGAACTAGTCACAGGTAGGTGGGAGCTGGTGATGGGACAGGCTCTGTGAGGAGTCACCCCATAATCCCCTGGTCCTTTCCCAGATTCCCCCACTGTCCCCACTTCCTCCCAGCTCTCCCCACTACCACCGGGCCCTTTGCCTCCTGCTGACCTCCAGAGCCTTCCACTGCCCTGCCTGCCGACACTGCTTTGTAGGAACTCCAGCACTGTTGCTAACTGTGTTACTTAGCCGGCTCAGGGGGCTTGGCTCATGCAAGAGTTCTCCTCAGGTGGCCTGTGGACAGTGGTAATGGACAGTGACACAGAAACAGCTTCTCCAAAACAAAGTATGACTTATGCTGCCAAATCTACACAGTGCTAGAGAAGTGAATTAAAAACAACGAAGAAAACTGCACATATATTATCTTATCCACACCTGACATTCCCCTTCAGGAGTCCCCTGCCTTCTCTGGGCATCAAGTTATAGACAGCTCGCTGCAGCCCCTGGCTCTCCATCAGCTCGCGTCAGCCTGCAGCGACTGACAACTCCCCCTCACCCCTACCCCACAGAGCAGATCCTTTTTACAGGTCAGTGTCTTTTGACCTCCAGATTCTCAGCTTTGTCATACAGCCCTGTCACTAGAATTGGGGCCAAGGAGTCTGTCTTTACAGCTATAAACCTGGCTATTGTGCCTGAGGGCACAGTGTGCCTGCAGCCGTGTGCTAGGGTGAGCACTATTGACTGAGGTGAGGAGGAGCAGCACTGGGTACCCCACTGCCGACTCAGGCTTGGCCCTACAGCTCCTCTATCATGACAGCGGGTGGCAGGGCCAAAACTGTGTGAATGGAATTGTGATCTGGCTCAGGGGGGTCTCAGCGCTGCTCAAGTTTGGCTTTGCATCACAGTGGAGGGGCTGTGAGGCCAAACCTGAATGGTGCTGTGACTCCTGTGCACCAGGTCGCAATGCCACTCACACAGTTTTAGTCCTGCCACCTCTGCACTTTGTCATGATTGAGGGACCATGGGGACAAACCTAAACGGGCAGTTGGGCCGGCTCCTGCACCAGGGCTACCCCTGGGTGCCTGTCTGGCTTCACGCTGCGTCCAGCAGCCCATGTCCCCTCTCAGGGATGGGGAATGGCACTGTATCTGGGTGGACCAAGCTAGAAGGTAGGGGCTGGGCATGGCACAGACTTGGTGGGCAACGTGGTTGGGGCCAGCAGCTGGAGTGGAGATGGTTCCACATGAATTGATGGTGCATACCAAGGGACAAAATTTCAGGGGGTGCTGCTGTGAAACACTGCACCTAATCTAGGCCATTGCTTTACCTTTCCTGTCTGGTTTCTTTTGATTTAACCATTCAGATAGGGTGATATCACACAGGTACACTGAGGGTCATATGATATTTATAAAAAAATCATACAGATATTTCCCAGTTCCCCACAGACTGACTGATAGCAGTGGGTGTTCTTTGAATGGGAGGCTTATGTGCTAAATAGGTCATTTTTCAATTGGGATTTTTTTTAATTGGAATTATTAGGATACAGAGTAATTTTTCTTAAGCAATACTAAGCATATTACAGTGATACACCTGGCATTGAAGGAGCTCCTTCTTTGGGAGAAACTTCTTTGGTGACTATATGGTGTCTGCTTACTCCCTTCCGTGTAGCCTTCTTATAGCAACATTTTTCGAGCGTGCATTTCTGAAGTTGGCCCATTCAATCAGGCAGAGATATACAGCTGCAGCCCTAATGTAGCCACTTTCTGTCTGGCTGCTGTCTCTCCCACTGAGAAATATTCTTGATCTCCAGTTTTCCCCTTCTCATTTTGGAGAAGATGAATGGCACATTTCCACACTATGGAAATAATAATTGTAAAAACTCTTAGATGGTTTTCTTCATCCAGCAGCATTATAATAAATAATGAAAATGGCACTTAAATAATGTTAATTAATCAAGTATATAAATGAAGTAGAGAGGATCTAACTGAACAGATAAAAATGTTGCTTGTTTTAACATTTTTACTTTCCTAAACCAGTTTGGAGAAGGGGTAAAATGTCATTTTGGAGAGAAAATGGATTTAAGGCTTTTAAATGAGTATTATTTGGTAAATTAGCCTTCTTGTCAAGGTTTTATATGGATATTAATAATTTGAAGAAACCATGTAAAATGCTAACATGAAAAAATAAATAACGTCAAAAATGTCATGTTAAACTGACTATACATTATAGAATATACGTGGATAGAAGAGTTAGAATATTCTGGGGTACATTCATGTTCAATTTCTAGAGGATGTTTGTGTGATATGACACTGAAGTTACTTTTCATGGGTATTAAAGGTTGTAAACAACATGTGGAATTTACTGCTGTAGTAAGTCCTTTCTAAAAGTAGTGTGGCTGAGTTTTAAAATATATGGATAATTTTGTGACTATTGATAACATTTTCAAAGTTGCTGTTATAGGTTTATGCTAACCTCCTTCAGGGCATTAACCATTCTGTGCATTTGTCAAGAAGCAAACATATCCTCTGTGCCACAAACTTTCATATATGTTCAAATTAGCAACAGTAAGTACCTTATGAAGGTATTGTTTCCTGTTGAGGATGGGATGCCAGATGAGAAGAACTTCATCTGCTCTGTTGTTTGAAATCCTATTTTCATATTATTCCTGGAGAGGGTTGCTGAAAGAACTGCTTGTTAAACAGTTGTTAACAGTTAAACTGCTTGTTAAACTTGTTTTTGGCTGGGGGGATGTGAGGTCTTGTTGGTTGGTGGTGATGCAAGCTTTTTCCTTTGCTCTAAAATGCATTGCTCTAAGATGTTCCTTCAAATTTATTTCATGCACTTTTTGCACACACAGTTAATCCAAAGTGACAAACTCCCTTTGTCTAGTCCAGCTAGTAATCTACGGGCATAGCATTGTAGCACTATAGTGAGAAATGTTCATGTCCTGGATGATGTTCAAAGATGTCCATAACTCTTAACCTGCAATTCTGGGCTTTTCTGAGGCAAAAACGTATCTCTGGTCCTTAGTAACTGTGACTGAAGAAAGACATAAAAGAATTGAATTCGCTTTCCATTTGACAACACTTCATTGGCACGGCAAACGAAACAAGTGCTGCCAAATTATAAGAGATGTCACCATCAGGTGGCTAAGAGAGGAGGGTATAGGCTTCACAATGCTTGTAACACTTTGCGGTTTCACCCAGACAAGTAAGGTGTTGTGTCTGCCCTGTAACGCTGGATGCTTCTGGGCTGTGCATCTTTGGCTCAGAACCCGGACACCAGCAGCCTGCTCACAGCATGGTGACCTCACCCTGATGTCTATCAGCCTGGTTACTCCTTGCAGAGTGACACCAACAGTCCTTCCAGTCCTGAGTCTCCCCAAAGAGCAGAGCGAGGTATCACTGGGGAAGAGGCCTGGACCAGGTTAGGGACATTACCCATGACCCTCCCCATGCCGAGGTGTCCACGAGGGCATGGGAGCTCTGGGGTGAAACTTTGTTGCTGTGAGTTCCCTGTCCTGGGCTGGGGCTGGCCTGGCAGCATGTGCTCCTCACTCCTGCGGCCCCCAGACCCCCAGGAGCCAGGGGGTTGGCTGCCCTGGCCCAGGGAGGTGGGGTTGGAAGGTTCCTGCACCAAGAGGAGATGTGCAGGGCAATCATGCACCCCACTCCACCCAAACCTTTAAATTGTGCCTCCCTCCCCCCCCACTATCAACAGTTATGTGTTGCCTTTGCCCACATGGCAGGGGGAGTGTGAACCCAGAAGCCTCAACAAAGTAGTCAAGTGGCCCTGAAGTGGGGGAGAAACAGAGTTAGGGTACCACAGAGTGACCTCTGGCCGCGAGGGGGCATTCAGGAGGTAAGTATCCTCCTATAACCGCAACCCTTCCTTCACTTGGGAACAAAAAAGATTGTGTAAAGGATATAACACATGTATCCTGATAAGCTGCTATTCTGAAGGGAACAATGCGCTCTTAATTCTTCAGAAGAAATAACAATGCCAGAAAATAAAAATGAAGAGTATGACAAAGAAAGATTCCCCCTCCCCTCAGTAAAACAGAATGTTTTATAAGTTTCAACAGAGCAGTTTTCAGCAAAAATGATTTCTTGCCCAAAGGCAAGGGAAGATTAACCAGGTACATCCAGCCGCTTAACCAGTAACTCATCTGAAAAATAGTCTAAGGAGCAAATTGTAAGCTTCACAAATGCAATCAGTTCATCAAGGTCAGATAAGGACAAGAGCTTGAATGGATAAGATTCAGCATAAAAATTGAATAGAGACTGATACTGTATGATTAGAATGAAAATGAGCCTACCTGCTGAATCATAGGGGTGAAATACCACATTCTGCAAAAATCCATTGTCACTAGAGCATACATAAACTAAAATCCTGGCTGCTGAGGAGAAATTAGCTTTGTAGTCAACAAAATTATCTCTGGTTCCCTTTTAAAAATCCAAAGTGAAACTACTAGTGAGTTCAACAGGAAATTCACTGGGTATAAATGAAGGTTTTACCAGAATCTTTCTCTATTGTGTCAGAGAAATGTGTGATAAGCCTCCTGCCATGACCTCTGGCATAAGCATAATTAGGGATGGGGCAGGATGGCACCTGGCTAACTGGTCGACACTTCACAGACAAAGTACTGGTATAGTTTATAGCAGGGGTGACTAAACTGTGGCTCTCAAGTCACATATGGCTTGGAGGGTCAGTAAGTTTCAACAGCCCGGGTTTATACAATCAAGAGAAAAAAGTAGTGGAAAACACAACATACATAAAATAAACCAGCAGATAAAATCAGCAAAAATTGGATGTCTTGTTTCTGTGAAGCAACAAGAATGAAGAGGGTCTCTCCTTCTGCTACATGTGAAAGAGAGGAAGGGAGAGGGTGAGGTGGTAGCTGATAAAAGGCTTGAAGAACTCAGCTAAATAAATTAAGTGAAAGAAGGACGAAAAGCAGCGCAGCATATTTGTCATCAAATAGATGGAGGAAACAAAAACCACCCAAGACAAGTTAAGGAACTGCCAGTACTCTGTGTCCTATTGTTGTATGCAGTATAGTTGTAGCCATGTCACTCCCAGGATATTAGAGAGAGAAAGTGGGTGAGGTAATATCTTTCAGTGGACCAACTTCTGTTGGTGATAGAGACATGCTTTCAAACCTCCCAGAGCTTCTTCTTCAGGTCTTCTGCAGGTCCTTTCCCAGACCTGAAGAAGAGCTGTATGTGGCTCGAAAGCTTGTCTCTATCACCAACAGAAGTTGGTTCAGTAAAAGATATCATCTCTCTATGTCTGTCTTATTGTGTCACTTAAGACCATCTGGGTCATTTTATCTGTTGCTTCCTGGGATAAAACTCTCTGGGGCTTATTATGGCAGCGTGTTCTCTATATAAAGGCCTTCACTTGGGGTGTTTTCACTGCAGAATTAACTCAAGTGACAGGCACCTGGATAGAAGCCAGGGTTAGCCTAGGCCAATTGTGATCAGCCACACTGCAAAGTCTTACTCAAGTTACCAGCATGCGCTGGTGCCATGGTAAATTTGTGTGGGGCATTAGGACTTCTGGGGACATATCCCATGGTTCTTAGGACTCTAGTAAGCTGAGCTGCTCTATGATTCTTTCCCAGTGAATTGGAGGAGAACTCATCTGTCCTTCTGGGCAGCTGTAATGAATTGTGGGAAGGCACTGGAGGATTGTCCGCACATGAGTGGGTTAGCCTGGGTCCACACTGCAAAGTGGGCCAGTTACCAGCTTGAGTGTAAGGAGCACTTGAGTTTTAACATATTGAGAGGGTTTTATGTGTGGATGGGAGGGGGCTGAGGGCAACACCTAACTGCATTGGCCTCTAGACCTCACTTTTGAATATTTGCCAGAACCGGAGCTTGACAGCATTTAGGGCAGTGGTTCTCAGCCAGGGGTACGTGTACCCTGGGGGTACACAGAGATTTTCCAAGGGGTATGTCAACTCATCTAAATATTTGCCTAGTGAAAAGCACTAGTGAAGTCAGTGCAAACTAAAATTTCATGCAGACAATGACTTGTTTATACTGCTCTATATACTATATCAGTGTTTCTCAACCTGGAGGTTGCAATTTATTTGATAATTATATGGTAAAATGAGAAAGTAAGGGGGGCTTCAGCTCTTGGTGGTGTGGGTCAGGTTACAGGTATCCCCACTTATGGTTGAAGCCCTTGAGCTTTGCCTCCCTGCCTGGGGCAATGGGCCTTGGGCTTTGGCCCCATTGGCCAGGGTGGCGGGGCTCAAGTTGGCTCAGGGGTCAGTCCCCCCTCCTGGGGTCATGTAGTAATCTTTGTTGTCAGAAAGGGGTTGCAGTTCAATTAAGTTTGAGAACCCCTGGGCTATCTTAACTGTGCTTTATTCTAAGGTAAGGTGCCTACAATACATGCTACAACAATGGGCACTGTATGAGATTGATGTTGCAAGGTAGTGGTCACCCTCACCCACTGAAGTCAAAGGGAATCGAGGATGATCAGCAACTTTCAGGATTGAGCCCTACATAGTTACCCATATGAGGAAATATTAGTACTGATTCCATAGTTAAGCTTTCTATTCCTAGCTTGATTTTATACCGCACTTGCTCTCACTTTTTCAGAAAAGATACTTTCCACCTGAAATGTCTCATGAATATTCTGTAGGTAAAATGATATAAATATTTTTTTAAGTTTGAGATTAATTGGGCAAGGCATTGCAGAGATAAGAATCTTAGAAAAATAAGAGGTTTATTTTCTTTTTCAAAAGAGTTCTATGTTTTTCTTTTAAATCCTTTGAAAAAGGATTGGTCTAAAAACTTTGTTTTATTTGCTTATTCTCTGTAAGACCTAGTGCCTCAGAATGTTTTTAGGAAATGTTCCAACTTTCATTTATCTATAAGCTGCAGACCCTCTGCCATTTACCTGGCCATTCACGGTGAAACGTACAATATCACATCATCTTTTCAAATACAGCACAAAAAACTCCACCCTACCCACCTCTGAAAAATAACACAAGCTGCTTAATCCTCCCTCTATTTTAACAGCTAAACTCCTCCCCACTGTATTTTTATCAGCAATACTCCCTATGACTCTTAAAATTGCACCCTCTGGAAACACCCAGCATACGCTTTTTTTCCCTCTAATTGTACTACCCAAACTGGCTGTAGCTAACAAAGTACCACATCTTCTTGCTATCAGTGGTGTATAAAGTTTCTAAAGTTGTTATATGTAGATATAAGTGGACAAGTGGGAGGGAGACAGAGTAGGAGCTAAGGTTAATCTTGACTCTGACTTTTCTCTCTTTCAAACTTTCTTAAAGCTCCACCTTTCTTATATTATTTTTTATGTATTGATATATATTTACAAGTTTAACTCTATCTTAACAAAATATATTTAAGGATAATAAATCAGTCACATTTTTGTTTATCTTTAATAAAAAAAAATAACAGAGACTTGTTTCAAAATCTTCTTTCTACATACAGGAGAACATATTCAGCATAGATAATACTGGTACCAGCAAACTAAATGGAACTGAGGGTAAAAAAACCCCTGATGTCCTAGAATGAAGATTTAAAAAACCAAAGTAAGAGTATTAGCATAAACATTATTCGAAAAATAGAAACAAGAAATATCAAAAAATACCTTAATCTTTTTGCAACATGTACTAGATTCATAGAATGCAAGGCCAAAAGGGAGCATTGTAATCATCTAGTCTGATCTCCTCTATAACACATGCCATAGAGCTTTGCCGAAATAACTCCTAGAGCAGATCTTTTAGAGAAAATTTAATCTTGATTTAAAAGTTGTCAGTGATGGAGAATCCACCATGGTCCTTGGTAAATTGTTGCAATGGTTAATTACTCTCTTTTAAACATTTATGCCTTATTTCCAGTCTAAATATCTCTAGCTTCAGCTTCGAGCCATTGGATTGTGTTCTACCTTTGTGTGCTAGATTGAAGGGCTCTTTATTAAATATTTATTCTCCATCTAGGTACTTATATATGGTGATTAAATCACTTCTTAAACTTCTCTTTG